>NC_053025.1:248780241-249080241 GCF_003073215.2 Triticum urartu
CATCCCTGTGGCATGTATCATTCTTTGCATCTATTTAGAGCTGGCTAACCTCCTTCCATGAGTTATTTCATGATTATCATCTGCCTGTCTGGCACTTCATTGCCATGATCGTCGTACGCCCTTGCAAGCCCACCCATGACCGCCTCATGATTCAGGGTGGGCACGACGTTTGTGCTCGGGTCCATCGCTACAGCGTCGCTAAACCCAAGAGGCTGAGCTCTAGCTCATGGGCTAGTTCCAGTGCACGTCACCTCCCATGGTCCTTGGTGCTTTGTTCTCGCATGAGCTAATCGCGAGCGGACGAGCTAGGGTGCGCGACACGGTGCCTCGTCACCATGGGAGCCGCGCGTCGGTTGTCTTTCTTCAGGATTTTCGCATGACAAGACTGGGCACATCGTCTATGCTCGGGTCCATCCCTGCAGCATCGATAAACCCAAAGGTTGAGATCTGTCTGGCGGGTCGTCACCGTTCCCGTCACCTCTTGGGGTCGTTGGTGTTTGGCCTTCCCATGTGATAGCCTCAGGAGATTCATTCGGCGCAGGTTGTCTAACCATCTCGCAGGGTCATCACAAGTGTTCCGAATCAAATTTAGGTGCAACCTGCCTTGAGGTAGGGCCTCGTGAGTCCCGTGCTGGCTCACGAGTGCCCACACACACCTCCTGTAGCCCTATCATGCAAGCCACGTGTCAGGGCGGGGTTGTACACGCCCTGGGGGCTCCACTCAGAGGGAGCCCCCACCCACACACTAGTAGAAGCACCATGCTCTACGCTGGTAGTCGACATGGTCGAGGAGCGGCTATGCCCATGCTAGTGCGAAAGTGCCATGCTCCGTGCTGGTGATAAACAACTGGGGGTGGCCTCACGGCCGCATTAACCTCAGGGAGCCGCCAGGCTCGGTGTCCAGCTTCATCGCAACACTTTCCCTTCGGGAGAGTCACGTCAGGGGACTAGGCACGGGGGCTACACTCAGGTCATGCCTAACGTACGCCACCCTGCCAGGTGCCTCGGACCTGGTCTTTTCGTGCCCCTCCCGAGCGAGACCTCGGCGAGGAAAGGTATGGAGGTTTGTTCGTATGTCAAGGGGACTCCTTAGCATCACGACTCAAGAGCCTCACTAGTCACGTAGCCCCTCACCACTTGGTCTCGTCTTGGCGATCCAGACGACCAAACGACGGGTGAGGTATGCGCGGGGCCAGGCCCTGCCGATGCAGAACGCTAAGGCCTACTATCGCATCTCCTTCCCGAGGGCTGTTTGTACGTCAAGGGGGACTCCTGAGCATCGTGACTTTGGAGCCTAACTGGTCACGTAGCCCGTCACCCCTTGGTCTTGTCCCGGTGATCCGAACGACCCAGCGGCAGCTGAGGTATGCGAGGGGCCTGGCCCTGCCGACGCAGAACATTAAAGCAAACGGGAAGGAAATTGCAAAATCCTAGAAATTATTACAAGACATACTGTTTCTTAAAGGTTCCGAGCACTTAAGTTCTTACGCCTCCGCGAGGCATGATACATGTTGCAGGAAATAAAATGGAGGGGAGCGCCACTAGAGAGCTTCTCCTTCAGCCTTGGGCGCTGCTGTCGCCCATAAGGAGTACCCCGTCGTCAACGTCGCTGTCGCCCATGCCGTCAGCTTGGACCATAGGGTTGGTGGCGCCATCATCCATGGGCCCGGGGTCGATGGCGAGGAACTTCCCCAGCAGGGCCTCCACCTGGTCCTTCACGTCTTCGGCAACAATGGCGCGGTGCTCCAGGTCCACAGGCTCAAGCAAGGCTTCAAAGTCGAAGCCAGGGTCGCGGTCGGCCGCGGCCAGGCCAGCAGCCTGTTTGCCCTCCTTTGAGGCCGCCATGGCCTGGCTCCATGCCGCCCTAATGGACGCGTCAGCTTGAAGCCATCCCGAGATCAGCTCCAAGCGCCCCGACACTGGGCGCCGATCGGCGCCTTGAAGATCGCCATGAAGCTGGTTCAGTACAGAAAGAGCCTCCTCCAGAGCATCAGGCGCAATAGAAGGGGCCGGGGGATCTGGAGTCTTCGGGACATCAGCAGGCGAACTGAAGGCGAGCGCCTCCGGAGTCGGCTTGGATGTCGGATTTCAGGTTCCGGCAGACCATTGAGGTTCGAACACTGGGGTGCGTGCAGAGATTTCACCATCTACCTACCTGCACCCTTCCGCCTTGTTAAGATCTAAGCTATGGAAAGAACAGCACAAGAGACACAGGGTTTATACTTGTTCGGGCCACCGTTGTGGTGTAACACCCTACCCCAGTGTGTGGTATGGTGGATTGCCTCTTGGGCTGATGATGATGAGCAATACAAGGAAGAACAGCCTCGCAAGGGTCTGTTCTTGTTTGGGAGGATGAACTGCTAGGGGGAGTTCAGTCACCCTTCCCTCTCTCTCTTCTCGATTGGGACCCTGGCTAGTTTCTGGGTTGGCCGATTCTGGATCCTCCCTACCCTGGGGGTGGCTAACAATTGGCCATTTTGAAGGGGAACATCTGGTACACTTATCCTGACTAAAGTTAGTCCTCGCCTGCCAAAGACTCTAGTGGTGACGCTGGCTTGGGCTCCACAATGACTTCCTCCCTGCCGTTGGACTGGTCTTGGTCTCGTTGCACCGAAACGGGTGCCTTTGCTTGATGCTCTCGCCTGCGCTTTCTCCCTTCACCAAAGAGGAAAGGAGGACATTGCGCGGGCTGGCGCCCGCCTGGCGCCCTTGGTCGTCATGGCTTGCGTCACGGGCACCTCGTGAGGTACGCCGCCTTGATCTCTCCGCCTCCTCGCGAGCCAGCCTGATGTGGCCGTGCCTGAGGAAGCTCCATGTCGTCCGCCCCGCGAGGCTTGGCCCCTCGCGAGGGTCTTGGGGTTGTGTCGATGAAGACAGGCTGTGCTAGGCCCCCTTTGAGCCACGCCGCAGGCCGCAGGCAGGCAAGTCTGGGGACCCCCGTTCCTAGAACGCCGACAGTAGCCCCCGGGCCCAAGGCGTGCTCGGACTTGGCCGTGCAGGGAGGCAAAAGGACAAGGGCGAAGCACCGCGGGCCCTAACAGCCTGTGGCCTTGGGAACCGCGTGGCGGTTGATTGGGCGTGGGCGGCACTGTTCCCCCTCGCCCCCTTATTTTGCGCCTTGCTAGGTGGACTCGTAGTCGTACACAGCCGCTCCCCTTTCTATTGCTCGAGCGCCCTCTGTCCTTCCTCTGCTCGAACTCCAGCTTCCGTCTTCAACCCAATCTCTAACCTTCCCCCCTTCCTATTGCCATGGCTCTGACGAAGAAGGGAAGAGGGAAGAAACCCATGCCTCCGCCTTGCTCGCCGCCGCTGGCGGCCCCCGCCGAGGGCTTGGGCAAGGTCAGCTTGGCTCTAGCTACTATTTTCAACGAATGCGGGAGGACGACAGCCTGGCCCGCGTCCCACTTCTCCATCGACAGGATAGCCACCGAGGTCCCGTATTTTGCCGACGCCCAGTGGGTGGGTCTGGTTCCCCCCTTTTTCAATTTCTTCAATGCCGTGCTTTTCCACTATCATATCCACATGATGCATCTGGGTCCTGAATCCATCACCCTCCTTTCGGTCTTCGCCTTTGTTTGCGAGGCAATGATGGGCATCCTTCGGTTGCCTTGCTGCGCCACTTCTTCTCTCTGCGCCTTGTCGACCCTACCCAATGCTAGGCGTGCGTGAGCTTCGTTGCCGCGTCTGAGACAGCGGCCTCAGGGATTGACTTCAGGCTCCCTCTGCCCGTGGCTGGGTTCCGTGAGCGATGGCTGTATGTGGATGCAGGGGTACCCAGCCCCCTGCTATCGGAGCCAACTTCGCCTGCTCTCCCCAATTCGGGCTGGGGCCAGGAGACGCTTGAGAGCCCCCGGCTCGTCTTCGTTAGGCACCGCTTCGTGTTCTTGAGGTCGCTTGGTGTGACAGCGCCCAAGGTGGTGAAGGAGTTCTTGCTTCGCCGCATTGCTCCTCTCCAACGCCACTCCCGCCGGCTGTGGGCCTTCAGCGGGCATGATGATCGTATGAGGCTCCAGGGAGAGGACCTGACGCCTGAAGTGCTGAGGACAGTGCTCTTGATCCTGACTGGAGCCCCCAACCCCGGCAGCATCCAGCAGGGAGGGGCCTTGCTGTACCTCTGCCAGAACATGGGCAATTTTGTGAACCAGATGCCTATCTTTGATGAGTGGGGGCCACGCCCCGCCGGACTCCAGGGGCCTCGCGAGAACCCAGTGATGGTGACTGCCCTTCCAGTTGGCCAAGGCGGCTCTTCCTCAAGTGGCGGAGCAGGGAGGCATGAGGCGCCAGAGGCCGAGGGGGCTCCCGGCGTGGTGACAGCGCCGGGCAATGCTCATGAGGGAGCAGCTCTTGGGGCCCGTGCCGCTGAGGCTGAGGGTGGCAAGAAGCTGCCCTCAGCGCCTGCGACTAAGGCCCCTGAGGCTCCAGCCGCTTCTCTTGGCGAGGCGATCAGCTGCGCGCATCAGGCAGGCGCCCCTGACGTGGATCGCCTTGACGCTCCGTCTTCGTCGCAGGTTGATCCCTGCGCTCAACTCTTGGGCCGCTTCCGCGTGGACTTTGAGGCCCTCCGGAAGAGAAGGGAGGCCCTGGGCGACGATTACCCTTGTCGCTTGCTGAAGCGTAGGAAGTACTTCACCACTGACGAGTAAGCCTTCTCCTTTCCTAGCTCCCGATCCTTCTGTTGCTTTTACTGATCCTTGCTCCGCAGGCCCCTTCCAGCCGAGCTTGCGGGGACGGCTGAGGTGTCGTCCCCCTTGGCTCCGCCCCCTCCACCGTCCTCAAGCGCTCCGAGCAGCAGAGCCCTTGTGGTGAGGGCGATCGGAGAGGCGAACCGTCCCGAGGCGCATCGTGGCCCTGCGCACCTCGCGATCCTCCTTCGCGGGCCTTCTCGTGGCATAGCCAACCTCCCGTGGGCTTCTCGCCTGATCGTGGACTGCGATTGGCTGAGGCGCTCCCTGCGCTCTTCATCTGGGGACGGGCTGGCTCCAGGCCGGGCTTCTGGCGTGACGTGCCCGTCCGTCGCGAGGGTGCCAGCCCCCAGCCCCCTACCCGGAGGGGAGTGCTGATTCATGGCCCTCGGCGCTTGCTCGAGGCAGATGATGGTTTGGAAGACATGCTCAAGCGCGCCCGAGAACGTCGCGCTCTTCGCCAAGGATTCCTTCGAAGGGCGGCTGACACGGTGAGCCTGCTTGGTGAGGAGCTTGCTGATGAAGACGCGCGCCTTGAGGCCGAGGGCTTGCGCCTGGCTGCAGAGAGGCGCGAGCTGGAGGGCGCCATTGCCCTTGCGCGCCGTCAGCGCAATCTTGACGATGCAGAGGCCAAGGCATCGCTGGTGGCCTCTCGGGAGGCCCGATCTCGGGCCGCTGAGGAGGCCCGGGAAGCCGACCGGTGGCGAGAGGCGGCGGAGGAGCGGGCTCGGGAGCTCCTGGCCTGGTGCCACTCACTGGAGGAGCAAGTGGAGCTGCGCGAGGCAGCCCTCACATCGATGAAGGTGGCCTCTGGCGACCCAGCAGAGGTCCAGAAGCGCGAGGAGGCGCTGACGCTGGAAGCCGCCGAACGTACCCGCGAGTACGAGCGCCTGGAGACGAGGGAGCGCTTGGTGACGCAGGCGGAGGATGATGTCACTGTACGGGAAGCTTGCGTCCTGGAGGAGGTCGGACGTCGGGTGGCGATGGCGCGCTTGAGCCTCGAGCACGAGTTCGAGGAGAGGCTGGAGTTGATCCGGGCGAGGCTGAAGGTAGGACTGCTGCCTTGAGGGCCAAGCTGGAGGAAGCGACGCGGCGGGCCGATGCTTTTCGGGCCACACTTTAGGTAGCGCAAGGGGAGTCAACTACCTCCCAGGCCGAGGTGCTCCTTCTTCGCCAGCGGGTGGAGGAGGCCGAGGTCGTCGCGCGCCAGAATGCGGACGAGATACGTCAGCAGCGGATCCTGGAGCATGAGCATGGCCCCATGCTCACCACGCTCCGGGAGAGAGCCAACACAGCCTTGGGCAACCTCTGCGAGGCGGCTGTTGGCAAGCCGCACGCAGTCAACTACGCCGGCAACCTTCAGTTCTTCACCGACGTGGTGACGCAGCTAGAGGCGCGGTCGGTCAGGGCCGACAGGTTGGTGGAGGAGAGGAGCCGCGCCCTGCTCGGGCGCGCCTTTTCTCGCGTCTTCAGCCATCTCCAGAACATGGATCCCCACTTCGACTTCGACACCGCCATCGCCCCAGTCCCCTAGGCCGTCCGAGACGACCTCGCGCACTGGGTGGAAGACAATGTGGATGCTCTTGTCAGGGCCTTCGCTTCAGACAATGACGACGTGATCGTGGCTGCTGACGAGGGCGGTGTGGTGAAAGGCCCTGACGTCGCTGGCAGTGACGCAGACAGTGATGGCGAGTTCAGCGACGCCAGCAACGGTTCGGGTGGTGCTCCTGAGGACGCATTGGGGGATTTATCCGACTGATCATGCATCGTTCCTGTTTCCTTACCCTGCATGAATAGAACTCAGGTTTTGGCCTGATGGCTGTGAGAGCATTTTAGAGGGGGAGCCCCTCATGTAAAACTTGTGTTCATCGTATTAGTAGACGTTACATTGCCTATGCGCCCGCGCCAAGTGTTTGGCTTAAGTGACGCGCTGGTCGGCTAGTTTACCTCTGTGCCGTGCGGGCCCTGAGGTAGCCTGTGGGAGGCTGTGGTGTCCCGAGTGTTCCCTGATCGAATCCGTAGGATCTGCAGTAAAAAAACCCTCCTGATAGGACGCGGCGGCGGCAGTCTGGGCTGCGCACAAGCTAGGCCTGACCCGGCTCGCGAGGGGCTCACGAGGGGAGGCAGCTGAGGCGAAGTGGTAACCAAAACGCGAGAAATTGCTCGAACGAGACTAAGCACCCCTTCCCCGAACACACGCAAATCTCAAATTCGAATCCAACTTAAATCCAGCGGGGGAAAGTGACAACCAAAGGGAAAAGCAACGAAAGCAGACAAAACGCCGCGTCCGGCACCTAATCTAGTCTTGGACGTCTTCTCACCAGCGCGGAGCTAAGTGCTGCCACTGGGCGTGGGAGGGAGCCCCAGGTCCTGAGGCCGGCACCCCTGAGACTCCGGGGCGTGTACAGCCCCACTCATTATTACGTGAGAGTGTCACGGGGCGGAGAGCTTCACAGGCACTGGGCCTTCTTCACAGGAACCGGCCTTGCTTCATATCGCCAGATGAGGGCCCTGCCTTGCGCCACACTCTAGTGCCATCAACGACGACCAGAAACCAGGATGCCGCCGATGGGGTAGAGCGGTCGCCAGCGGTTCCCCCGACGACCACGGGTCCTCCGCCAGGGGCAAGCCCTGAGGCACCTCCCCAGCAGAGGGCCCACCTCCTAAGAACACCTTGCTCCGAATGCCGCGGTGGTGATGTCGGATCTCGGCCCCTCTCCTACAGCCCCCTGCACCCTCCTCCCGAGGGGTAGGAGACTGTGGGAGCGGGGCTGCTGCTCGCTGTGGCGACCTGCACCTCCTGTGATCCATGATTAGCGTATGCTTGCTCCTGAGGAATTAGCGGTACCCGATAATCGTTGCCTCCAGCGTGGCCAGTGGGACCGTCCTTGGGCTCCTGGAAGGGTTCAGCTTCTGGCGCCTCGTTCCCCCAGCTCGGGCTGAGGAGCGAGCCTTGTTCGCCCTGGTGAGGGTGTCCTTGGTCCATCATGAGGGGCACATATTCTTCCGGCGCCGTCATCCCGAAGACCATGCCGTAGTGCTCCGCGTGCCACGCAGCTCTGCTTGACGCGCCTACCATGGGGTGGTAGCGCGGCTGTCCACTGGGGCCGCGGGTCGCGTCGAGTCCTTCTTCTTCACGGACCGGGAGCGGGGATAGCGCCGCCGCCGGTCCGGTGCCGACAGCTTCACTGGCGTTGGAGTAGCCTTGGAGCCCGCGGGCGCGCGCGGAGCCCCCACGCGGGCCGCCCTGGGCTTGAGATGGGAGCTGGGTGCAGAAGGGGTGAGCCCCCGAGGCAGCGAAGCCCAGGAGCTCTGCCACCCACTCCAGCAGCACGCCGCGGCCGCCCTCCAGCAGCCTGCACTGCAGCAGCTCTCGGGCCACCGTGAGCGCGGCCCCGAGTTCGCCTGTTCTCGGCGGGTGTACGGTGTCGTGGTCGCGGCATGATTGGAGGCCCTTGATGCCGACCGCGCTTGCCGCGGTGTGAGAGCTGTCGAAGCCTGTCCGCATCGCCTGCGGCCCGCAGCGCCCTGCGGACCGCGAGCTGCCTGGGGCACGGGGTCGCCCAAGGCGAGCGGCTCTGCACGGGCGGGCCATGCCGCCCATGGATCTGGGTTGCCCGCCTGGTCATCGGACATGGTGATGACGACGCGGTGGGGCATGAAGTGGTAGAAGGTGGATTCCGGCGCACCCCTACCTGGCGCGCCAAATGTCGGATTTCGGGTTCCGGCAGACCCTTGAGGTTCGAACACTAGGGTGCACGCGGAGATTTCGCCTTCTACCTACCTGCACCCCTCCGCCTTGCTAAGATCTAAGCTACGGAAAGAACAACACAAGAGACATAGGGTTTATACTGGTTCGGGTCACCGTTGTGGTGTAACACCCTACTCCAGTGTGTGGTATGGTGGATTGCCTCTTCGGCTGATGATGATGAGCAATACAAGGAAGAACAGCCTCGCGAGGGTCTGTTCTTGGTTGGGAGGATGAACTGCTAGGGGGAGTTCAGTCACCCTTCCCTCTCTCTCTTCTCGATTGCGACCCTAGCTAGTTTCTGGGTTGGCCGATTCTGGATCCTCCTTACCCTGGGGGTGGCTAGTCCTATTTATAGGCAAAGGCCCTGGGCCTCTTCCCAAATATTGAGCGGGAAGGGCGCCAACAATTGGCCATTTTGAAGGGGAACATCTGGTACACTTATCCTGACTAAAGTTAGTCCTCGCCTGCCAAAGACTCTAGTGGTGACGCTGGCTTGGGCTCCACAATGACTTCCTCCCTGCCGTTGGACTGGTCTTGGTCTCGTTGCACCGAAATCGGTGCCTTTGCTTGATGCTCTCGCCTGCGCTTGCTCCCTTTGCACCAAAGAGGAAAGGAGGACACTGCGCGGGCTGGCGCCCTTGGTCGTCATGGCTTGCGTCACGGGCACCTCGTGAGGTACCCCGCCTTGATCTCTCCGCCTCCTCGCGAGCCAGCCTGATGTGGCCGTGCCTGAGGAAGCTCCATGTCGTCCGCCCCGCGAGGCTTGGCCCCTCGCGAGGGTCTTGGGGTTGTGTCGATGAAGACAGGCTGTGCTGGGCCCCCTTTGAGCCACGCCGCAGGCCGTATGCAGGCAAGTCTGGGGACCCCCGTTCCCAGAACGCCGACATTGGATGCGGAGATCACCTCCTCATGAGGTTGGGCCTCCAGGACTCGGGAGGGCGACCCAGTCATAGGAGCGCACAGGCCGGCCCCGTCCTTCCATGGCGGAGGTGGCGCAACCACGACAAGCTGCCGAGCCATGGTGGTTGTCGGATTCTGGGTTTTGCAGACCCTTGAGAGGCTCGAACACTAGGGTGCATGCGAAGAATTCATCCTCCCCAGTCTGCCCGCTCAACGATTCCAAGGCCTAGCTCGACGAGCCCAAGGGACAAGAGACACAGTAGTTTATCCTGGTTCAGGCCACCTTGCGGTGTAATACCCTACTCCAGCTTTGGGGTGGATTGCCTCAAGGGGACTATTACAGTGGTCGAACAGCCTCAGGAGTTGAGGTGTTCTTGAGCTCGATGAACTGGTGGGTGAGAGGATGATCTGAATGACCCCCCTTCTATGGTGGTGGCTAAGTCCTATTTCTAGTGGCCTTGGTCATCTTCCCAAATAAAGGCGCGAAGGGATCCCACAACAGCCAAATTCGAAGGGAGACAACTTGTACAAGTTATCCTGACAAAAGTGGTCTTCGCCTGTAAAAGTGTAACGCCCACGATGCGGCTATATCTCTCACATGTCGAGGCACAACTTGGAGGCATAACCGCATGGTGGTTTTGTCGCAAGAAGGGTCATCTTGACACAATCCCATGTAATGAACAAGAAAGGGATAAAGAGAGTTGGCTTACAATCGCCACTTCACACAATACTTAAATAATCATACATCATCCAAAATACACACATAGACCGACTACGGGGAAAACCAAATGAAAAGGAAGATAAGCCCAAATACTAGATCCCCGATCATCCCAACTGGGCTCCACTACTGATCATCAGGAAAATGAAATATAGTAACGACCAAGTTCCTCGTCGAACTCCCACTTGAGTTCGGTAGCATCACCTACTCTGGTATCATCGGCATCTGCAACTGTTTTGGAAGTATCCGTGAGTCACGAGGACTCAACAATCTCACACCCGCGAGATCAAGACTATTTAAGCTTATGGATAGGACAAGGTAATGACGTGAAGTAGCATCAAGCGCTAAGCAAATATGGTGGCTAACATATACAAATAGGAGTAATATGAGAAGCTACGCAATGGTCGTGAAGCTATAAGTGATCCTGAAACTACTTATATTCAAACATAACCCAAAACTGTGTTCACTTCTTGGACTCCACCGAAAAGAGACCATCACGGCTACACACGCGGTTGATTCATTTTAATTAAGTCAAGTGTCATGTTCTCTACAACCGGATATTAACAAATTCCCATCGGCCACATAACCGTGGGCATGGCTCTCGAAAGTTTATAGCCCACAGGGGTGTCCCAACTTAGCCCATCACAAGCTCTCATGATCAACGAAGGATATTCCTTCTCCCGAAAAGGCCCGATCAGTCTTGGAATCCCGGTTACAAGACATTTCGACAATGGTAAAACAAGACCAGCAAGACCACCCGAATGTGCCGACAAATCCCGATAGGAGCTGCACATATCTCATTCTCAGGGCACACCGGATGGGCCAGACGTCGGGTTGGCATAAACCCTGTGTCACAACCCTAGTTTGGCCTTTGCTTGTCCTTGCACGATCATCATGCCTAAATTCTGAAATTGGATTGAGGGAATTTTCAAAGCCTCAGAAACCTTTTAAAAATGATCAACATTTAATTCTCATCAAATGAGTCCAAAGAAATGTTCCTATTACTCTGTGAAAATAATGGTAAGAGGTAAAAATCAAACCAATATTTTTGGAATCACAGAAATATTTATTTTGGGCCTTTGACTTAAATCAATACCATATTTGAGTTGAATTTATTTATGTTATATAAGAAATAAAGTTCAAGTATTTCTGTAAGTTTGCATGTGACCTTGAACTAGCTCCCTGAGCTCACATAAAAATTTACAGAAAGTTCTAAAATGGTTTGGTTTGTAAATCAAATCAAAACAAAGAAAGAAAAATAGAAAACAGAAACAAATAAGAGACATAGAGAGTTACCTGGACCTACCTGCTATGCAGCCCACCTGGCCGGCCCAGCTGCCAACCTAGCCAACTGGCCCAGCCCACCACCGCCTCCTCCCCTGTCGTCTTCCTCCTTTGCCAGGAGGACGAGCGCGTGCCCTACGCGCTCGCACCGCCGTGCGCCACCTCCTACTTGCCGCTTCGACGCTGGACGGGCTGGATGACCTCCACGTCGCGCCCCCGACCCCCTGGACACGTCCACTCTCTCCCTGCCTCTCTCCCTCGTTCCCGTCCGCCATGGCTAAAGCAGCCGCCGCTGTCCCGCCGCCGTAGCCGTAGCCACCGTTGTCTCTGCGCCGCCCTACCGTGTCCACGAGCTCCGCCACCCTCCTCTCCGCCGAGCAGGCCGAGCCCCGAGCGCTCGCGTGCCTCGAAGCCACCGCATCGACCTCGTCCAACTCCGCCACCGCCGGATATCCCCTTCGCCATCACCGTTGCAGCAGGCCGTCCCCGACCTTGCTGTCAGCTCCATCGCAACCGCCGTGAGCCTGGCTACCTCCCCACCCTCTCCATTCCCTCTCTCGAGCCCCGTAGCGACTGCACGTAGCTCACCCGCACGCGCCGCCGCAGAGCTCGTCACCGACGAGGCTCCGGCCACCCAACGGCTGCGCCACCTTGTCCACTAGCCCTACCGCACCCCCAGGAACTCAACGCACTAACCCACGCGCCTCTCCGTGCCCCCTAGAGACGAGTCCGAGCTCACCCGAGCTCCGGCCGCCGCCAAACTCGTCGCCGGCGTCATTTCCGGCGACCCCGAGCCCAACCACTAGCACCACCCGCCGCGACTCGTTCCCAGCTGCCCGTAGAACCCAACGGCGCCTCGAACGGTGCCCTGTAGATGAAACCCGCACCTACACTACCGTGTTTGGCCTCGCCGGCAGCTAAACGCCGGCGAGTTTGACCCCGTTCGACCACAGGTGGGCCCAGTTTGACCCCCTGGGTCAAACACAGGTGGGGCCCAGCCGGCTAATTAATCTAGGTTTAGTACTAATTATAATTAGTTAAAACTAATGACATTGATACGCGGGACCCACTGTTAGGTTTGACCTGGACCTCTCGTTGACCACTGACGTCACCCTGACGTAATGCTGATGCAGTAATTTGTTTACTGGAATTTTTCTTATACAGGAAATTCCAGAAAATGTCCGAAACTTCTAAAAATCACAGAAAATCAACCGTAGCTCAGAATGAAATAATTTATATATGAAAAATGATCAGAAAAATCCAATCTATCCATCTGTAGCATTTTCATGCATGTTAGAACAACTTATGGCTGCTGTTTAGGTCAAATCATATAAATGGCATTTAAACCCTCACATATGGACTTTGAATTTGAACCTAGTGTTCAAAACAACTCCATTTAACTTGTTGCTAGTTGCATTAGGCCAATCAACAGCATATTGCCATGTCACATTCATGCATCATATTGTTGCATTGCATTGATTGTGTTTCCTTCTTTATTGCCGGAAGTTGTCCCCTCTCGATAGACGTGGTTTCGACGATCAGTTCGATGACACCGATGAAGAACTATACTATCTTCAGAAGTGCCAGGCAAGCAAAACCCCCTTGCTCATTCCGATACAAACCCACTCTCTCGCGCCTGCTCTCTTTTACTGCATTAGGACAACAACGATTCAACTGTTACATGCTGCGGTAGTTGAACCCCTTTCCTTTGCATGACCTGTCATTGCCACAGTAAATAGATGAAACCCACTAGCATGAGTAGGACTTGTTTGAGCCCTGATGTGCGTACTCATTCATGTTCGCTTGTCATGCCTGCTATTGCTTAGAGTTGTTGTAGGATCGAAAGTATGTCTAGAGGGGGGGTGATTAGACTACTTGACCAAATAAAAACTTAACCTTTTCCCAATTTTAGTCCTTGGCAGATTTTAGCTATTTTAGGACAAGTCAAGCAATCATCACATAATTCAAGCAAGCATGCAAAGAGTATATTGGCAGCGGAAAGTAAAGCATGCAACTTGCAAGAATATAAAGGGAAGGGTTTGGAGATTTCAAACGCTATTGGAGACACGGATGTTTTTCCCGTGGTTCGGATAGGTGGTGCTATCCTACATCCACGTTGATGGAGACTTCAACCCACGAAGGGTAACGGTTGCGCGAGTCCACACAGGGCTCCACCCAAGGGCAACGGTTGCGCGAGTCCACGAAGGGCTCCACCCACGAAGGGTCCACGAAGAAGCAACCACCCACAAAGGGTCCACGAAGAAGCAACCTTGTCTATCCCACCATGGCCATCGCCCACGAAGGACTTGCCTCACTAGCGGTAGATCTTCACGAAGTAGGCGATCTCCTTGCCCTTACAAACTCCTTGGTTCAACTCCACAATCTTGTCGGAGGCTCCCAAGTGACACCTAGCCAATCTAGGAGACACCACTCTCCAAGAAGTAACAAATGGTGTGTAGGTAATGAACTCCTTGCTCTTGTGCTTCAAATGATAGTCTCCCCAACACTCAACTCTCTCTCATAGGATTTGGATTTGGTGGAAAGAAGATTTGAGTGGAAAGCAACTTGGGAAGGCTAGAGATCAAGATTCATATGGTAGGAATGGAATGTCTTGGTCTCAACACATGAGTAGGTGGTTCTCTCTCAGAACATATGAGTTGAATGGTGTGTGTGTTCTGATGGCTCTCTCTTGAATGAGAAGGAGGTGGAGGGGTATATATAGCCTCCACACAAAATCCAACCGTTACACACAGTTTTCCAATCTCGGTGGGACCGAATCAAAAAACTCGGTCTGACCGAAATAGTAAACCTAGTGACCGTTAGGAATTTTCGGTGGGACTGACATGCAACTCGGTAGGACCGATTCGGTTAGGGTTTGGGCATAACGTAATCTCGGTGAGACCGATTACACAAACTCGGTGAGACCGAGTTTGGTAATTAGCTAACCAGAGAGTTGGTCAGGCAAACTCGGTGGGACCGATTTGCTCTTTCGGTGGGACCGAGTGGAACTCGGTGAGACCGAAAAGTTACAAAGGGGAAACACTGAGTTTACATTGCAATCTCGCTGGGACCGATTCGCTCTTTCGGTGGGACCGAAAAGTTACGAAAGGGAAACAGAGAGTTTGCAACCCCATCTCGGTGGGACCGAGATCCTTATCAGTAGGACCGAATTGCTAAGGTTTGGCAGTGGCTAATGACAATTGAAACTCGGTGGCGCCAGATAGGAAAAATCGGTAGGACCGAGTTTGGCTTAGAGTTTAGGTCATATGTGGATATGGGAAAGTAGTTGAGGGTTTTGGAGCATATCATTAAGCACATGGAGCAAGAGGCTCATTAAGCAACACCTCATCCCTCCTTGATAGTATTGGCTTTTCCTATGGATTCAATGTGATCTTGGATCACTAAAATATAAAATGAAGAGTCTTGAGCTTTTGAGCTTGAGCCAATCCATTTTCCTTAGCATTTTAAGGGTTCCAGTTTCATATCCATGCCATGCCAATCATTGAGCTTTCCTGAAATAATCATCTTGGAATAGTATTAGCTCAATGAGCTATATGTTGTTATGAATTACCAAAACCACCTAGGGATAGTTGCACTTTCAATCTCCCCCTTTTTGGTAATTGATGACAACATATAGATCAAAGCTTCGATGAATAATAATAAGCATGGAGTATATCGTCGCTTTGAGAAGTATGTGATAAGTAAGAGCTCCCCCTAAATTTGTGCATATATAAAATTTGCTTTGGACTGCAAATGCACAAAGAGTTAGAGTCATGGGTTACTCTTCCATGTCACATACATCTTGGTGGAGCGCTCAAAATGATAAGAATGAAATACATGCACTCATCACCAAGAATAGTGAATGATCACAAACGATAGATAGCATGATAATATTTAAGCAAGCATTAAGCAAACATTAAGTGTAGCTTATGATCAAACACACGATCATCGATGTCTCACACATAATGACATAGTATCAAGCACTCAAAAGCAGAAAAAGTTCGAAAGACCACCAAATAAAGCAAGAGAGAAAAGCAACACTCTCTCTCTCGAAGCCTATGATCTATACATCTTCTCCCCCTTTGGCAACAAGTTACCAAAAAGTTCCTAGAAAATGCATAGTGCTAAGTCGTCGCTCAGGCTTGATCTTCAGGTGGTGGTGGAGTCCGGATCACTCCAAGGATGAAGGCTTCTGTAGATGCTGAAGTAGTCGCTGGAGTTGGAGCTGAGGTAGATGCTGGAGCTGAGGCTGTGGCTGGTGCAGACGTTGTAGCTCTGGTGTCAGCAACTGGCAGTGCAGACGACCTCGGGCCTCGTGGCACTCTAGAAAAAGCATGAGTTGTGGTCCTGCCTCTCCTCTCATTCATGTCCTCCTGGAGCTGCTCCACTACAGACTGGACTTCTGTTACCTTGACATCCAAGTCATAGAACTTCTGTTCCATGATCCTCTCTAGGCTCTGCTGATTTTTGGTGAGGTTGGCTAGACTTTGCTCAATTCTCAGCGAGGATGCAATCAAGTAACTGAGCTGCTCTTGTTTCGTCTTCAAGAAGTACTCAGATGCCTCCTCTTGAGTAGGCATCCTGGCAGCTTTCTCCTTCTTCGCCTTCTCCTTCTTTGCAAATGCTTGTGCAGATGATGGCTCATTTTCTGTCATTACAACTTCATTGTCCTCAAAATCTGGACGGATGGGCAGGTGTTCCTTATCCAAAAGATATATGCCCGTGCCCATCTTGGAGTTGATGAGCTCCTGAATCTGAGGGGCATATCCACAGCTCCTCTTTTGATCTGCAGCTGTTCTCTTAATGGTTTCAACTATGAGGCTGATCACCTTGAACTTCTGGGGCACGTCAAAAACATGAAGTAGGTTGATCGCGTGGCCTCTGATCATCTTGTGATCTCCAGACTTAGGCAACAGAGTGTGCCTTAGTATCCAATTAATAGTAGGCAATCCTGAGAGCAGATAGTGCACTGAGCCAAACTTGAACGAGTCAAGAGCTTCATTGGGGATCTCCTTGTACATGTTGGACATGGAGTTATGGTCCATCTTCTTCTTGGCATAGATATCCAAGTCCTCATCTTGCTCTTCTGGGGCATTGATGATCTGTGCCCACTCAGCCACTGTAGATTGGTACCTTGTACCCTCTGACATCCATGTAATCCTTCCATCCGGCTAAAAGTGAGCTGTGGAGTAGAACTGCATGATGAGTTCCTCGTTCCACTTTGTGAGCTTCTGCCCAACAAAGTCCTCTACTCCACACGCTCTGAAGCTGTCCTGAACTCCTGGATAGTGCTCTTCATTCTCCTTGATATAGGTCCAGTCGACCCATCTCATGTCACAAACGATTGGCTTCTTGTTAAGCAAAACAGTCTCATAAAAGTCTTGTTGCTCCTTTGTGTGAAATCTGTAGTCCACGGCAGTCCTTCTCCTAGAAGCATATGGATCTGCTTCCCTCCATTTCCTGAGCCCTGAGTCTCTCCTGAGCTTCATGTCCTCAGCCACAGGATGAGCATCGTTGTGGTCTGGGATCTTGGGCTTGAGCTTCCGAAGGACACTCTCTTCCTCTTCTTCAATAGCTTCAGGCACTGGGGCCTTGTTCTTTTTCTACAGCAGGTATACTCCTTGTGTTTCTCTTTGGAGATGTCTTAGGCTTAGGTGCAGCCTTAGGAGCTTCCTTGGGCTTGGATGCAGCTTTCCCTGACCTTATGGCATCTCCCATAAGTTTGGCTGCCTTGGGTGCTGGTTCAGCAACCTCTTCTTCCTCCTCCCCTTCTACCATGATGGAGGCTCTCCCAAGCACTTTGGCTACAGTCTTCTTTACCCTCTCTTTCCTCTTCTTACCCTCAGCAGCAATGGGCTCAATGGGAGCAGGTGCAGGCTTCTCAGTTGATGCTCTAGCCTTGGACTTGGGCTGCCTGCCTACTGGCCTCTTGATTTTCAGGCCTGGCCTTGAGCCTTGAGCTTGCTCAACCCTCTTGGAAGTGGCCTCTTCCTCTGCCACATAGTCTTCATCCTCCGAATCAGACGTTCTCTTCTTCCTTTGACGTGTGGTAGCCTTAGGCAGATTGCTAGGTGTGCTCCTGCTGCCATCATCAGAAGAACTTGAGGGGCTAGTGCCCTCACTCATCACAACTTGCTGCTCTAAGAGGTTCTGGCTGTCACTATGATCAGACATGTTGCAACTGACTGCTGACCCCTAGTTTGGCGTGGACTTGCTACGGCGGCAACGGCGGGGCAGAAATCCGTTGACGGCGGCGAAGACCAGCGACAGGAGGCTGCTGGCGGCGAGGAGACGATCCGGAGACCTTGAGGGTAGAGCAGGCTATCGCGCGGGCGAGGAGGTTTCGGAGAAATTTCCAAAATTCTGCCCGTCACTATATATAGCCCGACCCTGTCGGTGTGACCAAGTGGAACAACTCGGTGGCACCGAGATGCAAAACTGTGTACAGTTATTGCAACTCGGTGTGACCGAAAAGTTCAAATCGGTTGCACCGAGATCAAAAACCTAGATCAACTTAATGAACTCGGTAGGACCGAGAATGAAGTATCGGTCAGACCGAGATTCATACAGAGGTTTTGGAAGTTTAAGTCTATGACGAATCGGGGACTCCGAGCGCTCCTCACACAGAGTGGTTCGAATCTGACTTGATCAAATTTTGTGATGCAGCATGAATAGAGTTTGAGACGAGAAAAGCATAGATAGCTAGAGGAGGTTCTTAGGCATTCTTGTCCATCCACTTGGCAAAAGAAGAAAAAGCCAAACAATCAAAACAGCAAGTGGATGTCCTCGAATGAGTAAAGTATGCAATCAGCATGCTCACACAATAAGATAGCAAATGAAATATGTGGCAAAGCATGCACAACCAATTCTAGCATCTATCAAGCAATTTGCGATGACTAGGTCATCTATATATGAGTATATTGACTTAGGAGTCAAGTGAGAACACTTGATCGTAGGTCATACTCATCGTTTAAGCTCAAGTGGGGTTACCACTTTTACATAAAGCATTGTTTTGTTCACATCTTTAGAGTTGCTTTAGCTCAAGTCTTAGAGTAAAGCTCCCCCTAGATGTGATATCCCCCCTAAGAGGGATGAACTAACCTTGGATTTTGTCGATGATGACTTCATGTAGATATTGAAGATGTGGATGCTCAATGTTGATGTAGATCTCTTGGAGCTATCCTTTTGAGTGAATTGCACTTTCAATGCCTACATGGGTTAGTCCCACAAGGAACAAACAAGGATATCCATAGACATAGAGTGATGCACACAAAAGATGATGTCCATGAAAACTTTAGGTTACCTTGTCCCTTGTCTTACCAACAAGAGGGTTTGTGACTCCTTGAACTAGTGCAAGATGTGGAAGTTGATTGCACTTGTTCTTGCCAAAATGATGAGAGTGAAGTATGTTGGCGGAGTCACCCTCGAGAATTCTCTAGTTCTTTTTCTTTTGGATCCACATCATCTTGATGGGAATCCTTGGAGTTGTAGTTGTACTTGATGAAGTGGAACTTGAAGTAGTCTTGGGAATCCACTTGACTAAGGTCTTAGGAGCTTCTTCAAATGCATCAATTTCCTCTTGAAGCTTGTCCTTGCCTTTTTGCTCGTAGTCTTGTGGTGGAAGATCATCTTGAGCTTGTGTCCCCTTGAAAGAAGTATACTTCTCTTGTTGAGGGACAAACTTTGTCTTGGGGTATTGATCTTCTTCCCATTCAACTCCATTTGCATTGAACTTTCGTTCAAAACCAACACCTTGATTCTTCCGGTGCATTCCTTGCTTGCGCACAATTTCCTCGAATTGCTTACTCCCGGCAAGGCTCTTGTACACTCCTTTCTCTATAATTCCTTTCAATAAGCTATTTTCTTGCTCAAGTGTAACTTGGCTAAGAGAATCATTAGTGGAATCAAGAGAACTACTAGAAGCAACAATATTGGTTTTAGCATGATCATTGTTACTACTAGAGGAGGAATCTTTCTTGTTAGATTTGACTTGAGGCATGTAAGTGGATAAGACTAAACGCTTGGCAATGTAAGAAGAACTTTTCTTGCGGATATCATCATTAATTGCCTTTAAGAACTCATGCTCTTGCTCAAGATTGAGCTTTTCAAAGTGTAGCTTCTCATGAGCCCTTAAAAGTTCTCGATGATCTTCGAAGATAGTGTCATGAGCTAACTTAAGAGTTTTTAGTTCTTTAGTTAGAGCCTCAATCTTATCCTTATCATTGTCATTCGTTTTATCTTGATTAGCATGATTAATTGGTCTTTCATCATAGTATTCATCACTACAGTTGTCACCAATCAAATCATCACCTAACAAGTCATCTTCATCACTATTGAAATCAACATACTCGGGTTGTGTTACCTTAGGACCTTTGGCCATGAAGCATCTTCCAATTCCTTCATTTGGTGAGTCAAATATCTCGTAGGAGTTGGATGACACAAGTGCTAGACCGGCAACACCTTCGTCTTGAGTATCTTCGGAGTCGGAGTGATAACTTCTCTCGGAGTGGCTGTCGGAGTCGGAGCCGGATACCCATTCACCAACATGAGCTTGATGTCTTCGTCTTGTGTAGCTCCTTGATGACTTTTCCTTCCTTTCCGAGTCCTTGCTTCTCCGTGAGTATCTTCGTTCATAACTATCATCTCTACTCCTTCTCTCTCTTGGTGGTGATCCTTTGCTTCTTCTTTTTGGAGAATCTTCTCTTCTCTTGTAGGGAGCCGTACACTCATTGGAATAGTGTCCGGGTCTTCCACAATTGTAGCAGTTTCGCTCTCGACTAGAAGATCTTTTGTCATTGTAGGACCTTTATTTGGAGATTCTATCTTTGCTTCTACTCTTGTAGAACTTGTTGAAGTTCTTCACCATTAAGCTCAATTCTTCATTGAAGTCTTGTTTCTCACTTGATGATGTAGGGGCTTCACATGAGGCTTTATAGGCACCACTTGATTTGTTGTGAAGTTCCTCTTTATCCTTAAGTGACATCTCATGAGCAACAATCCTTCCAATCACCTCCATTGGCTTGAGATCTTTGTAATTTGGCATCATTTGGATCAATGTGCACACGGTATCATATTTTCCATCTAAGGCTCTTAGGATCTTCTTGATGATGAATTTATCGGTCATCTCTTCACTTCCTAAGCCGGCAATCTCATTTGTGATGAGAGCAAGCCTAGAGTACATTTCGGCGACACCTTCACCATCCTTCATCTTGAACTTGTCAAGTTGACTTTGAAGCACATCCAACTTGGATTCCTTGACGGAGTCGGTACCTTCGTGCATATCAATCAAAGTGTCCCAAATTTCCTTTGCATTCTCAAGGCGGCTGATCTTGTTGAATTCTTCGGGGCACAATCCGTTGAAGAGAATATCACAAGCTTGAGCATTGTATTGCAACATCTTCAACTCATCCGCGGTAGCTTCACGGTTTGGTTCTTTCCCATCAAAGAAGTCACCTCGCAAACCAACACACACAATAGCCCAAACGGCGGGGTTATGTCCAAGAATATGCATTTTCATTTTATGCTTCCAACTAGCAAAATTAGTACCATCAAAGTAAGGACCTCTACGGTGATAATTTCCCTCGCTAGACGCCATACTCTCCTAAGTTGTGAAACCAAGGCTATGACCACCAAAAGCTATGGAGATCAAGCAAATGGAGACCAATTCTCTGATACCACTTGTAGGATCGAAAGTATGTCTAGAGGGGGGGGGGTGATTAGACTACTTGACCAAAAAAAACTTAACCTTTTCCCAATTTTAGTGCTTGGCAGATTTTAGCTATTTTAGGACAAGTCAAGCAATCATCACATAATTCAAGCAAGCATGCAAAGAGTATATTGGCAGCGGAAAGTAAAGCATGCAACTTGCAAGAATATAAAGGGAAGGGTTTGGAGATTTCAAACCCTATTGGAGACACGGATGTTTTTCCCGTGGTTCGGATAGGTGGTGCTATCCTACATCCACGTTGATGGAGACTTCAACCCACGAAGGGTAACGGTTGCGCGAGTCCACACAGGGCTCCACCCAAGGGCAACGGTTGCGCGAGTCCACGAAGGGCTCCACCCACGAAGGGTCCACGAAGAAGCAACCACCCACAAAGGGTCCATGAAGAAGCAACCTTGTCTATCCCACCATGGCCAATGCCCACGAAGGACTTGCCTCACTAGCGGTAGATCTTCACGAAGTAGGCAATCTCCTTGCCCTTACAAACTCCTTGGTTCAACTCCACAATCTTGTCGGAGGCTCCCAAGTGACACCTAGCCAATCTAGGAGACACCACTCTCCAAGAAGTAACAAATGGTGTGTAGGTAATGAACTCCTTGCTCTTGTGCTTCAAATGATAGTCTCCCCAACACTCAACTCTCTCTCATAGGGTTTGGATTTGGTGGAAAGAAGATTTGAGTGGAAAGCAACTTGGGAAGGCTAGAGATCAAGATTCATATGGTAGGAATGGAATGTCTTGGTCTCAACACATGAGTAGGTGGTTTTCTCTCAGAACATATGAGTAGGAATGGTGTGTGTGTTCTGATGGCTCTATCCTTGAATGAGAAGGAGGTGGAGGGGTATATATAGCCTCCACTCAAAATCCAACCGTTACACAGTTTTCCAATCTCGGTGGGACCGAATCATAAAACTCGGTCTGACCGAAAATGTAAACCTAGTGACCGTTAGGAATTTCGGTGGGACTGACATGCAACTCGGTAGGACCGATTCGGTTAGGGTTTGGGCATAACGTAATCTCGGTGAGACCGATTACACAAACTCGGTGAGACCGAGTTTGGTAATTAGCTAACCAGAGAGTTGGTCAGGCAAACTCGGTGGGACCGATTTGCTCTTTCGGTGAGACCGAGTGGAACTCGGTGAGACCGAAAAGTTACAAAGGGGAAACACTGAGTTTACATTGCAATCTCGGTGGGACCGATTCGCTCTTTCGGTGGGACCGAAAAGTTACGAAAGGGAAACAGAGAGTTTGCAACCCCATCTCGGTGGGATCGAGATCCTTATCGGTAGGACCGAATTGCTAGGGTTTGGCAGTGGCTAATGACAATTGAAACTCGGTGGCGCCGGATAGGAAAAATCAGTAGGACCGAGTTTGGCTTAGAGTTTAGGTCATATGTGGATATGGGAAAGTAGTTGAGGGTTTTGGAGCATATCATTAAGCACATGGAGCAAGAGGCTCATTAAGCAACACCTCATCCCTCCTTGATAGTATTGGCTTTTCCTATAAGACTCAATGTGATCTTGGATCACTAAAATATAAAATGAAGAGTCTTGAGCTTTTGAGCTTGAGCCAATCCATTGTCCTTAGCATTTTGAGGGTTCCACTTTCATATCCATGCCATGCCAATCATTGAGCTTTCCTGAAATAATCATCTTGGAATAGCATTAGCTCAATGAGCTATATGTTGTTATGAATTACCAAAACCACCTAGGGATAGTTGCACTTTCAATCTCCCCCTTTTTGGTAATTGATGACAACATATAGATCAAAGCTTCGACAAATGAATAATAAGCATGGAGTATATCGTCGCTTTGAGAAGTATGTGATAAGTAAGAGCTCCCCCTAAATTTGTGCATATATAAAATTTGCTTTGGACTACAAATGCACAAAGAGTTAGAGTCATGGGTTACTCTTCCATGTCACATACATCTTGGTGGAGCGCTCAAAATGATAAGAATGAAATACATGCACTCATCACCAAGAATAGTGAATGATCACAAACGATAGATAGCATGATAATATTTAAGCAAGCATTAAGCAAACATTAAGTGTAGCTTATGATCAAACGATAGACTTCAGTCTCGCAAGTAGTTTCGCGTGGACTTCGACGTTTAGCTTGATACCTCAGCTACGATCTTGTGCCCTCGGCAAGATCTGGTAGATAGTTAGGCTTCTTAGCCTTTTCCATTTGTAGATTTCTGTACTCAGACATGTTAAGCTTCCGCATGTGCTTTGATTTGTATGCTATTATTGTTGGGTCATGAGACCCATGTTTGTAATATCTCGCTCCTTGGAGCCTAATGAATAAATACTTGAGTCGTAGAGTTATGTTGTGATACCATGTTGTATTTACACATATCGAGCATATTGTGTGTATGATTGAAATGCTTGGAATGTGTGGGATCCGACAATCTAGTTGTTTATCCTTGGCAGCCTCTCTTATGGGGAAATGTAGTCTAGTGCTTCCATCAGCCATAGTAGTCTGCTACAGCCCGGTTCACCGGAGTCCTGCTAGCCCAGCACTACTACTCAGGACACTTGACTGGCCGGCAAGTGTTTCACTTCGTTCCTGTGTCTGTCCCTTCGGGGAAATGTCACGCGGTGACATCCGGAGTCCTGCCTAGCCTACTATAGCCCGGGTTCCCCAGAGTCCTGTTATCCCAGTGCTACAGCCCGAATTCACACGCCATTGACCGACATGCTTGATGTGATTCATGTATGCCTGTCCCCATAGGTCTGTGCCGCTTTGGGTTCACGACTAGCCTTGTCGGCCCAGGTTCTCTATCATATGGATGCTAGCAACACTATCATATACGTGAGCCAAAAGGCACAAACGGTCCCGGGCCATGGTAAGTTGACACCCGTGGGGATACCGTGCGTGAGGCCACAGTGTGATATGAGGTGTTACCGGCTAGATCGATGTGACTTGGAATCGGGGACCTGACAGCGTTGGTATCAGAGCCTAACTGCCTGTAGGATTGCCAAGCCAAACTGGTCGAAGTTGAGTCTAGAAATGCTTTAGTTATATAAGGGAATTGATTGTTGAAGGGAACGTAAGGCTCTTTTTACTCCTGTACCTTATGCCCTTCTGATCTGAGTCAACCTCTTCTTTTCTACGGGGTTAAGAAACTAGGCCTTCTCATCGATCTATCAGGATGACGTGTTACTAATCCATAGACTTATAGGATTGATGGATTCATGTCTCAGTTTAGTTTCCAGTACTTCCGTGTGTTCATAGTTGGTCTCGGAACTTTGATATTGTGATGTTAAGTGGTTATGCCACCATTTTGCAGGATGTCTCAAATAATTTTGAACATTTGCAGCCGTTATGCTATCCGAGTCATCCCAGGTCTCTAAATAGTCCAATGCATTTGCAAATCCTTTCTTCCCATTTCTGATATCCTTTGGGGCCAGATTAACCACACTAATTGGTGAGTTGAGGCACTCTGTTGCCTCGACATATAGGTTGGAGCTAGTATTACGACCCTAGGTGTTTTAGAGGATCACCTAGTAATCTAGCCATGTCTTGTGTTCCCAGTGTGATGATTCTGGCCATCATTCTTGAAAGCATCCCATGATGCCATTTAGTTACTAGGTATTCTATTCCTGGGTTTGAACCCGAGATTCACTCCAGTCACCTCCTGTTGATAGTGTTTGCTCGTTCCTTTAGGATATTAGTAACCTTGCGACAGTCCTCGAGGTCCGTGGTATTTCCTTCTTCCAAATACCATGAACCATTAAGGCAGAAGTTCTTTGAACCAAAATATCACAATCAGAGTACTCTTGAGGAGTTCTCCATTCATAATTGTGATTCTGCCAGTTCTACCTTTCTGCATGGGTTATCTGGAAGAAACTTGTTGAATTTGGTTCGACATATTAATCTATGCATCCACAACTCAGAAAGATATATGTCCTCTTGAGTTGTCCCTCTTCATTTATATTCCGACCATCGTCTATCAATTGATAGTCAGGAGTAATTGTGCATCCGTGTTATCGATGTTATTATTCTTGTGGTCCGTTAAGCCATTCTATTTCAGAATGACTAGGAGAAACAAACTCCAGTACCTCATCCGTATCCAGGATTGGGTCAAAGTAGTTCTGTTCTGCAGATCAAATGCCAATCCAACTTTTGCTCTATTCTACCCTAAAGTATTACCCACCTTATCTCAAGAATATTGTGAGAATTGCACCATCTCTTATGAATTTTTGATGCAGTGATACTTCGCACCATCATCATTCATTTCTCGGTCCTTGTGTTGTTGTAACCAGAATGCCGACAAGTGAATTGTGATGTGTGAAATCAATACTCCTAGCAGTGTTGCTTGGTAGTTCATGGATATTAATATCATTCTTAGTGTGTTGGTTATCGAATCACTATTCTAGGATTTCTCGTGTTATCTTGTCCTTATTTCTGGTGCACTCTTCAATCTTTGAGTTAGAATTAAATCCCTTACTCTTCTGGTCATGTTGTCTTGCCTTGAAAAGCAAGATTGTTCTCGAGCTTAAAGTCATATCGGTGGTTCGTGATTTCCGGATATCTTCATGGAAGTATTACCAGGTTGTCACCTGACCGCTATGTTAAGTCCATGATCATATTGGTTTCCTCCAAACCACCAATTCTACAAGATTCTATGTTGGGTACCCTGAACTAGTCGGTTGAGCTAAACAACAACTTGGAGAGTTGGAAGATAAAAGCTTGTCTGACTTAGTTCATGTTAAGGGATATCTTTGTGTGTGTGTGTCAAAGAAGGATGATATCTTCATCAATTGGTCCTCGTGATTAGTTGTTGGATCTATTGCCTTGTCAAAACTTTGACTTGAGTATGGGCTATCGTCAAGTCAAATCAGAACCAACGATGTTCGTAATGTTGTCTTACTCATGGTTGATCCCTCCAGCATACACCATTACATCTTTTGGTCTGACCAATGCTACCACCGTGTTCACATGATTGTGGAAGTCCAGTGATATGGAAATTCCGATGAGTTGTTGTTGAGCCCACCAACAACATTTTGTCTCCCCCATGATTCATGTTGAACATCAACCTAGTGTTGAAAACTTTGTAAGCAATGCCTTTGTGTTCCGTTCATGAAGCTTATGCTTGGATGGAAGAAGTGACTTCCTCGAATTCATGTGCATTTGGTGCAAGTTGCTGCCGTGAGTTCGAGAAAGATTGTTTTTTGTTTCCTCTGGTACCATCCCAAGTCAGTTATGCATGTGTGAATGTATTCTATGGTTTTGTAGATTAATTACCTCCACTCCATATCTATTCCCTAGCACACCAAGCCACTGATTGATTTGTTCAAGGAAAAGAAGCTCCTTCTTAAGAGCAAGACTTATACAAGGACTTCGATATCCTCGATGATGGTTCCCCACCTGAACTCAGTAGTGTTTTATTATAAGACTACTACGTGGTCATGCTCGTCTTGGATAGCGTGTTCACAGGTTTGTAGCAGAACCATCTCATGTTTTGGAGCTTGCTATCGTAGTTCATTCCCCGAGAATCTCGCAACGTCATCTCGTCGAATTGTGTTGCAAACTCTCATTCTTCTTTTAGACTTGATGAGTCTGGAATATCCTGACACCAACCAGATCTGAATCTCAGGCAAATATGATGGTTGGAACGTACTCCAAGAACTATAATATTGGTCTCTCTGTAACCGGTAAAGTGGATGTCGTGGCCAACACACCCAGCTGGAAGACCTATTACTGTAGTATCTTGATTGAGGAAGTTGGCCACCTCCCCATAAGGATTTCTTATGATTTACTCCAGAAGTTGTTCCCTATGGACCATTTGTATTCCAAAGTCTGACCACTACTTGATGGTTATGTTGATGCTTTAAAGCATGACCATGGTAACCAGTACATCAAGGATAACATTAGAAGCGGAGTGCTAAATGTCTCTCGGTCGATCATCCAGATTTCGCTCCCTTGGCCTCGCTAAGGTGAAACGTACGAAAGGGTTGTCTTTCTATGCATCTGCATTGTCCATCACTATTCGTCAAGGTAGTAAGAGGTGTTGCCAGGATCCTTGACACAGATGTTGGTAGAACCATGATGAATATGGGAATGCTCAAGTTCTTGAGAGCACGCGCAAGAAAAATAATCCCTTGCGTTGTCTTCAACAAGGTAGTTCACATCGTCCATTCTAGCCCGAGTGTGTCGTTCTCCCGAACTCCCTCGAACGATCGTTTGTGACTGCCTTAGGCTGGCATAAAGAGTTTCAATGATATTTATATCAAAAGTAATTATTTTTTCCACTTGAGGGAATAATTCTACGATTCACCTTCCCCAAGGTGCCCATTATGGAATCATGGCAATTTTTCCTTGCTACTTTGAAACCCCCGTCAAATTGTTTCTTCCGTTCCTCCTGATGCATGCCTTGCCTCTCAGGCCCAGAGATGTTTCTATGTCCCATTCGGTGAGTTCATCTTGTGACCATTAAGATGATCCTAAGTTGCTCGAACCACTGGAAGATTGATTCTTCTAAAAATCTCCTTTTCTATTCGTTGTCATGTTGGATGTAGTTCTCAAAGCCAGGAGTCAAGATAAGGTGATGCAATGAATCAACATCCTCTAGAAAGACATTTGGATCGTGAAGATTGTATTAGCTTGTGTCCCTCGGACTTCTTACCTCACGACTCGAATCTTGGGACGAGATTCTTGTTTAGTGGGGGTGAGTTGTCACAACCCTAGTTTGGCCTTTGCTTGTCCTTGCATGATCATCATGTCTAAATTCTGAAATTTGAATTGAGGGAATTTTCAAAGCCTCAGAAACCTTTTAAAAATAATCAACATTTAATTCTCATCAAATGAGTCAAAAGAAATGTTCCTGTTACTATGTGAAAATAATGGTAAGAGGTAAAACTCAAACCAATATTTTTGGAATCACAGAAATATTTATTTTGGGCCTTTGACTTAAATCAGTAACATATTTGAGTTGAATTTATTTGTGTTATATAAGAAATAAAGTTCAAGTATTTCTGTAAGTTTGCATGTGACCTTGAACTAGCTCCCTGAGCTCACATAAAAATTTACAGAAAGTTTTAAAATGGTTTGGTTTGTAAATCAAATCAAAACAAAGAAAGAAAAATAGAAAACAGAAACAAATAAGAGAGGGGGAGAGTTACCTGGACCTACCTGCTATGCAGCCCACCTGGTCGGCCCAGCTGGCAGCCCAGCCACCTAGCCCAGCCCACCACCGCCTCCTCCCCTGTCGTCTTCCTCCTTTGCCAGGAGGACGGGCGCGTGCCCGACGCGCGCGCACCGCCGTGCGCCATCTCCTGCTTGCCGCTTCACCGCTGGACGGGCTGGACGACCTCCACGTCGCGCCCCGACCCCCTAGACACGTCCACTCTCCCCCTGCCTCCCTCCCTCATTCCCCTCCGCCATGGCCGAAGCAGCCGCCGCCGTCCCGCCGTCGTAGCCGTAGCCACTGTCGTCTCTGCGCCTCCCTACCGTGTCCACGAGCTCCACCACCCTCCTCTCCGTTGAGCAGGCCGGGCCCTGAGCGCTCGTGTGCCCCGAAGCCACCGCATCGACCTCGCCCAACTCCGCCACCGCCGGAGATCCCCTTTGCCGTCACCGTCGCAGGAGGCCGTCCCCGACCTCGCCATCAGCTCCGTCGCAACCGCCGTGAGCCTAGCTACCTCCCCACCCTCTCCGTTCCCTCTCTTGAGCCCCGTAGCGACTGCACGTAGCTCACCCGCACGCGCCGCCGCGGAGCTCGTCGCTGACGAGGCTCCGGCCACCCAACGGCCGCGCCACCTTGTCCACTAGCCCTACCGCACCCGCAGGAAGTCCACGCACTAACCCACGCGCCTCTCCGTGCCCCCTAGCGACGAGTCCGAGCTCACCCGAGCTCCGGCCGCCGCCAAACTCGTCGCCGGCGTCATCTCCGGCGATCCCAAGCCCAACCACTAGCACCACCTGCCGCGGCTCGTTCCCAGCTGCCCGTAGAACCCAACGGCGCCTCAAACGGTGCCCTGTAGATGAAACCCAGACCTGCACCACCGCGTTTGGCCTCGCCGGCGGCTAAACACCGACGAGTTTGACCCCGTTCGACCACGGGTGGGCCCAGTTTGACCCCCCTGGGTCAAACACAGGTGGGGCCCAGCCGGCTAATTAATCTAGGATTAGTACTAATTATAATTAGTTAAAACTAATGAGACTGACACGCGGGACCACTGTCAGGTTTGACCTGGACCATCTCGTTGACCACTGACATCACCCTGACATAATGCTAATGCAGTAATTTGTTTACTGGAATTTTTCTTATACAGGAAATTCCAGAAAATGTCCTAAACTTCTAAAAATCACAGAAAATCAAACGTAGCTCAGAATGAAATAATTTATATATGAAAAATGATCATAAAAATCCAATCTATCCATCTGTAGCATTTTCATGCATGTTAGAACAACTTATGGCTTCTGTTTAGGTCAAATCATATAAATGGCATTTAAACCCTCACATATGGAGTTTGAATTTGAACCTAGTGTTCAAAAAACTCCATTTAACTTGTTGCTAGTTGCATTAGGCCAATCAATAGCATATTGCCATGTCACATTCATGCATCATATTGTTGCATTGCATTGATTGTGTTTCCTTCTTTATTGCCGGAAGTTGTCCCCTCTCGATAGACGTGGTTTCGACGATGAGTTCGATGACACCGATGAAGAACTATACTATCTTCAGAAGTGCCAGGCAAGCAAAACCCCCTTGTTCATTCAGATACAAACCCACTCTCTCGCTCCTCTCTTTTACTGCATTAGGACAACAACGATTTAACTGTTACATGCTGCGGTAGTTGAACCCCTTTCCTTTGCATGACCTATCATTGCCACTGTAAATATATGAAACCCACTAGCATGAGTAGGAGTTGTTTGAGCCCTGATGTGCCTACTCATTCATGTTTGCTTGTCATGCCTGTTATTGCTTAGAGTTGTGTCAGGTCTGATTCATCTGGGATGAATTGGAATGGTGATGAACATGTCCTACTGTGTGTGAGCTAAGTGTGTGAACATGATTTGGTAAAGGTAGCGGTGGAGGCCATGTAGGAGTACATGGTGGGTTGTCTCATTGAAACCGTTCTCAGAAACTGAGTTCTGTGTTTCTGATCCATGAAACAGCTACTACCACACATTGGGCCCTGAAATATGACCCCGCTCGACTTACTGGCCCCTCTCGTCCTCTGTCCAGGAGATGCAACTAGTTTCTGGTGTTTATAGGATATGTGTTGGCGGCCGTGCGTAGCGCTGACCCTAGGGGTGGGCTATGATGCGGTAGATACACCGTGGCACGGTGTATCAGGCACCCGTTTGGTGTCTCGGGAACTCTGCACACATCATTTGGGGCTGTGAGGGAAACTCCGGCCGGATCTCCTCGCGGATGGAACCCGAATAGGCGATAAACCTGGACTAGCGACTTGTGCGGTTAGTCAGGTCATGGTCTACACCCACGTCGGCTTTCGCTTGAAGTCTGCCAAGCACATGTCGTGTGAAGACGCTAAGTGGTGGAAACATGTGTGATGAAGTACACCTCTGCAGGGTATAAAACTATTTGAATAGCCGCATCCGCGGTATAGGACTTCTGGGTTGCCTATAACAGTTCGTAGACAAGTGAAAGTGGATACTCTAAAATGCGCAAGATAAGCGTGAGTGCTATGGATGGCGTTCTCGTAGGGAGACGGGAGCGGATCCATAGTGGTGTATTGATATGGTGAATATGTGGACTCATGTGCGCCACCTCAAAAGAGTTACTTGCAGTCGTAGTTTAAGATAGCCACCGAGTCAAAGCTGGCTTGCTGCAGTTAAACTCCACCACCCCCCTTTGTTGATACTGATGCATATGTAGCTAGTTCTGATGTAAGTCTTGCTGAGTACTTTTGTACTCATGTTTGCTTAATTTATGTTTTGCAGAGAGACTTCAGTCTCACTAGTAATTTCGCGTGGACTTCGATGTTTAGCTTGATACCTCAGTTATGATCTTGTGCCCTCGGCAGGATCTGGTAGATAGTCAGGCTTCTTAGCCTTTTGCATTTGTAGATGTCTGTACTCAGACATGTTAAGCTTCCGCATGTGCTTTGATTTGTATGCTATGATTGTTGGGTCATGAGACCCATGTTTGTAATATCTCGCTCCTCGGAGCCTAAGGAATAAATACTTGAGACATAGAGTTATGTTGTGATACCATGTTGTATTTACACATATCGAGCATATTGTGTGTATGATTGAAATGCTTGGAATGTGTGGGATCCGACAATCTAGTTGTTTATCCTTGGCAGCCTCTCTTATGGGGAAATGTAGTCTAGTGCTTCCATCAGCCATAGTAGTCTGCTACAGCCCGGTTCACCGGAGTCCTGCTAGCCCAGCACTACTACTCAGGACACTTGACTGGCCGGCATGTGTTTGACTTTGTTCCTGTGTCTGTCCCTTTGGGGAAATGTCACGCAGTGACATCCGGAGTCCTGCCTAGCCTGCTACAGCCCGGGTTCCCCGGAGTCCCGTTAGCCCAGTGCTACAGCCCGGATTCACACACCGTTGACCGACATGCTCGATGTGTTTCATGTATGCCTGTCCCCATAGGTCTGTGCCGCTTTAGGTTCACGACTAGCCATGTCGGCCCGGGTTCTCTGTCATATGGATGCTAGCAACACTATCATATACGTGAGCCAAAAGGCACAAACGGTCCCGGGCCATGGTAAGGCAACACCTGTGGGGATACCGTGCGTGAGGCCGTAATGTGATATGACGTGTTACCGGCTAGATCGATGTGACTTGGAATCGGGGTCCTAACACCCTGGTTGCACAAAGGGCACCGGACATCGCCCAGGTTGGACCAACACTCATAGGAGCACTGGCCCGGGCGATTTAAAATACGGAATACCCTCGGGTCCACGGAACCCAAGGGAAAAGGCTTAGGTTGTTAGGAAAATGTAAAATCAAGGTTGGGCCTTGCTGGAGGAGTTTTAGTCAAAGCAAACTGTCAAGGGTGTAACGCCCCAAGACCGACGCTTCAGAAGACTTCCATATTTTCGTGATCACCGTGTGTTCCATTTGTGCTTGCTCTTTTTTTGCATGCCATCATGTCATCATGTCATTAATCTTAGCATCTCAACTCAACAAATAAATTGCATAGACGGTTGATCTATTTAAATTGAGGGAAGGGTGACTTCCGTTTATAACATATCCTCCCAATATTAGGGAGCTATATTAAATATTCCTTTAATTTGGAATTCACCATAACACACTTGCAAATTATCCCAATGCCTTTGTTATCTTAATTCATGGTCTCCAGCCTTGCCATATATTCTTTCATCATATTCCGGAGCTCCACCAAGAATCCGAACAGTTTTGGACCTTCCCAAACCTCACTTCCTATTCAAATCATTTGAATTTAAATCAAATGAGTTTGAATTTAATCTTTAAATCTTGGCCATTTCTATTTTCTTGGAACTAGCGCATTTTTGCGAGTTCGAAAAAATTAACAGATTGCCCAAATTCCTTTCCCTAACCCCCTCTTCCTTTTCCTTCTCTCTAGTGCTTTTCTGTTAAAGAAAAATAGAGAGAGAGAGAGGCGGCTTGCACCGCTGGCCACTTGGGCCTCCCACCAGGCCGGCCCAAACCATCTTCCGTTTCCCATGGCCCAACCCGCACTCCTCCTAACACTAGCCCGCTCGATCCCTCGCTCTCCTATCGTTTTCCCTCTCCCTCGTCTCCCTCCCCCGCCACACGCATCGCACCAGGGAGAGAGCATCAGCTGCTCCTCGTCCCCGATCCCCTCTGCCTCCTTCCTCCTCCGTCGTACCAACCCCCCTTCTCCTTCCCGAGGCCGCCGCCGGTGCCCCAAGCTCTCCGCTTCCGCCCTGGCCGACGCGCCCCGCCACTGCTCGCGTCCGAGGGCCACGCCTCTATCTCCGGCTGTCGTCAGCAAGCAGTCCTGCCGGGGCACCTCTTCTCCCGCGCGCTTCTCCTCCTGTTTCTTCTCGTCGCCACCAAGTACCTCGCCACCGGCAGTAGCAGGAACTCCTCCACCCTCTTGCTGAAGCCGCGCCTGGACCTTCCCCGTGCCTCGCCTTCGACCTTGGCTTCCGTGTCCCAAGGCCTCGAGCGCCACCAGCAGCAGTTCCGGTCGTCCCCGTCGCCGAGTTCCTCGCCGCCCTTCCTCCCCTCGTCCCCAACCCTGCCCGTCGGAGCCACGCCTCCCGGTGCCCGCAGCTGCGTCGCCGGTCATCTGCCTCGACCCGACATCTTTCCCTTTGGCAACCGAATAGGTGAAGCGCCACAAGTTTTTCCTCTGTACATTCGTGTGATGTTGACCGTGGAGTTCCACCAGCTGCTAGCATCACTCTGTTGCTTCCTCCCTGAATGGTTTCGCCAAGTGCCTTCCGGCGTGACCAAGACCGCGAGCACCACGGATCCGCCAAGTACCTCGACGCCCGATGCCTAAAACGACCATCGAACCGGAAATAACTCCAAGTATTAGGTCAACGAGGACCACCAAGTTCATCTTCCGTTGTCTCCGAAATCGCCAAGTACCACGACTATACTAGAACAACTACCGTCGACATGCATTTTGCCAAGTACCACTACCGTTGACCCTCGAAGACTCCATGGATGTCAAGTTTCTCGCCGTGACCCCGAACATCTACGAAAACTTGTGGGACTAAGAACGTGAACAACCACCATCGCCAAGATCGCTAGTACCACTACCATCACCATGAGAACGTCTACTTCCTCTACATTGCATCAAACCCGAACCCTCCCGTTTGCACGCTTCGAAGGTATAACCACCGGACTGACGCCCGTTGGCCGAATACATGTGGGATGTATGAGATGAACCCCGCGTTTGCATCATGTTCGAAATTGTCCCATGCATGTTCCTCGTCGTTGCCATGCCATCCACCCATGGGAACCCGGTATCCAGGAGCACCCCACCATCTTTTGCATGCTCCACACACTTCTCTTTTGCATCGGTATCTCAATTGAGCTACCGGAACCGATATGTTGATATGGCACCCTTTCGTTCCGCCATGGGGACAAATGCCTCATATCATATTATACCAACATTTTGATAAAACTTGCATAAAACATGCATATGTCATCCGCATCATGATAACAACATCAAGAATGTTTAAATTGTTGTTGCATTAAATTGCTAATGCATATGAGGATTTTTCCGAAATAGTTGTTGTTGTTGTTTCCGGCCTCATTTAAACTTGCTTAAATGTGTAGTTTTCACAGGCTTCACCTTCTTGCCATGTTTAATAATATTTAATATTGTTGGGACATAAACGGGAGAGAACTAAATAAACGAATGTGGTGTTTCGTCAATATGCAACTCATTGCATATTGAGCTCCGCTTAATTTGTAGTATTGTTTGTGCACTTTGCCATGCCATGCCTCATTAAACCGGACATGCATCATACTTGATTGTGCATCATGCCATGCTTATGTGATGGTTGTTTACTATGTTGTTTGCTTCTTTCCGGGTTGCTTCTCTCGTTAGCTTCGGTTTCGTTCCGGAGTTGTGAGGATCCATTCGACTACGTCCGTTTGTCTTCTTCGTGGACTCATTCTTCTTCCTTGTGGGATCTCAGGCAAGATGACCATACCCTCGAAATCACTTCTATCTTTGCTTGCTAGTTGTTCGCTCTATCGCTATGTCGTGCTACCTACCACTTGTTTATCATGCCTCCCATATTGCCATGTCAAGCCTCTAACCCACCTTCCTAGCAAACCGTTGTGTGGCTATGTTACCGCTTTTGCTCATCCCCTCTTATAGCGTTGCTAGTTGCAGGTGAAGCTGAAGTTTGTTCCATGTTGGAACATGGTTATGTTGGGATATCACAATATATCTTATTTAATTAATGCATCTATATACTTGGTAAAGGGTGGAACACTCGGCCTTATGCCTGGTGTTTTGTTCCACTCTTGCCGCCCTAGTTTCTGTCATACCGGTGTTATGTTCCTTGATTTTGCGTTCCTTACGCGGTTAGGTGTTATGGGAACCCCTTGATAGTTTGCTTTGAATAAAACTCCTCCAGCAAGGCCCGACCTTGGTTTTACATTTTCCTAGCAACCTATTACCCTTCGCTTGGGTCGGCCAACCCGAGGGTCATCTTTATTTTATCCCCCCCGGGCCAGTGCTTCTCTAAGTGTTGGTCATCACAATTTTATCGTTGCAGTTCTGGAATACCTGAGTTCGCCGACATCGAAAATCTCTTTTATGCAGTTGTTGGTGAGATAACCTCGATGCCACCTAGTACTAGGCGGGTGTTCGGGAGTATTGCCATAACCCATATAACGGATGCTTTTCTATGGTTGAGGTACACGATTTCTGGAGTTTTCTTGGTTATGTGTTGACGGATGGATACAGCTGGATGTAGGGATTGTTAGTTTGGGTGAGATATTATGCTTCCCCCGTATCCCCAACACCTGATTGCATAACCAGATAGTTTCAGGAGTTTATAGGTGGGAATTCAAGTATCAGGAGTTTGTTCCGGGCTTATTCTGCAAGCCAAATCCTTTGTTTTGTTGTGAGTTGTGGTATTCGAGTTGCTTCACTATCAATTGTTGATTCCATACCTTTCCTAAGAAGTGTTCTCATATTTCTATGTGAATACTAATACTTCATGATAATCGAGTTTGTCATGTCAATTCTTTTCCAACCGACATGTTTCTCTTCAAGTGGATCCGGTCATTTCAACATTCACAAGATCACCCCTTAGTTTCCCCAACGTTGTTCGTTTCATCTGTCCCCAAGTTGCCTTTGTTTTACCCACCTCACCCCTTTTTTATTCTTCATGGAGCTAGAATCCTTAATCAAGTATCCATTTTATTCATGTGAAGTCTCTTCATTCTTTTCAATCAATGTTCTTACCCGGTGGTTCTCATGAAGATGCCCTACAAGTTTATAATTCTTCGTTCTCTTTTCTTTTCCGGTGGATTCAATCCAAGATTTTGGTGTTAATCTTATCCCTTTTCCTCGTTTCACATTGCTTTCAAATACCGGTGCACCTCTTAATCGCTCATCTCTCTCTATTCATATCTGAAGTGCTGAAGATATCTCAAATGATTCAAGCTTCCATTCTCAATTCACTCAAGTTCTTTTGAGGATGTTATCTCTTCCAAGCCATTTAAGTCAACCGGTGCAATCTCCCTTCCAAGTAATCATTCGAAGGTGTTTATTTTGAGTGGGCCCTAACTCTTCTAATTTTTACGAAGTTACTCTTAAATTCTTTTCCAAGATTGACGTAAGAATCAATTATCATTAGTTATATGTATTTCTCCAAGATATTTTAAATTCTTTTCATCGTTGGTTCAACCTTTCTAAATTTCATTCCGGAGTGCCTCAACAATTCATGGTGGTGTTTCTCGTCGTTGTTCTCGGATTTTGAAGACCAAAGAAGAGTTTCTCTTAAATCTTGCTCCGTCCTCTTGAACATGCGTAGTTCAAGCTTGTTGCCATCCTCTCATAATTGTTTTCAATTGTGAGAATTATTTTCACCCATCTGGAGCAATTCAGGAGTCTTTTCAGTTTGATTCTCCGTAGCTCATCATCTCAGAATTATTCATTCCAGCTTTCATCTCTCGTTCTCCAAATCTTACTGGTGCATCGCTCAAGTATTCCATAGTCAGCTTGTGATCTCTTTGTTCTCATATATTTATATTCCCTCAAGTATCTTCGTTCATTTTTTAATTACTCCCGATGATTCGTTCTATTTTTCTTCATTCATTTTCAATTCTTAAGGTGGTTCATTCAAGAGTTCTATTCCTTGGTTATCATATCAATTGATTCGTTCTTTCCAATCCTACCGGCGGATTCTTGAAGACTTTTCTCAAGTTTGGCTATATGTCTTCAATCTTTTCAAGAAGAATAAGTAGTATGCCAAATCCTTTGCTTGTCATCAATCTAAATTGGTGAAGGATAAGAATATAGTAAATCTTATTTTTATTACCTTGAGGTGATTAGTCTTTTCTTTTCGGAGTTTGTTCATCATATCACATTCTTGGTTTCAAGTTGTTCATCTTTCTTTTTTGGAGTTGCAACTTTTCTCTGTGATGTCGTCACAAAGCTCCATCTAAATCATGACAAGTCACACCTTGTTCTTTCAACTTCTCTTTCTTATTATCATCCTTTTTTTATCGGAGTTCCTCATGTAGGCTCTACATGGTGGTTCATCAAGGATTTAATTCCTTCTTGAAGTGTTCATCAAGGTTCTTTTCTTTGGAGCTCAAGTATTCTTCATCTTGCATTCCGAAGTGCAATTCTCTCTATCTTATATTTTGAGATGGTGTTATATCATTCTTAACAATCTTCCTTCGTGGTTCATGATTCACAAGTTGTCTGGAATAACATATTTTAAACCCATCATTTTCAATTCGTTCACGAGATCTTTTCAACCCATTAATCTCTTCTTTGGAGTTATCTTGGGTTATATTTCACCTAAAGCTTTCCCTAAGGATTGTTGATAAAGCCTTCCATTGGGAATGTAGCTCTTTGTGGTGATTATATATGATCCAAGTTCTTCATCTATCCTCCCGGTGAAATAAGCTTCTCATCTTCTTGTTCATATCAATCCAATCTATTGTTTTTCGTTAGTGGCAGAATTTCACCTCATAGTTTTGAGATGTTCTCCATAATCCCACTACAAGCTTATTCTTTTCGTTGTTGGTTTTCCAACAACTCTGTCTTAACCTTCGTGGAATGGTGCTTTCCAAGATTAGTTGTGGCAGAAGTTGCCTTTTTCTTCTCTATTCTTTTATTCCAATGATACATCTTTTATTCTTCCTTCCGGAGGCTTTGTGATGTTGCTCTTTTCTATCATCATCTCAAATTGTGAAGATCATGATCTTTTCATGCTTATCCATTTATCCGGAGTGTTGTGCCCTCTGCTCAAGTGCTTTCATCTTATCAAGTTTCTTATCACTTTTCAACCGGAGTGCTGCCCGAATTTGCTCTTCTTCGTTCCTCTTTTCTGACGGAGTGCTTTCAACTTCGTTCTTCTCTGTTGCTTTCTTTCTTTCAATTTGCTCACCCTCGCAAGGTTCTTTGGTTTCACTCGTTTGTCAAAGAAGCAACTTAGTTTTACCTCTCCTCTTCCTTTTCCGTTTCTCTCCGGTGCCATTCTAGATCTCGGGACGAGATCCTCTCGTAGTGGTGGAGTGTTGTAATGCCCCGAGATGGTTGCACCAGGTGTCTTCCTGTTATTCGTTGTTGTTTCATTGTCTTTTGCTTGCGTGTCATGCATTTCATATCATGTCATCATGTGCGTCGCATTTTCATACATGTTCGTCTCATGCATCCGAGCATTTTCCCCGTTGTCCATTTTGCATTCCGGTACTCCTACGTTCTCCGGCGCCCTCCTTTTGCCTCTTTTCGTGTGCGGGTGTTAAACGTTCTCGGATTGGACCGAGACTTGCCAAGCCGCCTTGGTATGCTACCGGTAGACCGCCTGTCAAGTTTCGTGTCATTTGGAGTCCATTTGATACTCCAACGGTTAACCGGGGAACCGTAAAGGCCTCGTGTGTGTTGCAGACCAAAACCCCTCCAAAGTGGCTCAAAACCAATCCAAACCCCCTCCATCCTCTCGGTCATTTGATCACAATCGCGTGGCCGAAAACCGCACCCCATTTGGACTCTCCTACCTCCCTCTACCTATAAATATGTGTCTCCCTCCGAAATTCTCGCGCAGAGAAACCCTAGATCCAACTACCTCCGCACCGCCGGACATGTCCGTCCGCGCCGGACGCGTCCACCGCCCTCAGCCACGTCGTCCAGGCCAATCAGCAGCCGCCACATCATCGCCGCCGCCTTCCGCATCCAACTAGCGCGCGTCACCTGTCCACCCGCGCTCCTCTCCAACGCGCGGCCTGCGGTCGCCGCCGCCGCCCGCAGGCGCGTGCCCACACCCGCAGCCGCGCCCGCTCGCCGGAATCACCGCTAGCAGTTACCGGAATCGCCTCCGACACTCTTGCTGCCGACTGCGCCGCCTCTTGCGCCATGGCCGCCACCCTGCGCCACCTTCCTCCTACGAGCGCCCCGCGAGCGTCCGAGCGCCCCGCCGTCCACAGCTCGCCGTGCCCCGCCGTTCCTCGCCGACCCGTGGGCCGTGCCCCGCCGTCGTCCAAGCTCACCGGCTCCTAGGACCTCACCATCGCCGCCATGTACCTCCGGCCAACTCCGCCCGGATCCCGTCGATCTTCACCGCCATCACCTGGATCTGGTCTCCCCTCCAGCGGATCCGCCTCTCCCATGCCATCCTTGATGTCCCCGACGCCTCGCCGAGCTCGCCGGCGTGCAGCTCCGGCGAGGTCTTTCTTCAACCCCGCGTCGGGATCCCTCCGTCCTGGATCCACGGGTCCTCCGAACCAAGCACCCTCGAACACGTCCCGCACCGCTCCATCCCGTTGACTTCTAGGAGGGGTATAATTTCGAGTAAGTCCTCAGATCCACATATTATATGCCCCTGTTCATCGCATCATAACTTCTTCACCGTTGCTCCATTTTGCGTGCATGAGATATCAAATTGTTCGTCTGGATGTCCTCTACATTTCATTCCATTGCATCATGCTTGTTTGAGTCCATCTTGATCCCCTAAATGTTGTTGCAAGAGTACTATAAAATGTTAGGTGTTGATTCTTATCAGTTTATGAGCTTTTGTCATTTTTGCCATGATTATTGTGTGCTGCATATGAGCATGAGCTCTACATGTGTTTTGTTATATGCCATGCCATCCTTACAGGGGTGTATGCCATGTATTTTTGTGATCAATGTTGTGACTAGCACAAGCATGCAAAGTAGCTCTCGTGATGTTGCTGATTTCAGGGACTTAGAATTCTTCTAAGTCATTTCAATGATGTTATTTTTATGCCATGTATTCATGTTGCTACAGAGTGTTCCATGCCTCTTTTGAGCATGTTCAGTAAGGATGATTTTGAGATATTGTTATGTTCTATCCATCCATGTCTTTGTTTGCAATTATGGAGTACACTAGCATGACTCAATCTTGCTCTACTTTTGCTATAAAATGTTCCCGGTAGATTGTTTACGTGTTAATCAATTTTGCCGAGGTTGTTGTAGTTGATCCATGCATGCTATGAGATTGTTCTTGCTTTGGTTAGCTTCTTGATCATGTCTTCCTGCTGGTAGTATGCTTAGTTTTTCATGAAGTGCCTTTTGGTGACTGCATCAAGCTCGCAAACATGCCTTCGTAATTCTGTTAATGCCATGTCCAGTTTTCTGCTAAGTCTGAATCTGTTAACGGAACTTGCTATGTTTACATGGTTGCCATTGTACCTTCTGATCCCTTTTGGCTTATGGTCAGTAAGGGACTTTTTTTATATGCTTTGAGTACTTCCATGCCATGCCTTGCTTTGCCATGATATTTTCCTGATGTTAAATCCTGACATGTTATTTTCACTAAGTCTATGAACCTGATATCTTTTGCCCTTTTGCCATGCTTGTTTGAACCTGCTCTTGTGTGATTTAGCCGTAGCTCAGTGTTCATCTTTTGTCAATCATCTTGAGTGGATCACTTCCATGTGCTTTGTTGCTATGTTGGAGGGCAGTAGGTTAGTTTCTTGTTGCATTCTAGATGGCATCGTGCTGTTAATCGCAGATTCGTGCCATTCTTGTTTTGCTTGTCATTTGCAAACCGTGCATCCGATTCCGGTGATCTTTATATCGATTTCGACCAAAATCAACTCATCTTTCCAGCGGCACTCTTGGTTTGCCGAGTTGAGGCATGTTTCAATATTTTCCTTCCGGAGCTCGCATATGCATTGCATATCACATCCCGCATATCATGCCATGTTTTGCATCATGTTGCTTGCGCATTGCACCGTGGTTGATTGTTGTATCCTTTGCTTGTGTTCTTGCCTTGGTTAGAGCCGAGAGACGAGTTCGTGTTCAAGGAACCCGTTGAGTACGCTTATGAGGATCAAGCTTACGTCAACTCGGAGAACTTTGCAGGCAAGATGACCATACCCTCGAAATCACTTCTATCTTTGCTTGCTAGTTGCTCGCTCTTTTGCTATGCCTATGCCGGGATACCTACCACATGCTTTATCATGCCTCCCATATTGCTAAGCCAAGCCTCTAACCCACCTTTCCTAGCAAACCGTTGTTTGGCTATGTTACCGCTTTGCTCAGCCCCACTTATAGCGTTGTTAGTTGCAGGTGAAGATGGAGTTTGTTCCTTGTTGGAACATGATTATTGTTGGGATATCACAATATCTCTTATTTAATTAATGCATCTATATACTTGGTAAAGGGTGGAAGGCTCGGCCTTATGCGTGGTGTATTGTTCCACTCTTGCCGCCCTAGTTTCCATCATACCGGTGTTATGTTCCTTGATTTTGCGTTCCTTACATAGTTGGGTTATAATGGGAACCCCTTGACAGTTCGCCTTGAATAAAACTCCTCCAGCAAGGCCCAACATTGGTTTTACCATTTGCCACCTAGCCTTTTTCCCTTGGGTTCTGCAGACTCAAGGGTCATCTTTATTTTAACCCCCCCGGGCCAGTGCTTCTCTAAGTGTTAGTCCAACCTGAGCGATGTACGGCGCCCCCTGGGTAACCAGGGTTTATGCCAACCCGACGTCTTGCTCATCCAGTGTGCCCTGAGAATGAGATATGTGCAGATCCTATCGGGATTTGTCGGCACATCTGGGTGGCTTTGCTGGTCTTGTTTTACCATTGTCGAAATGTCTTGTAACCGAGATTCCGAGTCTGGGTCGTCCTGGGAGAAGGAATATCCTTCGTTGACCGTGAGAGCTTGTGATGGGCTAAGTTGGGACACCCCTGCAGGGTTTTGAACTTTCGAAAGCTGTTCCTGCGGTTATGAGCAGATGGGAATTTGTTAATGTCCGGTTGTAGAGAACTTGACACTTAACTTTATTAAAATGCAACAACCGCGTGTGTAGCCGTGATGGTCTCATTCCAGTGGAGTCCGAGAAGCGAACACGGTGTTGGAGTTATGCTTGAACGTAGGTAGTTTCAGGATCACTTCTAGTTCATGACCGTGCTTTGCCTTCTCTTCTCACTCTCATTTGCGTAAGTTAGCCACCATATATGCTAGTGCTTGCTGCAGCTCCACCTCATACCTTTACCCTACCCATAAGCTTAAATAGTATTGATCGTGAGGGTGTGAGATTGCTGAGTCCCCGTGACTCACAGATTACTTCAAACAGTTGCAGGTGCCGATGATTACCGTGCAGGTGACGCAACCGAGGTCAAGGAGGAGCTCGATGAAGATCGTGTTCGTTTCTACGTTTCCTTTCTAGACGATCAGTAGTGGAGCCCAGTTGGGGCGATCGGGGATCTAGCATTAGGGGTGGTCTTCTTTTATTTTGGTTCCGTAGTCGGACCTTGTTTGTATCCGGATGATGTAATGCTATATTCATGTATTGTGTGAAGTGGCGATTGTAAGCCAACTCTGTACCTCTTTCTTGTTCAGTACATGGGATGTGTAAAGATTACCCCTCTTGCGACATTGCCTACAATGCGGTTATGCCTCTAAGTCGTGCTCCGACACGTGGGAGATATAGCCGCATCGTGGGTGTTACATAAATGACCCAAGTTCTTCATTTATCCTCCCGGTGAAATAATTTCACATCTCCTTGGTGATATCAACCAATCTTTTGTTTCCGTAGTGGCAGAAGTTTGCCTCAATTTTGAGAAGTTTTCCATAAGCCCACAACAACCTTATTCTTTTGTTGTTTAATTTTCCAACAACTCCGTTATAACCATCTTGGAAGGGTGCTCTCCAAGCTCATTTGTGGCAGAAGTTGTCATTTTCTTCTACATTCTTTTATTCCAATGAGCTATCTTCTATTCTTCCTTCCGGAGGCATTGTGATGTTGCTCTCTTCACTCATCATCTCGGATTGTGAGGACCATGTTCTTTTCGTGCTTATCCATTCAACCGGAGTGTCGTGACCTCTTTTCAAGTATCCTCTCATCTTGTCTAGTTGATGTTCAATTCCTTCCATTTACAGTCGAAGTACTGTCCAAATTATATCATTCTTATTCCTTCTCCATCTTGTTTTAACGGGAGTGTTGTGGCTAACATTCCTCTTCTAACCGGAGTCTCATCCAAGTGCTTTCATTTTGTTAAGTTCATATTCTATGGTTTCCATTTCCAACCAGAGTGTTGTCGTGATTGATCCTTATCGTTCCTTGTACATCTCGTTTCTACCGGAGTGCATGCATGTACTTCTTCTCCATTGTAACCCTTTTCTTATGTCTTTCAACCTACAAGGTTCCCGTAATGTTCCTTGTTCCTCTTTTCTAACGGATTGTTTTCAACTTTGTTCATCTTCGTTGTATTCTTTCTTTCAATTTGTTCAACCTCTCAAGGTTTGTGGTTTCACTCGTTTGTCCAAGAAGCAACTTTGTTTTACCTCTTCCTCTTCTGTTTCTCCCCGGTGCCATCCTAGATCTCAGGACAAGATCCTCTTGTAGTGGTGGAGTGTTGTAACGCCCCGAGACCGACGCTTCAGAAGACTTCCATATTTTCGTGATCATCGTGTGTTTGATTTGTGCTTGCTCTTTTATTTTTTTAATATTGCATCATGTCATCATGCCATCATGTCATTAATCTTAGCATCTCAACTCAACAAATAAATTGCATAGATGGTTGATCTATTTAAGTCGAGGGAAGGGTGACTTCTCTTTATATCATATCCTCCCAATATTAGGGAGCTATATTAAATATTCCTTTAATTTGTAATTCACCATAACACACTTGCAAATTATCCCAATGCCTTTGTTATATTAATTCTTGGTCTCCAACCTTGCCATATATTCTTTCATCATATTCCGGAGCTCCACAAAAAATCCGAACATTTTTGGACCTTCCCAAACCTCACTTCCAATTCAAATGATTTGAATTTAAATCAAATGAGTTTGAATTTAATCTTTCAATCTTGGCCATTTATGTTTTCTTGGAACCACCGCATTTTTGCGAGTTCAGAAAATTTAACATCTTGCCCAAATTCCTTTCCCTAACCCCCTCTTCCTTTTCCTTCTCTCTAGTGCTTTTCTGTTAAAGAAAAATAGAGAGAGATAGGCAGCCTGCACCGCTGGCCACTTGGGCCTCCCACCAGGCTGGCCCAAACCATTTTCCGTTTCCCATAGCCCAACCCGCACCCCTCCTAACCCTAGCCCGCTCGATCCCTCACTCTCCTCTCGTTTTCCCTCTCCCTCATCTCCCTCCGCCGCCACACGCATCGCACCAGGGAGAGAGAAGCAGCTGCTCCTCGTCCCCGATCCCCTCTACCTCCTTCCTACTCCGTCGTACCAACCTCCCTTCTCCTTCCCGAGGCTGCCGCCAGCGCCCCAAGCTCTCCGCCTCTGCGCGGCTAATGCGCCCCGCCACTGCTCGAGTCCGAGGGCCCCGCCTCTATCTCCGGCCATCGTCAGCAAGTAGCCCCGTCGGAGCACTTCTTCTCTCGCGCGCTTCTCCTCCTGTTTCTTCTCGACGCCGCGCCCAGACCTTCCCTGTGCCTCGCCTTCGACCTCGGCTTTCGCGTCCCATGGACCCGAGCGCCACCAGCAGCAATTCTTGTTGTCCCCATCGCCAAGTTCCTCGCCACCCTTCCTCACCTCATCCCCGGCCCTGCCCATCGGAGCCATGCCTCCCGGTGCCCGCAGCTGCGTTGCCGGTCTTCTGCCTCGACCCTTCATCTTTCCCTTTGCCAACCGAATAGGTGCAGCGCCACAAGTTTTGCCTCTATACACCCGTGTGATGTTGACCATGGAGTTCCACCAGCTGCTAGCATCACTCCGTTGCTTCCTCCCTGACTGGTTTCGCTAAGTGCCTTCTGGCATGACCAAGACCGCGAGCACCACAGATCCGCCAAGTACCTCGACGCCCGATGCCTAAAACAACCACCGAACCGGAAATAATGCCAAGTACTAGGTCAACGAGGACTGCCAAGTTCGTCTTCCGCCGTCTCCGAAATCGCCAAGTACCATGACGATATGAGAACAACTACCGTCGACATGCATTTTGCCAAGTACCACTACCGTCGACCCTCAAAGACTCCATGGACGTCAAGTTTCTCGCCGTGACCCCAAACATCTACGGAAACTTGTGAGACTAAGAACGTGAACGACTATCGTCGCCAAGATCGCTAGTACCACTACCATCGCCACAAGAACGTCTACTTCCTCTACATTGCACTGAACCCGAACCGTCCCGTTTGCACCCTTTGAAGGTATAACCGTCGGGACTACACCCATGGACCAAATACATGTGGGATGTATGAGATGAACCCTGCTTTCGCACCGTGTCCGAAATTGTACCTTGCATGTTCCTCGTCGTTGCCATGCCGTCCACCCATGGGAACCTGGTATCCGGGAGCACCCCACCATCTTTTGCACACTCCGCACACTTCTCTTTTGCATCGGTATCTCAATCGAGCTACCTGAACCGATATGTTGACGTGTCACCATTTCTTTCCTCCATGGGGACAAATTCCTCGTATCATATTATACCAACATTTTGATAAAACTTCCATATGTCATCCACATCATGATAACAACATCAAGAATGCCTCGTATCATATGAGGATTTTTCGGGAAATGTTGTTGTTGTTTCCGGCCTCATTTAAACTTACTTAAATGTGTAGTTTTCACATGCTTCACCTTCTTGCCATGTTTAACAACATTTAATATTGTTGGGCACATAAACGGGAGAGAACTAAATAAATGAATGTGGTGTTTCGTCAATATGCAACTCGTTGCATATTGAGCTCCACTTAATTTGTAGTATTGTTTGTGCACTTTGCCATGCCATGCCTCATTAAACCGGACATGCATCATGCCATGCTTATGTGATGGTTGTTTACTATGTTGTTTGCTTCTTTCCGGGTTGCTTCTCTCGTTAGCTTCGGTTTCGTTCCGGAGTTGTGAGGATCTGTTCGACTACGTCCGTTTGTCTTCTTCGTGCACTTGTTCTTCTTCCTTGAGGGATCTCAGGCAAGATGACCATACCCTCGAAATCACTTCTATCTTTACTTGCTAGTTGTTCGCTCTATCGCTATGTCACACTACCTACCACTTGCTTATCATGCCTCCCATATTGCCATGTCAAGGCTCTAACCCACCTTCCTAGCAAACCGTTGTTTGGCTATGTTACCACTTTTGGTCAGCCCCTCTTATAATGTTGCAAGTTGCAGGTGAAGTTGAAGTTTGTTCCATGTTGGAACATGGTTATGTTGGGATATCACAATATATCTTATTTAATTAATGCATCTATATAATTGGTAAAGGGTGGAAGGCTCGTCCTTATGCCTGATGTTTTGTTCCACTCTTTCTGCCCTAGTTTCCGTCATACCGGTGTTATGTTCCTTGATTTTGCGTTCCTTACACGGTTGGGTTATAATGGGAACCCCTTGATAGTTCGCCTTGAATAAAACTCCTCCAGCAAGGCCCAACATTAGTTCTACATTTTCCTAACAAGCTATTACCCTTCCCTTGGGTCGGCCAACCCAAGGGTCATCTTTATTTTAACCCCCCCAGGCCAGTGCTTCTCTAAGTGTTGGTCAGAACTGGGCAGCCTGCGGGGCCACCTCGGGGCAACTTGAGGGCTGGTTTTACTTGTAGCTTGACCTATCTAGTGTTGCCCCGAGAATGAGATATGTGCAGCTCCCATCGGGATTGTCGGCACATCGGGCGGCTTTGTTGGTCTTGTTTTACCATTGTTGAAATGTCTTGTAACCGGGATTCCGAGACTGACCGGGTCTTCCCGGGAGAAGGAATATCCTTCGTTGACCGTCAGAGCTTGTGATGGGCTAAGTTGGGACACCCCTGCAGGGTATAAACTTTCAAGAGCCCTGCCCGCGGTTATGTGTCAGATGGGAATTTGTTAATGTCCGGTTGTAGAGAATTTGACACTTTACTTAATTAAAATGCATCAACCGTGTGAGTAGCCGTGATGGCCTCTTTTCGGCGGAGTCCGGGAAGTGAACATGGTCTTGTGTTATTCTTGAATGTAAGTAGTTTCAGGATCACTTCTTGATCATTTCTAGCTTCTCGACCGTTGCATTGCTTCTCTTCTTGCTCTTATTTGCATATGTTAGCCACCATATTTGTTAGCGCTTGCTGCAGCTCCACCTCATTACCTTACCCTACCCATAAGCTTAAATAGTCTTGATCTCGCGGGTGTGAGATTGCAGAGTCCTCGTGACTCACATATACTTCCAAACAGTTGCAGGTGCCGAGGATACCAGTGCAGATGACGCAACCGAGCTCAAGTGGGAGCTCGATGAAGATCTTGGTTTTTGTTATGTGTCTTTTCCAAATGATCAGTAGTGGTGCCCAGTTGGGACGATCGGGGGTCTAGCATTTGGGGTGGTCTTCTTTTATTTTGCTTCCATAGTCGGACCTTGATTGTACTCTGGATGATGTATGTTTAACTTGTAATTTGTGTGAAGTGGCGATTGTAAGCCAAATCTTTATCCCTTTCTTATTCAGTACATGGGATTGTGTGAAGATTACCCCACTTGTGACTAAACCACCATGCGGTTATGCCACTAAGTTGTGCCTCGACATGTGGGAGATATAGCCGCATCGTGGGTGTTACAAAGGGGGTCACATAACCCCAACTGTGTTAGGAACGCAAAATCAAGGAACATAACACCAGTATGACGGAAACTAGGACGGCAAGAGTGGAACAAAACAACGAGCAAAAGGCCAAGCCTTCCACCCTTTGCCAAATAAATAGATGCATTAATTAAACAATAGATATAGTGATATCCCAACATATCCATGTTCCAACATGGAACAACTAGCAATGCTATAAGAGGGGCTGAGCAAAAGCCGTAACATAGCCAAACAACTATTTGCTAGGAAGGTGGGTTAGAGGCTTGACATGGCAATATGGGAGGCATGAAAAACAAGTGCTAGGTAGCGCGCCATAGCGATAGAACGAACAACTAGCAAGCAAAGATAGATGTGATATCAAGGGTAATGGTCATCTTGCTTGAGATCCCGCAAGGAAGAAGAACGAGTTCATGAAGAAGGTAAACGGACGTAGTCAAACGAATCCTCACAACTCCGGAACGAAACCAAAGCTAACGAGAGAAGCAAACTGGAAAGAAGCAAGCAACATGGTAAACGCACAAGCATAAACATGGCATGATGCAAAACCAAGGATGACGCATGTCCGTTTACATATGCATGGCATGGCAAAGTGCACAAATAAAACTACAAGTTAAGTGGAGCTCAATATGCTACGAGATGCATATTGACAAAACACCACATGACTTATTTAGTTCTCTCTCGGTTATGTACCCAACAATATTAATGTTGTTAAACATGGCAAGAGGTGAAGCATAAATAAACTAACTATTTAGGCAAGTTTAAATGAGGCCGGAAATAACAAACAATAATTCCAGAAAATCCTTATGTGCATATTTTGAATTTGGTATTGTTCTACCCAAAGCCATATTTTAGAGTTGCTAAACATTCAAAGTAAGTGCACCAAGTTAATCTATGCATTTTCTACCCCATTTACATATAAAAGTTTATTAAAATTGGAGCTACAGTTATTTAGTTATGAAATAAACCATTTTAACATGGCATATGAGCAAATTGGAACAAACAACATTTTAAACATTTTAAACATCGATGAAAGTAGCATATTCTGGAACTAGATGAAATTCTAAGCATTTTTCATGTACAACTTATTTTAATCCGATGCATAAATCATGAGTTATTATATGCATGACATGCAATGATTTTTCTGCACAACTGTAAAAACACTGGAATAATAACTAAATCTTTCCATGGAAAAAAACATGACATGGGCCGAATCAACAGGCTTGCCCCACAGGTGTAGGGGCGCTAGAGGCTCACCATGGGCCTTGGCCCGTTCGGTGGATAGGGGAGGCAGGGGAAGTAGGACTGGAGACGCGCTGGGCCTTGGCTGGGTACTGGGCCGAGGCGCGGGGAGGTGGCCCACACACGAAAACATGATGGTGCGTGCGCCCGCACGCACACAGGGTCGAGGAAGGCCGCGCTGACGGGGTCTCCGGCAATGGGATGGAGCTCCGACGAGCTGATGACGGCGGGGGCAGGCCGGACTGGGCGGATCTGACGGCTTGACGGCATGGTCGACGTGGTGCTCGAGGTTGGCGGCCATGGATGTCCCTATTCATGGTGGCAGAGAGAGAGAGAGATGTGAGAGGAAGGAGGAGAAGGGGATGGGCAGGGAAGGAGGAGTAGTGCGGCGGGGTCCGGCCTGGGAGGTCCTCTACCGGAGCTCGACGGCTATGATGTCTCCGGTGGCGGGGTCGGCGAGGTGCGAGGGGAGCTACGGGCGACGGAGTCCATGATCTAGATCGGGATCAAGCGGGAGGCTACAGTCGCGGGCAGAGGCGCGGTTCCGGGCCAGGGCGGGCCTCGCGCGGGCTCCGTGGGCCGCGGCGAAAGCGGGAGTTGAGCAGGGGCGCGGGTGAGGTGGCGGGTACACGTGGCGGTTCCGGAGTGGTGGCGGGCGGCGCTGGGGGCTGAGGTGGCGCGAGTGGGTTGGTGGGGAGCATTCGGCCGGCGGTGGTTGGGCCGTTGGGCAGCACCAAGTGGCAAGGTGGGAGCGGGGCAGCACGGAATGCGAGGAGGCGCGGCGGCTGCAGGTTAGGGGATGGGCTAGGCTAGGTTTAGCCCCGATTTGGAAGTTGAAGGGGTCCATTTATAGCAAGGGGCTAGGATTAGGGTTTGAAGGGGGGTTTTGCTCCGTTTCGGAGCCGTTCGATCGCCATCAGAGGATGGTCCGGAGCGGAGGGCTTAGGTAGATGGGCTAGGAGGGCTATGTAGAGGGGTTTCGGGCTGAGAAGAGAGAGACGGAAATCCAGCCCGGCAAGGTTTCTAGAGACCAAAAACATCCGACGGTTTGACCGACTATAATGCCACTATAGTTCTCTGTTGGGGCATCAAATGGACACCGAATGCGATGCAATTTTGCAGGCGGTCTACGGACAACATAACAACACCGCATGCCAACTTTCATCCCATTCCGAGAACATTTTCCGACCACTTATAAAATAATATTTCGAACGTGCCGCGGGCGCGTGCAAGTGTGTCTGGGCTCATAATGGAGAACGGAAGGAATGGGGGGACCGGGATGGATGCAAGTTCTAAAATCATGAGGATGCAATGCACATGATGACATGATGAATGCTACAAATAAATAAAACACACGGCTCACACGCAAAACATGGAAGGCAACTGGGAAGGCATTTGGAGCATCGGTCTCGGGGCGTCACAACACTCCTCCACTTACAAGAGATCTCGTCCTGAGATCTAAGGATGGCACCGGAGAGAAGCAGAAGAGGAAAAGGTAAAACAAAGTTGCTTCTTCGACAAACGAGTGAAACCACGAACCTTGAGAGTTTGAACAAATTGAAAGAAAGAATACAACGAAGATTAACAAAGTTGAAAAAACTCCGTTAGAAAAGAGGAACAAGGAACATTACGAGAACTTTGTAGGTTGAAAGATGTAAGAAAAGGGTTACAATGGACAAAAAGTACATGCCAGCACTCCGGTTGAAACAAGATGTACAAGGAACGATAAGGATCAATTACGACAACACTCCGATTGGAAATGGAAGGCATATAATATGAACTTTACAAGATGAGAGGATACTTGATGAAATCAACAACACACTGCCTCCGGAACTATTGAAAGAATGGCACAAGGGGTAAGAGAGATTTCAGACAGCACTCCGGTTGAGAAGGGAGGTAAAACTTGATAAGATGAGATAACTTGAATGGAGGACACGACACTCTGGTTAAATGGATAAGAAAAGGAAAAACATGATCTTTACAAAATGAGATGATGGGTCAAAGATAGCAACGTCATCATGCCGCCGGAACGAAAGAATAGAAGCTGGATTGATGGAAAGAAAAGAACGGAGAAGAAAATGACAACTCCTACCACAAATGAATTTGAAAGCATCCATAGAAAGAAGTATTGAATGGATTTGTTGAAAATTAAACAACAAAAGAATAATGTTGTTGTGGGCTTATGGAAAATGTCTCAAAATTATGAGGTGAAATTCTGCCACTAATGGAAAGAATAGGTTGGATTGATATCAACAAGGAGACAAGAACTTATTTCACTGGGAGGTAAATGATGAACTTGGGTCATTTATAAGCACAATAAATAGCAACAATCCTTAGGGAAAGCTTTAGGTGAAATATAACGCAAGATAACTCCAATGAAGAGATTGATGGATTGAGAATAGTTCATGCTCAGAGAAATTAATGGGTTTAACTATCTCATTCTTGACAACTGTTGAATCATAACACACGAAGGGAAATTGTCAAGAGTGGCATAACACCACCTCAAAAGATAAGTTAGAACGAATTGCATTTTGAAATGCAAGATGAAGAATATTTGAGCTCCTCAAAACAAAACACGTGTTGAACACCATGTTTAATTTTGAGTATAGCTTAGCGGATCATAACTTCGAGAGAAATCTTGAAGAACAATTGAAGAACGAAAAGAATCCTTGATGCACCACCATGTAGAGCCTCCATGAAGAACTCCAGTAATAAAAGGATGATAAAAAGAAAGAGAAGTTGAAAACACAAGGTGAAGCCTTGCGATGATTTAGATGGAGCTTCGCGACGAGATAATGCGGAAAACATGGATCTCCGGAAAAGAAAAGACAAAGCATCTCAAACCGAGAATGTGACATGATGAACAACTCAAGAAAGAAGAAATTGATCAGCAAGGTCGTGGCCGCGATGCCCACCTTTGACGGACACGGCCTGGTACCACCGGCGCCTTCTGAGGTTCTTGCGGCGACGGTGATGGTGGACGTATCTTCTGGTGAGTCCGGCAGGGATGGAGAGGAGGAGGACAACGAGGATGAGGAGCGCGACCCAGAGGTAGCCCCTAAGGAGATGGGGGAGACCTCCCCCTTGCACAAGGCTGACATCCTCTGCTTCCTGCCTGACAACGATGGTGAGGACATCCCCTCGAAGAAGGGGGAGCCGCCCATGGTTCCGACGAAGAGCAGGTCAGCGCTACTTTCCTGGGACGACACTCATGCCTCACCGTTGCCTGGAGCTGCCTCTGGTCCAGCTGCTACCCCTGCTTTCGCTCCCAGAGCTGGCGCGCCCGCGCCTCGGGTTGCAAAGCTCTCTGGCTTCAAGCTCCTGAAGCGGGGGGACTATGTTGGGGTGGATCAGTAAGCGTTCTCGTCCCGCCTTGTTCTTGCTTTTGATGCTTGCTTCTGACTCTTCTTCTTCGTTGTGCAACTAGGCCTGCGACGAAGAGGAGAAGGGAGGGAGAGGTGGTGCCGCTTGATTCTAGATTGCCTCCTATGGCCGCACCCCTCCCCATGAGTGGCGATGGAGACGGTGCTCGTGCTTCTTAAGCCCGACCATTCTCGTGAGGTGTGGTGGAGCATTCTCAGGAGAGGTCAGACCCCGAGGCCCCGCTGGTCCCGGAGGTTCCAATGTCCGGCCTAGGTGCTGGGGCCCAGAGGCTCAGCAGCCTCCTGCTTCCTCCTTCTTCTGCCATGCTGCTGGCCCCAGGTTCCTCCATTTCTCCTCACGTCCTGGAGCGGCCCTTTCTGAGATGGCCCGGTTGCGAGAAGATCTTCAGGGCGCCGAATGCCTCCTGGCGACTGTGCGCCTGGAGCTAGTCTCTGGCTGGCTTTCATTCTAAGGTGTCCGTTTGAGCAACACTGAGCCAGGCCACGACGACCTTCGAGGGGGAGAAGCGAGTGGCCGCTCAGGCGACAGCAGCTCATGAGGCGGCGCTGAAGGACGTCGAGGCCACCCAAGGTCGCTGCCAGGTGCTGGAGGCCGAGCTTAAGATCCTGTGTGAAGAGCGTGCCGAAGATGCATGTGGCCGTAAGGCGGAGGAAGAGAGGATGAAGGCCCGGGAGGACGCCATCAAGGGTCGCGACGCCGAGCTGGAGCAGCTGGCGCAGGCGCAGGCCGCTGAGCGTGGCCGGCTAGAGGAGCTGGAGCGAAAGGTGCAGGCGGAGAAAGCCGAACTTGATGCCAAGGCGAAGGTTCTGGCCGGGGACCGTGCAGGCTTCGTGCTTCTCGAGAAGAGGTCTCGCGAGGCTCTGAAGACACTCTATGAGAAGGGCTTGGAGAAGCCGCTGGCCACTGATGAGGACGGCCTCGCCCAGTTGCTTCCCTACTTGGTCAAGGCACTTGAGGAAGTCGTGAGCGGCATTGGCCCCATGGAAGAGGAAGAGGCTCGCATCCTTTCTTCAGCCGTGCTGATGCACGTCTTCAGCCACCTCCATCTTGGCGATCCTGCCACCCGCCTTGATTAGCTGCTTGAGCCTGTGGACGACGAGCGCTACGCAGCTGCCGCCACAGCCGTGAAGGGTCAGGTGGAGGCCCTGATGCAGAGGTTCAAAACCTTTGTCCCCGCTCCTTCGACCGGTGGTACAGGTGAAGGCGATGCCACCCAGGAGGGGGCGCCTCTTGCGGGTGTCAGCGGTGTCCAGGGATGATTGGCTTGCAGCTCCTTTCCTGTTGAAACTCCTGCAGCATGTAGTGTGCCTTGTGGAGGCGTTTAAACTTGTGTTTGATATTTGAAGAACAATATGTCTTGTAATATTTGCTTTGGGATTTTGCGATTTCCTTCCCATTTGCTTTATGTTCTATGTCGGTAGAGCCCGACCCCGCGCATACCTCAGCCGCCATTGGGTCGACCGGATCACCAGGATGGACCAAGGAGTGAGGGTCCACGTGGTCAGTTTGGCTCCTGAGTCGCGATGCTCAGGAGTCCCCCTTGACGCGCAAACAACTTGTGGAAAGGAGATGCAAGGGCAGGTCTAGTGCTCTATGTCGGCAGAGCCCGACCCCGCGCATACCTCAACCGCCATTGGGCCGACCGGATCACCAGGACGGACCAAGGAGTGAAGGGCTATGTGGTCAGTTAGAATCCTGAGTCGCGATGCTTAGGAGTCCCCTTTGACGTTCAAACGACCTTCGTACCTTAGCTCCGCTTGGGACGGCGCGCGACGACCAGGTCCGAGGGACCTGGTAGGGTGGCGTACGCTTGGGCGTGACCCGAGCGCAACCCCCATGCCCAGCCCCCTCGCACGAATCTCTCAAGGGGAGGTGGTGCGATCAGGCTAGACACCGAGCCTGGAGGCTCCCTGAGGTTCGTACGGCCATGAGGCCGCCCTCAGTTGTTTAACACCAGGACGGACCATGGCGCTTCCGCACTTGCACGGGCATAGCCGCTCCTCGGCAGTATCGACTTCCAGCATAGAGCATGGTGCTTCCACTGGTACGTGGCAGGGGGCTCCATCTGAGTGGAGCCCCCGGGGCGTGTACAGCCCCGCCCTCACACGTGGCTTGCATGACAGGGCTGGAGGAGGTGTATCTAGGCACTCATGAGCCAGCGCGGGACTCACGAGGCCCTACCTCAAGGTGGGTTGCGCCTGGTCTTGATTCTTGATGGCTGTGGCGGTCCTGCGAGATGGTTAGACAACCTGCGCCGAAAGTATTTCCTGAGGCTATCGCACGAGAAGGCCAAGCACCAACGACCCCAGGAGGTGAGGTGAATGAGGCCGGCCTGCCAGAGAGAGCTCAACCATTGGATTTATCGACGCTGCAGGGATGGGCCCGAGCATAGACGCCGTGCCTAGCCTTCTTATGCAAAGGATCTTGAAGAAAGACAATCGGCGCGCGGCTCCCTTGGCAGGTGACAATCAAGTAGGTGATAACCATAGATAGATTATGCATGAGAAGCAAACTGGCTTAGGTAAACGCAAGAACGATACATGCCACTGGGTCGGACCCGAGAGGCCTGGGTATGATGCTGCCCGAGGGGCGCTCCCAGCAGAGTGAACTGAAGATGCAAGCTGATACATGACGCAGGGACGGACCCACGCAGCCTGGGAATGATGCATCCCAAGGGGCGCTCCCAGCTAAATGGACATGGAGAGATGTGACATGGTTTGGTTGCTGAAGGGGTGTTGGGGTAGCTGAAGACACGCAGCGAAGAAGTCGCCCCTCATGAGCTGTCGAGGCCCTGAGCCTCTGGAGGCTCGGGCGGCCTCCGAAGGACCGTCTCCATCTCCGCCAGGACTGCGTGATGCCTGTCCTCCTGACCCGCCATGATTCTTCGCAGGTTGGGCTGGAAGGTAGCAGCCACGCTCGGTAGGCCGAAATGTAGGAGAACGTAGCTGTGAGGTGGACCCTCGCAGCGTCCAACACGCGAAGGCCAGAAGCGCTCCTCAGATGCGGCCCGGTTGAGCCCTGGGATGTCGATGTAGACGCGCAGCTCACCACCCTCACCTTGGTGGGGAGCAACGCCAGGCGGGCGGCGGTCACCGCGTATTGCTCTTGCTTCCTGAAGCTCCTGAGATGCCTCTTCGATGAACTCCTGAGTGCCAGGCGCTTTTCGCCTGGCGCCCTCCTGAGGGAAACGTGCAACGAAGCACGGCTCCACGTGGTGCCCGAGCGCCTCCCTCATGATGCTGGCCAGGTCTGAGGCCCTCCAGAAGAGAGCCCCCGAGCCCTGCCCGAGGAGGGCGCTGGGCACGCCTCCCTATGAAAGGGAGGGAGGCGCCCCAGGTGCGTGCGTAGATCCTGAAGTGGTGCCGCTGGAGGTGTGGCTCCCTTGGGGTCCAGTGTGGAGCTGCTTCTTCTTCTTGGGGTTGGCCTCAGGAGGGTACGGTGCTGCGTTGCTGTCGGGATCTTCGAGTGATGCAGATTGGAAGGTGCGGTCGAGGGAGCGCACCGCGTCTCTTTCTTCACAGGGGATGGTGATGATTCCGTCTCCTTCGGGCATCTTGAGGACGTTGTAGCCATGGTGGGAGACCGCCATGAATTTGGCCAGCGTTGGGTTCCCGAGGATGGCATTGTACGGCAGACGAATGTGAGAGACGTCGAAGTCGATGAGCTCGGCGTGGTAGCTGTCGCGCTGACCGAAGGTGACAGGGAGACGAACTTGCCCTATCGGGGTGGTAGAACCATCAGTCACTCCTGAGAAAGGCCTGGTAGGCTGGAGCTGATCGTATGGCACTTGAAGGCTGTCAAAAGTCTCGATGGATAGGACATTGAGCCCTGCGCCACCGTCGATGAGGGTCTTGATAACTTGGGCATTGCTGATGATGGGTGAACAGAGCATTGGGAGGATGCCGGCCATTGCCATGCACTTGAGCTGGTCTGCCGAGCTAAAGGTGATGGTGTACTTGGACCACCTGAGCGGGCATGTGGCTTTGAGCTTGGGGAGGATTGCGTTCACCTCCCGAGCAAACTGCTTGAAGACTCGCTCAGAAGCTTGGGCTTGAGCTCTGCCCAAGATATAGGCGATAGCTCGCGGCTCTTGGAAGCCCCCAGCCCCCTCGGCCTGTTGATGGTCATCGTTCCTTCTTGGCGGCGGCAGCGGTGGGAGACCAGGGTTGCCTTGGGGACGATCCTCGCGAGGCTGGTCCCTCCAGGTGCCCTCACAAGGCTGATCCTACCAACGGTCCTCGCGAGGTTGGTCGCGCCACTCCTGGCGGGGCCCACGATCATCCCAACGTCCTCCACCATGTCCACCTCCTCGGTCGTAGCACCGGTCGTTGCGCTCGGGGCGTCGACCGAAGCGTCCATCTCGAATGGCCCTGAGCTCTTGACAGTCAATAGTGTTGTGCGTGCGCATGTTGTGGAAGGCACAGAACGTGCGACTGCCCTTGGATGACCCGGGAAGATCTCGGCTGTGCTTGGTGTCTGGTTCTGCCGCGAGCAAGGCCACTTCCTTGCGCTTCAAGTCCTTGACCTTGGCCTTCTTATCCTATGGGTCCGCAGCAGGGAGCTCGAGGAGGGAGACGTGCCCCTCCTCAGCTCTTGCACACTTGGTCGCGATGTTGAACAGCTCCAAGGTCGTGCACAACTCTTCATGGATGGCGAGCTCCTCCTTCATCTTGACGTCGCGGACGCCGTCGGAGAACGCCGAGATGATGGCCTCGTCCATTACCTTGGGGATCTTGATTCGCGCATTGTTGAAATGTTGGATGTATTTCTACAGGGTTTCTCCTATTGTTGCTTGATGCGGCATAGGTCACCCGCTACCGGGGGGCGGTCGCGAGTGCCCTGGAAAATGGCGATGAAGCGGTTGCGCATCTCGTCCTAGGATGAAATCGAGCCTGGGGGCAGGTTCAGGAGCCATGAGCGGGCACCATCCTTGAGAGCCATGGGAAACCAGTTCGCCATGACCTTTTCATCGTCGTTAGCCGCTTCGATGCTCAGCTCTAAGAGCTACAGAAACTCCGCAGGGTCAGGGGTGCCGTCATAGCGAGGAGGCAGATCTGGCTTGAACTTGCCCGGGCAGACGATGCTGCGCAACTCGGGGGCGAAGGCGCGACAGCCCGCCGTGGCCACCGGGGCCCGTCTTGGAGGCAGAGCTTGGTCGTGGTGCCCCCGCGCCACCATGGCACGTGGTGCATGGCCCTGTCATAGCAAGCAATCCTGGCGTAGTGGATCTCAGAGTGGTGGGACGTTTCCTTGTGGACGGGGAACCTCTTGGAAGCTTCTTTTTTCGTGCGCGGGCACGTGGCGCTGTGGGTCGCGCCGCTGGGCTGCGCATCTTGGAGCGAGGGCACAGTCCTGACGTGGGAGAGGCGGAGGCGCACCGTGAGCTGTACGCCTTGGCGCGAGGGCGCCATCTTGTTGCGGAGGAGGCGGAGGCGCTCCGTGAGCCACATCGCCCGCAGTCGGGGGCGGGCGAGGTAGCGAGAGGGATGGTGCAGGAGAGCCTCCCGCGGCGGTGACGAGCTCGGCGATGCAGTCCAACTAGTCCTCGTAGAGGTCGTCCACCAGACGGTAGCGCTCGAGCTCGCGTGCCATGAGCAGAGCGGCCTGCGTATCCATGGGTGCATGGCGAGTGTGAGATGACGAGACGACCGGAGTCAGCGACAGGGTGGCGGTGTGGCCATCACGGCGCATGGAGCGATGCAGCAAAGAGGCTTGCTGCTTGTTTGCCGCCGGACCGGTGACGGCATTGGCTGCAGTTGACGGAGAACGACGGGGAGGCCCACCTACTGGGGCCGTCTGAGCGACGCGGGCGGCGAGAGCGGCCCGGCGCTCCGCGCAGGCCCAGCGAGCATCGGCCATGATCTTGCTGGAGCGATGAAGCGTGGATCGACGAAGAAGAAGGCTTCGGCGCACCCCTACCTGGCGCGCCAAATGTCATATTTCGGGTTCCGGTAAAACCCTTGAGGTTCGAACACTAGGGTGCGCACGAAGATCTCCCCCCTCTCTAGCTCGCACACTCGACAATCTCACGGCCTAGCTTCGACGGACTCAAAGAACACGAGACACAAGATTTATACTGGTTCAGGCCACCGTTGTGGTGTAATACCCTACTCTAGTCTGGTGTGGTGGATTGCCTCTTGGGCTGATGAAGAATGGTTAGAAGAGAAGAAAAGCCTCCTGAGGAGAGGTGTTCTTATGCTTAGTGAACTGGTGTGAGGCTAAGGATGGAATGGCTTTGATCCAAGATGAGATCGATCCCCAGCTATGGTGGTGGCTAGTCCTATTTATAGAGGCCCTGGTCCTCTTCCCAAATATTGAGTGGGAAGGGATTGCACAACGGCCAATTTGAAGGGAGACAACTGGTACAAGTTATCCTGACAAAAGTAGTCTTCGCCTGCCAAAGGCTCTGGTGGTGACGCCGTCCTGGGCTCCACGGTGACCTCTGTCCTGCCGTTCTGCTGGTCTTTGTCTCGTTGCATCGATATGGAAACCTTTGCCTGATGCCTTGAAACTCCTCGCCTGCGCTTGCCTCGTTAGCACCAAAGAATAAATGAGGACATTGCGCTTGCTGGCGCCCGCCTGGTCTTGATCGTCATGGCTTACGTCATTGGAACCTCGCGAGGTTCGCCTTGCCTTGAGCTCTCCACCCCTCGCAAGCCAACCTGGTGGGGCCGCCCCTGAGGAGGTTTTGCATCGTCCGCCTCGCGAGGCTTGGCCCCTCGCGAGGGTCTTGAATGTTTGCTGGTGAAGATGGGCCGTACGGGGCCGCCGGAGGAGCCACGCTGCGGGCCGCAGGCAGGCAAGTCTGGGGACCCCCATTCCCAGAACGCCGACAGACGAGATCTATTTTCTGTGACTTGGAATACTGGCCCAAACTCGACACGCCTCATAGCCTTGATCAAATGCATATCACAAAAAATATCCTTGAGAGTTTGCTTGGAATATTGATGAACATGCCGGAGTAGACCAAGGATGGGCCGAAGGCAAGAAAAGATTTGATATTTTTGAATATCAAGAAACATCTCCAAATGCCCGGTAAAAAGTCGTCAGAGGAGACCGAGATGGAGACGGAGACAGAAGATAGGGGCAAAAAAGTAAACAAGAAGGAAGAACAATATTGCCCCCCCTCTTGCTTCACCTTAGATCTGAAGGAGGTCAAACAATTGTTCAAGTGCCTTGCCAGAATCAAAGTTAGTTCCGGATACTTTGGGAAGATAAGCAGATATCTGAACACTTAGAAAAAGAGGTTCAGTGGGATGAAGTCTCACGACTGTCATGTGATAATGACGGAGTTACTCCCGGTTGCACTTAGAGGGATTATGGACACATGTGCGAGAGACACTTACTGACCTATGCCACTTTTTTGATGCTATCTCTCGAAAGTCGATCAGTGTGAAGCAACTCCATAGGCTATAGGAAGAGATCGTTGTCATACTGAATGAGCTAGAGATGTACTTCCCGCCCGCGTTCTTTGATGTCAGGGTGCATCTATGTGTCCACATCATGGACGACATCATCGACCTAGGGCCGACATTCTTGCACAACATGATGCCATTCGAGAGGCTGAATGGGGTCATCGAAGGATTCAATTGTAACATGTCCCGTCCATATCTGACCAAAGAGTGCATATCTTTCTGTGGGAGTTATCTAGTAGGCACCGGAGACCCTGCTGTTTGTTTGCCCGTCAACAAGCAGTGTGGAAGGCTCGAAGGCGAAGGTCACACCAATGGTCATAGGGATGTGAATGTGTTATGCTCGGACTGACAAAATAACCTTGACAGGGCAAACTTAGTAGTGCTACAACACCTAGATGTGCTAGAAGAATTCATGACACTGCACAAAGAGACCATCGCAATGATGTACCGTGGCCGTGGGGTGCACAGGACGGACACTGAAGTTATTAGAAAGCACAACTCCACTTTCTTGCGTTGGTTCAAAGAGCGAGTTCTGGCTAATCCCCTGGAAGAGGGTTGTCCGAACGGAACACTCATATATGCCTTAGCACATGGCTCGTCGACCAACCTCGCGACTTATCAAGCATACGATATCAACGGATACACGTTCTACACGGAGGAGAAAGATAAAAACAATGATGACCAAAATTCAGGGGTGAAGATGGAAGCCATGACCGGGAATGTAATTGAAAGATATTACGGAAGGGTCGAAGAGATATGGGAGCTTAACTACTCTGGATTGCATAGCGAGACGATGTTCTATGTAAGATGGGCTATGAATGTACAAAGAGAAAACCGACATTTCACTACCATGTGTATACCCGACTCCGATAGCAGTACCGTCAACGCCACCGCCAAAAATGAGCCATGGGTACATGCTAAACATGTGACACAATGTTTCTTCATAACCGACCCGATCAATCCTAGCCGTGTTGTCGTGAGGAGAGGCAAAAGGAGCATCTTCGGAATGGATAGAGTCGCCAGCGAGTAAGACTACGACCAGTACGGTGATCTGATGAGGGAAGATGATGCTGATGACGGTGAAACATATGTCAAAAGAAGAATGAAGACTACATTACCAACGAAAGATCGTAATCCTTGGAAAAGGAAAAGTCACGACCATGGGATCAATTATTCGACAACGAACAAAAGAGGGAAGAAGATCAGTCTGAAGCGTCATCATCGCCCAAGCTGACAAACTAATCCACAAATTTCGTGTCTGTCTATTTTGTATATCACCGTTAGCGGTCAAATGATGTAATACATATTATAATTATTATGATTCAGAGGGTAACAGTGGTATTCCTCCAATGACAGACTAAATTAAACCCTAGCTAGCTAGAGCTATATATACCCCTGCTATACAAACTGGCACAAATGCAAATGAAAGATAATAAAGAGAAGTACAAATGAAAGAAAAAGAAAAAGAAAGGAAGTTTTGCAAAATGAAATGAAGGAAAAAATAAAAAGGAACTAATAAGTTGTGGAAATGAAATGAAAGAAAAATAAAAAAGGAAGGAAGTTTGTGGAATATGAAATGAAAGAAAAAGAAAAATAAAAATAAAAGAAAAAGTTAGCAGTAGCGCGGTTTGTGTTGGGCAGCGCTATAGCTAAGTTAGCTATAGCGCGTTTTGCTGCGCTGTGCTATAGCTAACTTAGCTATAGCGCATTTTGCCACGCCGCGCTATAGCTAAGTTGCCTACAGAGCAAGGCCGGTCGAGCCAGCCACACACTTATCTCTTTCCTCTCTCTCAGTCTCGCTTGATCCCCTTTCTCTAAGCTCCCACAACACCACCGATGCCACACCAATCCATGCCACCGTCGACGCGTGCTGCACCCGACCCCGACGTCGGCCACTAGCCACCCCAACACTCCATCCCCCCGTGCTGCCCCCTGTCCTAGGTGCATGTAACACCCCGGATGTAACTTTCCCTATTTATACTCCAACTCTTGCCGTTTCCGGCGTTAAGTTAAATTTATTTCCTCGGGTTCGGGTTTTGTCTCCGTGTGTTATTGTCGTTGTCATGCATCTCATATCATGTCATCATGTGCACTGCATTTGCATACGTGTTCGTCTCATGCATTCGAGCATTTTCCCCGTTGTCCGTTTTGCATTCCGGTGCTTCGTTCTCCTCCGGTGGTCATTTCTAGCTTTCTTTCGTGTGTGGGGATTAAACATTTCCGGATTGGACCGAGACTTGCCAAGCGGCCTTGGTTTACTACCGGTAGACCGCCTGTCAAGTTTCGTCTCATTTGGACTTCGTTTGATACTCCAACGGTTAACCGAGGGACCGAAAAGGCCTCGTGTGTGTTGCAGCCCAACACCCCTCCAATTTGGCCCAAAACCCACCTAAGTCTGCTCCATGTCCTAGAGCGTTCGATCACGATCGCGTGGCCGAAAACCGCACCTCATTTGGACTCTCCTAGCTCCCCCTATGCCTATATATACACCCCCATTCCAAATTCGGGTCTCCCCTCCCCCTAAACCCTAGATCCATCCACGCGCCGCCGCCGGACGTGTCCGGACGAGGCCGGACAGCGTCCGCCCAGCCCCGCTGCAGCCACGTGGCCACGCGCCACTCGCCCGCCGCCGCGCGGCCGGGGAGCCCGGAGCCGGCCCCCGAGGCCCATCGCGCTGCCGCCCGCCGCCTCCACGCGCCGCCGCCTACGCCGCGCCGCCGTCACCGCCAGCCGCCGCCGCGCGCGCCGGCCGCTACCGCCCCGCCCGCCGTGCCTCGCCGCCCCTGCCGCGGGAGCCCGCCGCCGAGGAGCGCCGCGCCCGCGCTGCGCCGGCCCCGCTCCTCCCCATCTCCGGCAAGCCCCGGCCGGCCCTCCCTCCTATTCCGGCGAGAAGCTCCGGCGAGCTCAAGATCCGGCCTCGGTTCGCGTGCCCGCCGAAGAACCCTAGATCTGGTTGTTTTTTTCTCCAAGTCCTCAGAATTTTTACTTCATATGCTCCTATTCGAGGCCCCGTAACTTTGCATCTGTAGCTCCGATTTGGGCATATAGCATATCAAAATGTTCATCTCAGAGAGTAAATCATTTCATTCCATTGCATCATTTTCATTTGAGCTCATCTTGATGCCCGAAATGCTGTTAGAAGAGGGCTACTTGAGTTAATTGTCGGATCTGTTACTTCATTTAGCACTTTTGTCATTTTTGCCATGATTAATGTGTGCATGATATGCCCGTGAGTTCTTCATATGTTTTGTTAAGGGTTTTGTCATATTTCCATAGGTGCATCCCATGTATTTTTAGGATGTGTGTGGTGACTTGTGCAAGCTTGCAAAGTGAGGCACCCGGTAATTCTGTTTTCAGGGACTTAGTGATTTCACTAAGTCCTGGGATTGTTTATCTCACGATGCCATATGTTCATGTTATTTCCTAGTGATCCGTGCCTCTTTTGAGGATGATCAGTAAGGGAGTTTTGTTAATATTGTAGTGCTCTATCCATCCATGTCTTTGTTTGCAATTCTGGATCAACCTAGCTTGAGTCAATCGAGCTCTACTTTTGCTTCGTTGTGAATCTGGGCAGATCGTCAACTTGTTTGCGATTTTGCCGATGTTATTGTAGTTGATCCGTGCATGCTATGCCATTGTTCTTGCCATGTCTAGCTTGCATTTTGTGCCTTATTAAGGGGTGTATGCTTGCCTTGCCATGACTTGCATCTTAGTGAGTGCATCGAGCTCGTAAACATGCCTTCGTGAGTTATGTTTCAGCATGTCCCAGTTTTCACTAAGTCTGAAAACTGATTATGTTTTTGCTATGTTCGCGTGCTTGCAATTGTATTTTCTGATCCTTTTGGCTCAAGGTCACTAAGGGACTTTTGTTAATCTTGTTGAGTACCTCCATGACATGTCTTTCTTTGTCATGTTCAGGTCCTGTATCATGTTGTTTTGTTGCTCCGAAGAGGGCTATATGATCTGAAATTCCAGACAAGTGTTAATTTCATAAGTCTGAGATCTGTTTTACCATTTGCGTTTTTGCCATGCTTGTTTGAACCTCCTAATGGATGAATTGGCCGTAGCTCAGTGCTAGACTTTTGTTAAGAATCTTGTGTGAATCCCTGCCATGTATTTTGTTGTCATGTTTGGGTGCTGTAGCATGTTCATCTCATTGCATTTAGATGCCTACTTGCTGTCAATCGCAGACCGCTGTCAATTTTGAATCGCTTGCCATTTCCAAACCGTAACTCCGATTCCGGCGTTCTTTATATCGTTTTCAAGAGATTTCATCTCATATTTCTAGTGGCACCCTTATAATTCCAAGTTGAGGCCAGGTTCATGCATTTCCTGTCATATCTTGCATTTTGCATCCCGCATCGCATCCCGCATAACATATCATCGTTGCATCGTCTTGTTTGATCCTTGCACGTGGTTGATTGTATCCTTTTTGCTTGTTTGTCTTGTTTGGGTAGAGCCGGGAGATGAGTTCGCTACTGAGGAGCCCGTTGAGTTTCCGTTTGAGGATCCAGTCAACTCTGACAACTGTGCAGGCAAGATGATCATACCCTCGAAATCACTACTATCTTTGCTATGCTAGTTTGCTCGCTCTTTTGCTATGCCATTGCTACGATGCCTACTACTTGCTTGCAGGCCTCCCAAATTGCCATGTCAAACCTCTAACCCACCATTGTCCTAGCAAACCGTTGATTGGCTATGTTACCGCTTTTGTAAAGGGTGGAAGGCTCGGCCTCTCGCCTAGTGTTTTGTTCCACTCTTGCCGCCCTAGTTTCCGTCATATCGGTGTTATGTTCCCGGATTTTGCGTTCCTTACGCGGTTGGGTTATAATGGGAACCCCTTGATATTCTGCCTTGATTAAAGCTTTTCCAGCAATGCCCAACCTTGGTTTTACCATTCACCACCTAGCCTTTTTTTCCCTTGGGTTCTGCAGACTCAAGGGTCATCTTATTTTTAACCCTCCCCGGGCCAGTGCTCCTCTGAGTGTTGGTCCACCTGTCAGCTGCCGGTGGCCACCAGGGGCAACTCTGGGCTGGCCTACCCGTACCTAAGACAATCTGAGTGTGCCCTGAGAAAGAGATATTGTGCAGCTCCTATCGGGATTTGTCGGCACATTCGGGCGGTGTTGCTGGTCTTGTTTTAACCTGTCGAAGTGTCTTGAGTTACCGAGATACCGAGTCTGATCGGAACATCTTGGGAGGAGGTCTATTCCATCGTTGACCGTGAGAGCTTGTCATGGGCTAAGTTGGGACCCCCCTGCAGGGATTGAACTTTCGAAAGCCGTGCCCGCGGTTATGGGCAGATGGGAATTTTTTAATGTCCGGTTGTAGATAACTTGAACCTTAACTTAATTAAAATGAATCAACTGAGTGTGCTACCGTGATGGCCTCTTCTAGGCGAAGTCCGGGAAGTGGACACGGTGTTGGAGTAATGTTTGCGCAGGTTGTTCTCTAGCTTCTCGCTCGTGCTTTGCCTCCTCTTCTCGCTCTATTTTGCGAATAAGTTAGCCACCAGACTTGCTAGTCGCTTGCTGCAGCTCCACTCATATTTTACCTTGCCTTACCTATAAGCTTGAATAGTCTTGATCGCGAGGGTGCGAGATTGCTGAGTCCCCGTGGCTCACAGATTACTATTACACCAGATGCAGGGCCTGATGATTCCGCTCCAGGAGACGCGTATGAGCTCAAGTGGGAGTTCGACGAAGACTCTCAATGATACCATGTTTCCTTTCCCGATGATCAGTAGTGGTGCCCAGTTGGGGGTGATTGGGACCGTGTCGCATGTTGGGTTCTCTTTTATTTTGGCGCCGTAGTCGGGCCATGAGTGTTTGGATGATGTAATGTTATTTATGCACTTGATTGGCGTGGCGAGTGTAAGCCAACTATGTTACCTCCCCTTTTATTATTACATTACATGGGATGTTTGTGAAGATTACCTAACTTGCGACATATGCCTTCAATGCGATTATGTCTCTAAGTCATGCCTCGACACGTCGGAGCTATAGTCGCATCGAGGGTGTTACAAGTTGGTAATCAGAGCCTTCCCCGACCTTAGGAGCCCCATTGCTTGATCGTTTTTAGCAGCCGAGTTGTGTCTAGAAAAATGTTTTGAGTCATTTAGGAATTATATATCGGAGAGTTTAGGAATTCTTTTTACTTTCTAGTCTCCTCATCGCTCTGGTAAGGCATCCTGACGTAGAGTTTTGACTCTTCTCTTCTCAAATTTCACTAAATTTTTTTTTAGGATCACACGAGTATCTTGGAATCGTTCCGATGGATTATGATGAGAACATTGTCTTGGTGCCTCCTGTCAGGGGTTTAGTGGAAGTGTCCCGGGGAGTTGAGCTCTGAGGTGTTGTCATCATAATTTTATCGTTGCAGTTCTAGAATACTTGAGTTTAGTACGCCGACATCGAAAATCTCTTTTATGCAATTCGTTGGTGAGATAACCTCGACGCCACCCAGTCCTGGGGCGGGAGTTCGGGAGTATCGCCATAACTTGTATAACGGATGCTTTTCGAAGGTTGAGGTAGATGGTTTCCGAAGGTTTCTTGGTTATGTGTTGAACGATGGATACAGGTGGATGTAGGATTTGCTAGTTTGGGTGAGATATTATGCTTCCCTGTATCCCCAACACCTGATTGCATAACCGGAAAGGTTCAGAAGTTTCATAGGTGGGAATTCTAGTAGCTCTAGTTCTTCTTCCACGGATATTGGTTTGAGATTGGGATTTCTTACCAATTATTCGTTCTTGATCCATACCTTGTTGATTTATTTCTCTACCTTAATTCTACGTGGCTTCTCAATTTATGGATATGTGACCATTTCAAGAGGAATGCATTCGTTCATTTTGTTCAGATGTGAAGACTATATGTTGCAATTTTCATTCCGTTGGATTCAGCTTCAATATTTATCTGTCAATGTGCTAATGGTGGTCAACCTCTTCAGGATGGCTCCTCCAACGCGCACGACTCCGAATCCTGATCTGCCACCACCTCCACCTCCTCCAGAGGCATGGCAAGCTGTGATGGCCGCAACCAATGCAAACACACAGCTGATCATGCAAATTCTTCAAGAGCGCAATCAAGGCAGTCAAGGGAATCAAGGCAGCTATCAGAATCACTTTGCTACACTCAACCAGTTCCTTGCTAACGGGCCAAAGACTTTCAGCAATTGTGTTGAGGCAACCGATGCTAACGATTGGCTTGTGGATCTGTGCAAGCATTTCGAGTGTAGTAACGTCAGGCCTGAGGACTTTGTCAAGTTCGCTTCCTTCCAACTCAAAGATCAAGCTGCAGAATGGTTCCAGCAGTACAGGGACTCCAGAGGTGGACGTGTTATTACTTGGGATGATTTCCGTCGAGATTTCCGAGCTCATCATATTCCCTAGAGCGTGGTTGAAAGCAAGCGTGAGGAATTCCGCAATCTGAAGCAAGGCTCTTTGTCTGTCTATGACTACAACAAGTTGTTCCAGAAGCTTGCCCGCTTTGCCAAGCAGGACGTCCCTGATGAGAAGAGCATGATATATCAGTGCAGGGGTGGTCTCAGAGAAGATATTCAGCTAGCTCTTGTTCTCTTCGAGCCTTTGAAATACGATGAGTTCTACAACATGGCACTGAAGCAAGAGGCTGCTTAGTTGAGGTGTGATGCTTCCAAGAAGCGAGTCAGAGATGTTACTCCTTCTTCCTCTACTCAAGTGGCCAAGCAGCAGAAGTTTTTGCTTCCTCCTCCTCCGTTCCGTCAGCCGTTTCAGCAGAAGAGCAAAGGTGGCAGTGGTTCTTCCCACCCCCCCAACCCCGGCTTTCAGAACAAGACTTCGTCTCAAGCTCCAAGATCGAGTGCTCCGTATCACCGTTCGCTTTCAGAGGTCACGTGCAACAAGTGCCAACAGAAGGGTCACTATGCCAACAAGTGTCTCAACCAGAGGCGTCTTCCTCCTCCTCCTCCTGTCAGATCGGCAAGTACAGCTATGGTCAAGCATAACCCCAAGCATGCCAAGGTCAATTTGATGAATGCAGCTCATGCAGAGGACTCGTCAGATGTGATCATGGGTAACCTTCTTGTTAATGATATTCCTGCAAAAGTTCTTTTTGACATGGGTGCATCGCATTGTTTCATCTCAAGACCGTTTTCATCTAAGCATGGTTTGCCTTTGCAAATTTTTTCTAGTCCTTTATCAGTTGTCTCTCCCGGTAAGCGCATGCATGCTAACTCCATTGTTCCGGATGTTTCTATCACTTTGGGTGACTACAAGTTTCTATCTTCTCCAACGGTTCTGGGTGACTCGGATATTGATCTTATTCTCGGGATGGATTGGCTTTCTAAGCACAAGTCTCAGCTTGATTGTGCAGCCAGGCAGATTCAATTGACTCATTCATCTGAGGATGTAATTGTCTTTGCCGCTCGTGATGATACTATCCGTCTGTTTTCTCTCAATGAGAAGGGTGAATTGGATGCCATCTCTCAAATTCCAGTCGTTTGCGAATATCAAGACGTCTTTCCAGAAGAGCTCCCAGGAATGCCTCCGCACCGGCCAGTTGAATTTGTCATTGATCTTGAGCCTGGCACGAAACCTGTGTGCAAACGTCCTTACAAGCTCGGACCTGAAGAGTTGAAGGAGCTGAAGAAGCAACTCGATATGCAAGAGAAAATGGGTCTCATCTGGCCTAGTTCTTCTCCGTGGGGTTGTGGTGTTCTTTTTGTGAAGAAGAAGGATGGAACGGACCGACTTTGTGTTGATTACTGTCCAGTGAACAAGAAGACCATCAAGAACAAATACCCACTTCCCAACATCAATGAGCTGTTCGAACAACTCAAAGGTGCCCAAGTATTCTCCAAGCTTGATCTCCGTATGGGCTATCATCAGATTCGCATTCGTGAAGAAGATATTCCCAAGACAGCATTCAGAACAAGCTTTGGTTCATATGAATACACTGTCATGTCTTTTGGCCTTGCCAACGCTCCTCCGACGTTCTCTCACATGATGAACTTCATCTTCAATGCCTACACCAATGACTTCATTTTGGTCTATCTCGACGACATTCTGGTTTTCTCGAAGAACAAGGAAGATCATGCCAAGCACTTGCGTTTGGTTCTTGATAAGCTCAGAGAACATCAGTTCTACGCCAAGTTCTCCAAGTGTGAATTTTGGCTTGATGAGGTTCTTTATCTTGGTCATATCATCTCTGCCAAGGGCATTGCCGTGAATCCTGAGAAGGTGTCTGCAATTGTGAATTGGGAACCTCCTCAGAACGTGAAGCAACTCCGCAGTTTTCTCGGTCTCGCAAGCTATTGCCGAAGATTCGTTGAAAACTTTTCTAAGATCGCGAAGCCTCTCTCAAATCTTCTTCAGAAGCACCAAGTACGTTTGGTCTCCGGAGTGTGATATTGCTTTCAACACTTTGAAAGAGAAATTGATCACTGCTCCAGTTCTGACTCCGCCTGATGAATCCAAGCCGTACGAGGTCTTTTGTGATGCCTCTCTCCAAGGTCTTGGCGCAGTATTGATGCAAGAGAAGAAAGTTGTTGCTTATACATCTCGCCAGTTGAAGCCTAATGAGAAGAACTACCCCACTCATGATCTCGAGTTGGCGGCAGTTGTGCATGCTCTTTTGACTTGGAGACATCTTCTATTGGGAAGAAAAGTGGACATTTTCACTGATCACAAGAGTCTCAAGTACATCTTCACTCAGCCTAATCTCAACCTCAGGCAAACTCGATGGGTCGAAATGATTCAAGAGTATAATCCGAGTATCGAGTATACTCCAGGCAAGGCCAATGTGATTGCTGACGCTTTGAGCAGGAAAGGCTTATTGCAACAGTCTGATTCTCAAGCCTTATCAACCCGAGCTTTGTGAAGCTTTCCGCAAACTAATCTGCAAGTTGTTCCTCAAGGTTTCCTCGCCAACCTTCAAGTCTCTCCTACCTTAGAAGACCAGATTCGCCAAGCCCAGCTTCTTGATGCTATGGTGAAAAAGGTGAAGATTGGGATTGCCAAGAGTCAGTCCAAGTACAAGTGCTACCGCCTTGATGACAAGGACACTCTCTTCTTCGAGGATCGTATTGTTGTGCCCAAAGGTGAACTTCGTAAAGTGATCATGAACGAGGCTCACAATTCTCTCCTCTCCATACACCCTGGGAGCACGAAGATGTATCAGGACCTTAAGCAAGCTTATTGGTGGACTCGAATGAAGCGCGAGATCGCTCAATTCGTGAATGAATGTGATGTCTACAGAAGAGTGAAGGCAGAACACCAAAGGCCAGCAGGTCTCCTCCAACCTCTTGCCATTCCAGAATGGAAGTTTGACCATATTGAAATGGACTTCGTGACTGGGTTTCCAAAGTCCAAGCGAGGCAATGATGCTATATTTGTTGTCATCGACAAACTCACCAAAGTGGCTCACTTTCTGCCTATCAAAGAGTCGATCACTGCAGCTCAATTGGCGGAACTCTATACCTCTCGTATTGTCTCTCTGCACGGTATTCCTCAAGTGATCTCTTCAGACCGTGGCAGCATCTTTACCTTGAAGTTTTGGGATTCTTTTCAGAAGGCCATGGGCACTAACATCCGCTTCAGCACAGCTTTCCATCCTCAAACAAGCGGTCAAGTCGAGCGTGTCAACCAGATTCTTGAAGATATGCTCAGGGCTTGTGTGATCTCCTTCGGCATGAAGTGGGAGGATTGTCTTCCTTATGCTGAATTCTCCTACAACAACAGTTTTCAAGCAAGTTCGGGCAAGGCCCCTTTTGAAATTCTGTATGGCAGGAAGTGCCGTACCCCTCTTAACTGGTCTGAAACTGGTGAACGTCAGCTTTTGGGTAATGACTTAATCACAGAAGCAGAAGAAATGTGCAAAGTCATTCGTGATAACCTCAAAGCAGCCCAATCCCGCCAGAAGAGCTACTATGATAGTAAGCACCGTGATTTGGCTTTCGAGATCAGAGATCATGTTTACCTCCATGTCTCTCCTATGAAAGATACTCGTCGCTTCGGTATCAAAGGGAAGCTTGCCCCTAGATACGTGGGACCTTTCAAAATTGTCAGCAAGAGAGGCGACCTCGCCTATCAACTCGAGCTTCCTTCAAACTTTGCAAATGTTCATGACGTGTTCCATGTCTCTCAGCTTCGAAAGTGCTTCAAGACTCCTGACCGCACCGTCAACTTCGAGGACATTGAGCTCCAAGAAGATCTCTCTTATCGTGAGCACCCAGTTGCTATTCTTGAAGAGACTGAACGCAAGACTCGCAACAAGTCAATCAAATTTCTCAAAGTCAAGTGGTCACACCATTCCGACCGTGAAGCTACCTGGGAACGGGAGGATCACCTCCGTTCTGAGTACCCGGCGTTCTTTCAGTCCTAGATCTCGGGACGAGATCCTTTCGTAGTGGTGGAGTGTTGTAACACCCCGGATGTAACTTTCCCTATTTGTACTCCAACTCTTGCCGTTTCCGGCGTTAAGTTAAATTTATTTCCTCGGGTTCGGGTTTTGTCTCCATGTGTTGTTGTCATTGTCATGCATCTCATATCATGTCATCATGTGCATTGCATTTGCATACGTGTTCGTCTCATGCATTCGAGCATTTTCCCCGTTGTCCGTTTTCCATTTCGGCGCTTCGTTCTCCTCCGGTGGTCATTTCTAGCTTTCTTTCGTGTGTGGGGATTAAACATTTCCGGATTGGACCGAGACTTGCCAAGCGGCCTTGGTTTACTACCGGTAGACCGCCTGTCAAGTTTCGTGTCATTTGGACTTCGTTTGATACTCCAACGGTTAACCGAGGGACCGAAAAGGCCTCGTGTGTGTTGCAGCCCAACACCCTTCCAATTTGGCCCAAAACCCACCTAACTCTGCTCCATGTCCTAGAGCGTTCGATCACGATCGCGTGGCCGAAAACCGCACCTCATTTGGACTCTCCTAGCTCCCCCTATGCCTATATATACACCCCCATTCCAAATTCGGGTCTCCCCCCCCCTAAACCCTAGATCCATCCACGCACCGCCGCCGGACGTGTCCGGACGAGGCCGGACAGCGTCCGCCCAGCCCCGCCGCTGCCACGTGGCCACGCGCCACTCGCCCGCCGCCGCGCGGCCCGGGGAGCCCGAAGCCGGCCCCCGAGGCCCATCGCGCTGCCGCCCGCCGCCTCCACGCGCCGCGCCGCCCGCCTCCACGCGCCGCCGCCTCCGCCGCGCCGCCGTCAACTCTAGCCGCCGCGCGTGCCGGCCGCTGCCGCCCCGCCCGCCGTGCCTCGCCGCCCCTACCGCGGGAGCCCGCCGCCAAGGAGCGCCGCGCCCGCGCCGCACCGGCCCCGCTCCTCCCCATATCCGGCAAGCCCCGGCCGGCCCTCCCTCGTACTCCGGCGAGAAGCTCCAGCGAGATCAAGATCCGGCCTCGGTTCGCGTGCCCGTCGAAGAACCCTAGATCTGGTTGTTTTTTTCTCTAAGTCCTCAGAATTTTTACTTCATATGCTCCTGTTCGAGGCCCCGTAACTTTGCATCTGTAGCTCCGATTTGGGCATATAGCATATCAAAATGTTCACCTCAGAGAGTGCATCATTTCATTCCATTGCATCATTTTCATTTGAGCTCATCTTGATGCCCGAAATGCTGTTAGAAGAGGGCTACTTGAGTTAATTGTCGGATCTGTTACTTCATTTAGCACTTTTGTCATTTTTGCCATGATTAATGTGTGCATGATATGCCCGTGAGTTCTTCATATGTTTTGTTAAGGGTTTTGTCATCTTTCTAGAGGTGCAACCCATGTATTTTTAGGATGTGTGTGGTGACTTGTGCAAGCTTGCAAAGTGAGGCACCCGGTAACTCTGTTTTCAGGGACTTAGTGATTTCACTAAGTCCTGGGATTGTTTATCTCACGATGCCATATGTTCATGCTAGTGATCCGTGCCTCTTTTGAGGATGATCAGTAAGGGAGTTTCGTTTATATTGCAGTGCTCTATCCATCCATGTCTTTGTTTGCAATTATGGATCACCCTAGCTTGAGTCAATAGAGCTCTACTTTTGCTTCGTTGTGAATCTGGGCAGATCGTCAACTTGTTTGCGATTTTGCCGATGTTATTGTAGTTTATCCGTGCATGCTATGCCATTGTTATTGCCATGTCTAGCTTGAATTTTGTGCCTTCTTTAGGGGTGTATTCTTGCCTTGCCATGACTTGCACCGTAGTGAGTGCATCGAGCTCGTAAACATGCCTTCGTGAGTTATGTTTCAGCATGTCCCAGTTTTCACTAAGTCTGAAAACTGATTATGTTTTTGCTATGTTCGCGTGCTTGCAATTGTATTTTCTGATCCCTTTTGGCTCAAGGTCACTAAGGGACTTTTGTTAAGGTTGTTGAGTAGCTCCATGCCATGTCTTTCTTTGTCATGTTCAGGTCCTGTAGCATGTTGTTTTGTTGCTCCGAAGAGGGCTATATGATCTGAAATTCCAGACAAGTGTTAATTTCACCAAGTCTGAGATCTGTTTTACCATTTGCGTTTTTGCCATGCTTGTTTGAACCTCCTAATGGATGAATTGCCTGTAGCTAAGTGCTAGACTTTTGTTAAGAATCTTGTGTGCATCCCTTCCATGTGTTTTGTTGTCATGTTTGGGTGCTGTAGCATGTTCATCTCATTGCATTTAGATGCCTACTTGCTGTAAATCGCAAACCGGTGTCAATTTTGAATCGCTTGCCATTTCCAAACCATAACTCTGATTCCGGCGTTCTTTATATCGTTTTCAAGCGATTTCATCTCATCTTTCCAGTGGCACCCTTAGAATTCCATGTTGAGGCCAGGTTCATGCATTTCCTGTCATATCTTGCATTTTGCATCCCACATCGCATCCCGCATAGCATATCATCGTTGCATCGTCTTGTTTGATCCTTGCACGTGGTTGATTGTATCCTTGTTGCTTGTTTGTCTTGTTTGGGTAGAGCCGGGAGACGAGTTCGCTACCGAGGAGCCCGTTGAGTTTGCGTTTGAGGATCCAGTCAACTCTGACAACTGTGCAGGCAAGATGATCATACCCTCGAAATCACTACTATCTTTGCTATGCTAGTTTGCTCGCTCTTTTGCTATGCCATTGCTACGATGCCTACCACTTGCTTGCAGGCCTCCCAAATTGCCATGTCAAACCTCTACCCACCTTTTTCCTAGCAAACCGTTGATTGGCTATGTTACCGCTTTGCTCAGCCCCTCTTATAGCGTTGCTAGTTGCAGGTGAAGATTGGAGGCCGTTCCTTGTTGGAACATTTATTTACTTGTTGGGATATCATTATATTGCCATGTTATATTAATGCATCTATATACTTGGTAAAGGGTGGAAGGCTCGGCCTCTCGCCGAGTGTTTTGTTCCACTCTTGCCGCCCTAGTTTCCGTCATATCGGTGTTATGTTCCCGGATTTTGTGTTCCTTACGCGGTTGGGTTATAATAGGAACCCCTTGATATTTCGCCTTGATTAGAGCTTTTCCAGAAATGCCCAACCTTGGTTTTACCATTCGCCACCTAGCCTTTTTTCCCTTGGGTTCTGCAGACTCAAGGGTCATCTTATTTTTAACCCCCCCCGGGCCAGTGCTCCTTTGAGTGTTGGTCCACCTGTCAGCTGCCGGTGACCACCAGGGGCAACTCTGGGCTGGCCTACCCGTACCTAAGACAATCTGAGTGTGCCCTGAGAAAGAGATATTGTGCAGCTCCTATCGAGATTTGTCGGCACATTCGGGCGGTGTTGCTGGTCTTGTTTTAACCTGTCGAAGTGTCTTGAGTTACCGAGATACCGAGTCTGATCGGAACGTCTTGGGAGGAGGTCTATTCCTTCGTTGACCGTGAGAGCTTGTCATGGGCTAAGTTGGGACCCCCCCTGCAGGGATTAAACTTTCGAAAGCCGTGCCTGCGGTTATGGGCAGATGGGAATTTGTTAATGTCCGGTTGTAGATAACTTGAACCTTAACTTAATTAAAATGAATCAACTGAGTGTGTTACCGTGATGGCCTCTTCTCGGCGGAGTCCGGGATGTGGACACGGTGTTGGAGTAATGTTTGCGTAGGTTGTTCTCTAGCTTCTCGCTCGTGCTTTGCCTCCTCTTCTCGCTCTCTTTTGCAAATAAGTTAGCCACCAGGCTTGCTAGTCGCTTGCTGCAGCTCCACTCATATTTTACCTTGCCTTACCTATAAGCTTGAATAGTCTTGATCGCGAGGGTGCGAGATTGCTGAGTCCCCGTGGCTCACAAATTACTATTACACTAGATGCAGGGCCTGATGATTCCGCTCCAGGAGACGCGTATGAGCTCAAGTGGGAGTTCGACGAAGACTCTCAACGATACTATGTTTCCTTTCCCGATGATCAGTAGTGGTGCCCAGTTGGGGGTGATTCGGACCGTGTCGCGTGTTGGGTTCTCTTTTATTTTGGCGCCGTAGTCGGTCCATGAGAGTTTGGATGATGTAATGTTATTTATGCACTTCATTGACGTGGCGAGTGTAAGCCAACTATGTTACCTCCCCTTTTATTATTACATTACATGGGATGTTTGTGAAGATTACCTAACTTGCGACATACGCCTTCAATGCGATTATGTCTCTAAGTCGTGCCTTGACACGTGGGAGCTATAGTCGCATCGAGGGTGTTACAGTGCACCCCCGGCCCAGCCCCTCCCCCCGTGCCGCCCCTCCCCCGAGCAGTCCCCTCCATAGGCCGGCGCCATCTTCTCTCCGCCGGCAGGTCTCTCTCTCTGACCAAATTTGGTCTCTCTGCCGATTGACGAGGAGGAGAAGGACGCACTCCCTCTGTGCCGGCGACCCCGACCCCGATCCCAACCCCGAGGTGTGCCACCCCCTCTTCCCTCCGTCTTCATATGCTTGTTTTGTTCAAATGCTTGCTGTCCAAATGTTGAAATGCATGTTAGAATGTTGTTCAAATGCATGTTGTTAGATTGTTAAAATGTCTGTTGTTAGAGTGTTCAAATGTCTGTTGTTAGAGTGTTCATATTACTGTTAAAATGCCTATTGTCAGAGTGTTCAAATGCTTGCTGTTAAAATGAAATGCAACGACAGATTGGTTCATGTTTCATATTGTTGCTATCCATTTGGATTTTGTTGCTAGAGTAAGTGAAAATGAGTGTTTGGTTTGTTGATAGAGTAAATAAAACGAAAATGAGCATTTTATTAGGCAGATTGTAGGTCCACAATTGATCTTGTGTGTCTACAATAACTAATCTTGTGAATGCTTGACGCACATGTAGATCACCTATGTGCCGCTCGAAGATCATCGACACCACACCCGCATCCTCGACGGGCAGATAGTGAGTATCCCAAAACCCACACTATATAGAGCTCTGTCCATGCAGATGCTAGAGGAGAGTAGATGTGCACGTGGTTGTTGTGCTGCTATAGTGAGCATCCTATATTGTTGTGTTGTTGTAGTTGTGTCGGAATTTGGTTGTTTGCCGGAAATGTTTTGATACTATAGAATGATAGTGAGCATCTGATTGTGAGTGACCTATGATTTGCCGGAAATGTTGATTCATTTCCATTCCAACAAATTTTAGCCGCTTTATATGTGCACTTTCTAGCAAAGGTCATGCCGCAATTCATGAGAATTTCGGCATGACTTGTGCTACAAAGTTGGACATATCAAGTGCTCGAGATTTGTCGCGATGAGAATGAAATGACATTCAGGCAAAACAAAGGTCACTTTTTTGTCATTATTCACTTTATTATATAATGCTCGATAATTAAACAACTACGACATTGAATCCTAGGAAACATGACCGACACCGATGAGGCCGGAGGTTCTCAGTCCCAATTAGGTCGAGCACACGCCTACCTCAGCTTTCTGGGGGATCAGGAGAGACAGCAAGCTGGGTGTCAGGACCCCCTTGTCATGACGGGCGATGACAGTGGTGGTGCCAGCGCCGACACTGATGCCCCCAATGACACCGGCATTGAGACTAGCACTGATGATGTTGCTAACTACAGCACGGAAGGTGTGACCTCCCGAGCTAGTGAAGGAAAGAAGGAAAAGAGGACACGACACCGAAATGAGCTCGACACCGGAAGACTAGTGGTCACGGAGGTGCACGCTGGCAAGTTCAAGCCAATAGAGCCACGGGAAGTAGCAGCATGTTACGACAACCAATTAGCCTGCATCCTACGGGATACCGCTAACATCAACACCATGAAATTACGGAAGAATGAAACTTTGAGGATGCTTCTCCTAACTAGGTTTCATGCAAGATTCCTATTCCCCGGTCAGAATGACGATGTCGACCCATGGGATGATGATGCCATGAAAAAAATCAACAACAAAGCCCTTGGGAAGTTCAGCAACGCATTGAGTGCTTGGAAATCTAGTGTGATAAAGGTGATTGATGTAGACCATGAAACATACGCTGAGATTGTTGTAGACAATCCGAAAATTATGATAGAGGACTTTGAAAAGTTCAAGGAGACTTGCAATGAAGAAGCTGCCAAGGCCAGGTCGGAGAGAGGCAAGCAGCTGCGGGCAAACAACATGGGGAACCATCGCCTTGGAAGTCGTGGTTACACGGGAAAGAGGCCCGTGTGGGCTAACTAGGACGTAGAACGTGAACCTTAGGGGATCCCAGACCAATTGGCCGAGTTCACCGACCAGCAGGAGCATGACTTCATCAGGGCCTGATTCTCGTGGGACCCCCAAAAAAGAATTTTTTTCACCGACTGGCCAAGTAGGAAATTTAGGAGATTACTGGTAATTATCCTATTACCACCTTACATATTAGCTTCTGATCAATGAAGTCTACTACATTCTAGTCGCATTCGTAAATGATTCAGGCTCCATTCTGTAGGGAGAGCAACACAAGCTTGCAGCCGAAAGTGACTCCTCGACTCAGTCGTCGGCGAAGTACAAGTGGGACACTCCTTTCAACCGAGCCATAAACATAATGATGGGACACCCGCTGGGCCAGCGGCCGCAATATGGACGTGTGCACGGCGCCGGGGACGGGCCACGTGGAAGTACTATTATAACAACAACCCCGAGGCTAAAATACAGAGAAAGAAGTTCAGTTAAGTGAATATCGACAAGAAGGTTGTCGGATTACAGGTTCTGGTAAACCCTTGAGAGGTTCAAACTCTGAGGTGCGCATGAAGAACACTCTCTCCCCGAATCCCTCGCCCAACGATTCCACGGCCTAGCTCGACGAACCGAAAGAACAATGATGGTTTATACTGGTTCGGGCCACCTTGTGGTGTAATACCCTAATCCAGTTTGCGGGTGGATTGCCTCGAGGGGCTGAGGATGAACTAGTATAGTGGATGAGCAGCCTTAGGAGGTGAGGTGTTCTTGAGCTCGATGAGCTGGTAGTTGAGAGGGTGATCTCAATGATCCATCCCCTTCCATGGTGGTGGATAGGTCGTATTTATAGCGGCTTTGGTCCTCTTCCCAAATGTTTAGGCGCGAAGGGATCCCACAACGGTCAAGTTTGAAGGTGGACAACTAGTACAAGCTATCCTAACAAAAGTAGTCTTCGCCTGCCAAAGGCTCTAGTGGTGATGCAGTTGTGGGCTCGGCGATGACGTCCGTCCTGCCGTCCTGCTAGTCTTGGTCTTGTTGCAAAGATATGGAAACCTTTGCCTGATTCCTCAGGACGCCACGCCTGCGCTTGCCTCCTTAGCACCAAAGAGGAAACTGGTACACTGCGCCCGCCGGCGCCTGCCTGGCATTGGTTGTCATAGCTCATGTCACGCGAACCTCGCAAGGTGCCCCTTGCAAAGATATATCTGCTCCTCGGGAGCCAGCCTAGTGAGGCTGCCCCTAGGGAGGTCTTGGTGTCGTCCGCCTCGCGAGGCTCGGCCCCTCGTGAGGGCCTTGTGTTGTTGCTGCTGAAGGTGGGTCGTACAGGGCCGTTGATGGAGCCACGCCACGGGCCACAGGTAGGCAAGTCTGGGTACCCCCATTCCCAAGACGCCGACAGTCGCCCCCGGGCCCAAGGCGAGCTCGAGCTTGGCTTCGAGGTGGAGCCAAAGGGCAAGTGTAGAGCGCCGTGAGCCCCAACCGCCTGCGGCCTTAGTCGACGCGTGGCGATTGATGGGATGTGGGCGCCTCCGCTTCCCCATGTTGCCTCGGCAACCGTCCAACTTGATGAGACGCCGCTGCATCTAGGAGAAAATCATCATTACCTGCGATCGTGGAGGCCGGCGGTTGGCCTCCTTCTGGCGGAGGGGCATTTCCCCTTCGCTCATCTTTGCCTTCCCGCCAATTGCTCCCTCTTCTTCCTCTTCGCCTCGATGCGTTGCTGTAGTCCCATGGCACCCACGAAGAGATTTTCGGCCGCGGAGAAGGGGAAGGCTCACCAGGAGGGGCCCGGCTCGCCACCACCCAATAGGGGGCGGGGCCGTCCCCCTAAGCATGCCGTGACCCCTGTTGTGGCTCCTCGGGGGCGCGGTCGCACTCCTTTGGGGACTGGCTTCGTCCTTGGCAGCCGTAGCGGTGTCTCCTCCCACCACTAGGACCGCTCTAGGAAGAACAACCCTTGCGCTGAGGGGAGGTGTGCCGTGGTCGCCCGGCCTCCTCGGTCGCGCCTCCATTTAGCGGAGGTGCTCCCAGAGTTCGTCATGTGGTCGGAGAGTCCGACTGGCACGTGGCTCCAGCTTCTTGCTCATTTGCCGGCGAGCTGCCAGCCCGTTGTCTTGACGGCCTCTGGCTGCAGGCCGATGGTTGCTGCAGCAAGGCCTCGTGGTTCGCGGTAGAGGTCTCCGTCGCGGGCAACGTGGCCCTGGCCGGCGGCTGGGAGACGTTTGCCCGCACGCGCAGCCTGAGCGGTCGGTGTACCCTCCACTTCAAGTATGATTGCGCTGCGACCCTCTTCGTGAGGGTGTTTGGGGAAGATGGTCGTTGCGCAGGGTGCTGCCTCGAGGCAGCGCCGGTGATGGTTAGCTCGGCCTGGGCGACAGCCGTGATGAGGCTAAGGGCGAGCTTTCCCTTAGCGACAGTCGCGGTTCTCCCAACAGCGGCAACTTCTCTGCCAGCGAGAGAACTAGCAGCGGCGGCTACGACCAGCCGCCTCGCCATCGGGACCACTTCGAGGATGGGGACGGGCCATGCGGTGGTGAAGCACGAGAAGGATTCATATTGAGCTGAGTCTGGGAGGCCCTCGAAGCCGTGCCTCGTCAGCTGCCGCGGCAATGTGGGCCGCTTTTGTTTGACCTTTCCTTTCTTCCTGCATTTTGAAAAAGGTAGATGGCCCTACTGGGGCGTGTAATGAACAGTGATCTAAATGCTGCTATGTTATGCTTATTGCTCCGACGTTGTTCGTGTTGCACGTAGATGCAAAAAGAAGGGGGTGACTTAGCTTTATACGCTCGGGGTAGTTTCCTGTCTCAGGAGGGCACGCCTCCTGGCATCTAGTGAGGCCTGCTTGTTGCCGATTCGGGAGCTGCTGACCTCAGCAGGCTTCACAAAGTTGTAGAGTTTTTTATGTCATCTATCGGGTTCCTTACTCCTCCTTACGTGAGCCCTCCAGCATGGGCTAATCCTGGCATAGCGCACCGTGTCACGGTACCCATGGGGCACAGACTTAGGAGGGTGCGCTAATCACAACCTCAATCGAGGGTGCCTGACGGAGATCAAGGGAGCCAAAGCTCGGGTGCAACAGGGCTTTGGTGAGGTGTGTCCGTGGTTTTGGCTATCCCAGTGCACGCACACACCTGCCCAGCCCCCGCGCGGGGCGCATGAGGGAGAGCGTCGGGCAACTGCCGTCCTCCCTAATGCAAAACAAAGAAGTGAGCGAAGAAGTAGAGGAAAAGGGGGCTCAACCAAGTAATAGAGAAACGCCAGAACTCCAAATTTCACAAAAAGGTTGCACCAACTACAGGAAGCAAATGAAGAGCTGCGCCCGGCACCAATAGTCTTCTCACCTGTGCGGAGCTAAGTGCTGCCACTAGGACGTGGGAGGGATCCCCCAAGGCCCAAGGGCGGCACTCCGGAGACTACGGGGCGTGTACAGCCCCACTCATTATTACGTGAGAGTGTCACGAGAGGAGACCTTCATAGGCACTAGGCCTTGCTTCATGGGTAGAACTTCTGGAGGTGCTGGATGTTCCAGGCGTTCTAGATGGGGATCCCGTCCTGCGCCTCCAAGCGCACAGCGCCAGGCCTGGAGACGCGGGCAATCCAAAACAGGCCCTCCCACATGGGTGAGAGCTTATGCAGCCCTTCCCTGGAGAGCACCCTCCTCAGGATGAGATTTCCCACCTCGAGCTCCCTGGAGCGGACGTTACGGCAGTGGTACCGTCGCAGCGCCTGTTGGTACCTTGCTGCTCGATGCGAGGCTTGGCGGCGGTGTTCCTCCCCCAACACGAGGTCCATCCCCCGCATGGTGTCCTGACGTGCGTCATCAAATGCCAAGACCCACGCGGAGCGATCCTTGACCTCGTGTGGGAGAACCGCTTCGGCTCCGTAGACGAGGAAGAACGGGGTCTTGCCTGTTGGCTTGGTGGCGGTGGTGCGGATGGACCACAACACGGAGTAGAGCTCGTCGTGCCAGCCCCTGCCACAGGCCTCGAGCTTCTTCTTGAAGGTCATTGTCTTGAGGCCTCTCAAGACCTCCGCGTTGGCGCACTCAGCTTGGTCGTTGCTCCTGGGGTGTGCCACTGAGGTGTAGCATATCTGCGTTCCATGATTAGAAAAATATGTTTTGAAGATATTGCTAGTGAACTGTGAGCCGTTGTTGGTGATGATGTGATTAGGGACTTCGAACCGGCTCATGAGGCCCTTGATGAACTTAACTTCGGAGCCGATTGGGATGGTTCGGACGGCTTCCAACTCCGCCCACTTGGTGAACTTGTCGATGGCGACGTAGAGGCAGCAGTAGCCCTCAGGGTGCTTGGAGGAATGGACCCAGGATATCCAGGCCCCAAACCGCAAACGTCCATGAGAGAGGGATGGTCTGGAGGCCCTTGGCAGGCTGGTGGATTTTCTTGGCATGGAACTGGCAGGCCTCGCAGGATTTCACTAGCTCGGCTTCGTCGTTGAGTGCCATGGGCCAATGGAATCCGCTACGGAAGGCCTTGCCCACCAGGGTGCGTGATGACGAGTGACGCTAGCAGTCTCCACCGTGTATGTCAGCTAATCGCTCACGCTACTGCTCCATGGAGATGCATCACAAGGAAACATCATTCGGTCGTTTTTGGTATAGCTCACCGTCCTGGATGCTGTAGGCTGTACCTTGCCAAGCCAGACGCTCTGCGTCCTTCTCCTTCTCCGGTAGGGCCCCTTGCAGCAAGAACGCCTTGAATACTTCACTCTAGCACCCCTCCTGGGGTTCAAGTGCGAGGAGCAGGCACGCTCTTGAGGTCAGGCCGCAGGTGGGAGCTCCTGAGGTTGGTGGCGGGGGGAGCTCCTCCCGAGGCGGTGTAGGCTCCACAGCCAGAGGGGCCGCTGAAGGCTTGAAGAGCCGCTCCTCGAAGACGCCGGGCTCCTAGGGCTGACGCCTTGACGCCCTCTTAGCGACATCAGTAGCTTCCTTCTTTGTGCCGTGGGGCACATGCTGCAGTTCTAGGCCCAAGAATTGCTTCTCCATTTTGCATACCTCTGTGAGGTACGCCTCCATGTGTCGTCCTTTGGCTCGTACACCTTGTTGGAAAAGTTGACGAGGAGCTGGGAGTCGCCCTTGATGATGAGGCGCTTCACCCCCAGGGTCGCCCTTGATGATGAGGCGCTTCACCCCCAGGGTCACCGTAGCCTTGGTATTCCGCAATGTTGTTGGAGACCTTCTCACCCCGCTGGAAGCAGAGCTGCACAACGTAGTAGAGCTTGTCCTGGTGGGTAAAATGAGCACAGTCCCAGCCCCCGCGCCCTGGCGTGCGAAGGTGCCGTCGAAGTACATGACCCAGCCGTCTGGTGCTTCGCTCCCTAGAAATCGAGACCGGTCCTCACCCGCTTTCGTCCCTAGGGCATTAGTCCACTCCGCCACAAAGTCGGCAAGCGCGGCTCCCTTGTTGACCCTGGTGGTGCTAAACTCCAGCTGGAACGCCTGCAGCTCTATGTTCCACTCAGCGACCCCTCCCGCTGCATTGGGGCTCCGAAGTACCCTCTCTAGTGGGTAGGCTGAGACGACCTTGATGGGTGGCCTTGGAACTACTGGCGTAACTTGCGCAAGGCCACGAGGAGCACGAGCAGAAGCTTCTGCGGCATGGGGTAGCGTGCCCGCGCGTCTCGCAACACTGTGGTGATGAAGTACACCAGGTGTTCGACGAGGGCGGAAGTGTTGGTGGAGTCCGAGATCTCCCGAGGTTGGGGCGCCCCCTGAGGCTGGGGGACCTGTGGAGTTCGGTCGCCTATCGGGGCTACCGTGGCCTCAGGAGCGTCGTCTTGTGGTTCCCGATCATCTGCTGGCTCTGCTGTGGCTTCAGGGGCGACGTCTTGGTGTTGCACCATCCTGACTGGATGTGTGGTGTCTGGTGGCAGGCTCTTGGTCTGGCGCTCCTCCCGGACGGCCACCAGCACTGTGCTAGCGGAATGAGGTGTGGCGGCCAGGTAAAGCACCAGGGCCTCGAGAGGACGAGGCGCCACCATCTGTGGTGGGCTAGTTGGGTATCTCTTGAGGTCTTGAAACGCCATGTCGGCCTTCAGAGTCCACTCGAATGGGCCCTTCTTCTTCATCAGCTTGAAGAACGGGAGGGCGCGCTCCCCCAGCTTGGAGATGAAGCGCCCCAGTGAGGTTACACAGCCCGCGAGTTTTTGCATTTCCTAGAGAGTCTGCGGCTGGCTTATGTCTTCTATTGCCTTGATCTTCTCCGGGTTCGCCTTGATCCCCCTGTGTGACACGAGGCAACCCAGCAGCTTGCCGGAGGGGACGCCGAACACACATTTCTCCGGGTTGAGCCGCAGGTCTACCTTGCGCTGGCTGGCGAAAGTCTCCTCCGGATCCTGAATGAGGGTCCTTGCCTCCCGAGATTTCACCACAATGTCGTCGACGTAGGCTTTAGCGTTCCTCCCTAGCTGCTGTCCTAGAGCGATGTGCATCAGCCGCTGGAAGGTCACTCCAGTGTTACGCAGCCCGAACGGCATGCAACTGTAGTAGTACACCCCGCATGGGGTTAAGAATGCCGTCTTCTCTATGTTCTCCACCACCATCTTGATCTGGTGGTAACCTGATAAATCATCTAGGAAACACAGCAAGTCGCACTCGGCGGTGGAGTCAACGATCTGATCAATGCGCGGGAGCTGGAACGGGTCTTGAGGGTAGGCCTTGTTAAGGTTAGTGAAATCAACGCACATGCATTCCATCCCGCCTATCTCGGGCATGACCACTGGGTTCGCCAGCCACTCTGGGTACCAAACCTCGTGGATGACACCTGCATCTTGCAGCTTGCGGGTCTCCTGGACAATAAAGGACAGCTTCTCTATGGACTATCACCGCGCCTTCTGCTTCACCGAGCGCACATTCGGGCACACCCTTAGGTGATGTTCGATTATCCCCCTCGGGACCCCAACCAACTGCTTGGGCTCCCAGAAGAATAACACCTTATACGTGCGCAGGAAGTTCACCAACGCCTCTTCTTGGTTTGGAGCAAGGTCGGCACCTACGGTGAAGGTGGGTCCCGAGGCCCCGTCCTCGTCGACCGGCACTTGCTTTGTCTTTGCCTGATCTTGGGAGAACAATTGCTTCTTCTTTGCCGGTGCAGCCCCTTGGGTCCCAGGTGCTGCTTCACCTGCAGCGTGCGCTGCCGCCGCGGCCCTGAACGCAAGCTTGAGGGCCATCAGGGCCTGCTTGGTGTCTCCAGCCATGGTGAGGACGCCATTACTCCTTGGCATCTTCATGAGGTTGTATGCAGGGTGGGTTGATGCCATGAACTGAGACACAGATGTTTACTCGAGGATGGTGTTGTAAGGGAGGCTGATGCGAGCGGTGTCGAAGTCGATAAACTCGGTGCGGTAGTTGTCACGAGTACCGAAGGTCACTAGAAGTCGATCTGCCCTAGGGGGCTAGTGGAACCGCCGCCAACTCTGGAGAAGGCTTGGTGTGACGAAGCCGGTCGTGCGGTACGTGGAGAAAAATGAAAGCTTCCACGGAGAGCACGTTGAGGCCAGCCCCGTCGTCAATGATGGTCTTGGTAACCACCATGTTGTAGATGGTGGGTGTGCAAAGCATCGAGAGCGCACCTGAGCCGGCGGCGGTTGCCGGATGTTCCCCTGAGTTGAAGGTGAGGTCGGCCTTGGGCGCCACCCATCCTGAGGGAGGTCCCTGCTGCATAGAGGCGATACCCATCGGGCAAAAGAACTACTTGACGTGGTGATCTGAGGGCGGTGCCTGTGAGCCACCAAGCATGGCTGCAACGGCGAGGGGTGCTGGTGCTGCGAAGCGCTCAACGAAGAGACCGCGCAACTCTTCCCCAGGAGGCCACCAAGGATCCTGGCAGGCTGATCAGCCAGGCCCATGACACGCCGGCTAGGGCCATGGGAAACCAGTTGGCCATGGCCCTGTCATCTCCTCCGGCTTCCTGAATGGCCTCCTCGTACACCAGCAGGAAGGCTGTTGGATCCGCCGCGACATCGTAACAAGGCAGCAAATCCGTCTTGAACTTGTGCGGCCACTTCACCTGTCGTAAGGTGGGGGTGAAGGCCTGGAGGACCATGGCGCCTCCGCGCGCACCCGTCCATCCAGCCGATGGGGTGGCTCTTGAGAGACGAAGCGGGCGGAGGGGCGGAACGAGCAGAGAGGGGAGCTCCAGCGCACCCCCTACCTGGTGCGCCAAATGTTGGATTACGGGTTCCGGCAAACCCTTGATAGGTTCGAACTCTGGGGTGCACATGAAGAACACTCTCTCCCCGACTCGCTTGCTCAACGATTCCACGACCTAGCTCGATGAACCCAAAGAACAACGGGGGTTTATACTGGTCCGTGCCACCTTGCGGTGTAATGCCCTACTCCAGTTTGTGGGTGGCTTGCCTCGAGGGGCAGAGGATGAACTAGTGCAGATGATGATCAGCCTCAGGAGGTGAGGTGTTCTTGAGCTCGATGAGCTGGTAGTTGACATGGTGATCTCAATGATCCGCCCCCTTCCACGGTAGTAGCTAGGTCCTATTTATAGTGGCCTTGGTCCTCTTCCCAAATGCCTAGGTGTGAAGTGCTACCTCTTGAGCATGCTTAGGGGGATGTAGCAAAGTAGCGTAAGTATTTCCCTTAGTTTTTTAGAACCAAGGTATCAATCCAGTAGGAGACTACACACAAATCGCCTAGTACCTGCACAAACAATCAAGAACCTTGCAACCAACGCGGTAAAGGGGTTGTCAATCCCTTCACGGACACTTGCAAAAGTGAGATCTGATAAAGATAATAAGATCAATATTTTTTGTACTTCTGTTGTATAGATTGAAAACTAAAGATTGCGAAATAAATAGTAAACTAGAATTATAGATCGAAAACTTATATGATGTAAAGTAGACCCGGGGGCCATAGGTTTCACTAGTGGCTTGTCTCAAGATAGCATATATTATGGTGGGTGAAAAAATTACTCCGGAGCAATTGATAGAAAAGCGCATAGTTATGAGAATATCTAGGCACGATCATGAACATAGGCATCGCGTCCATGTCAAGTAGACCGAAACGATGCTGCATCTACTACTATTTTTCCACACATCGACCGCTATCTAGCATGCATCTAGGGTATTAATTTCATAAGAACAGAGTAACACATTAGGCAAGATGCCATGATGTAGAGGGATAAACTCAAGCACCGCAAGATTGAACCCAAAGCTAAGCACTTCTCCCATTGCAAGAAAGATCAATCTAGTAGGCCAAACCAAACTGATAATTCAAAGAGACTTGCAAAGATATCAAATCATGCAAATGAGAATTCAGAGAAGAATCAAATATTGTTCATAGATAATCTTGATCGTAAACCCACAATTCATCGGATCTCGACGAACACACCACAAAAGTATTACATCAAATAGATCTCTAAGAACATCAAGGAGAACTTTGTATTGAGAACCAAAGAGAGAGAAGAAGCCATCTAGCTAATAGCTATGGACCCAAAGGTCTGTGGTAAACTACTCACACATCATCGAAGAGGCTATTGTATTTATGTAGAAGCCCTCCGTGATTGAATCCCCCTCCGGCAGATCACCGGAAAAGGCCCCAAGATGGGATCTCATGGGTACAGAAGGTTGCGACGGTGGAAAAGTGGTTTCGTGGCTCCCTGGATGTTTTCAGGGTATAAGAGTATATATAAGTGAAAGAAATAGGTCGGTGGCGATCCGTGGGGCCCACGAGGGTGGGGAGCGCACCTACCCCCTAGGCGCGCCTCCCTACCTCGTGGCCACCCCGTTGCTTCCTTGACCTCTACTCCAAGTCTCCTGGATTTTGTTTGTTACAAAAATATCCTCGCGAAGGTTTCGTTCCGTTTGGATTCTGTTTGATATTCCTTTTCAGCGAAACACTAAAATAGGCCAAAAATAGCAACTAGCACTGGGCGTCCGGTTAATATGTTAGTCCCAAAAATAATATAAAAGTGCACATTAAAGCCCATTAAACATCCAAAACAGTTAATATAATAGCATGGAACAATAAAAAATTATAGATATGTTGGAGACATGTCAGCATCCCCAAGCTTAATTCCTGCTCGTCCTCGAGTAGGTAAATGATAAAAAAATATAAATTTTGATGTGGAATGCTACCTAACATAATTTTCAACGTAATTCTCTTTATTGCGGCATGAATGTTCAGATCCAAAAGATTCTAGAAAAAGTTTAATATTGACATAAAAATAATAATACTTCAAGCATGCTAACCAAGCAATTATGTCTTATCAAAATAACATTGCCGAATAAAGCTTATCCCTACAAAATCATATAGTTTTCCCATGCTTCATTTTCGTCACACAAAATGCTCCCATCATGCACAACCCCGATGATAAGCCAAGCAATTTTTTCATACTTAGCCTTTTCAAACTCTTTCAACTTTCACGCAATATATGAGCGTGAGCCATGGACATGGCACTATGGGTGGAATAGAATATGATGATGGAGGTTGTGTGAGAAGACAAAAAGGAGAAAGTCTCACATTGGCACGGCTAATCAACGGGCTATGGAGATGCAATGGATGCACTAGAGCTATAAATATATGAAAGCTCAACAAAATAAACTAAGTGGGTGTGCATCCAACTTGCTTCCTCACGAAGACCTAGGGCATTTTGAGGAAGCCCATCATTGGAATATACAAGCCAAGTTCTATAATAAAAAATCCCCACTAGTATATGAAAGTGACAAGACTCTATCATGAATATCATGGTGCTACTTTGAAGCACAAGTGTGGATAAAGGATAGTAACATTGCTCCTTTTCTCTTTTTCTCTCATTCTTTTATTTGGGCCTTTTTTACTATTTTATGGCCTCTTTTTTCGTCCGAAATCTCATCCCGACTTGTGGTGGAATCATAGTCTCCATCATCCTTTCCTCACATGGGACAATGCTCTAATAATGAAAATCATCATACTTTTATTTACTTACAACTCAAGAATTACAACTCGATACTTTGAACAAAATATGACTCTATGTGAATGCCTCCGGTGGTGTACCAGGATGTGCAATGAATCAAGAGTGACATGTATGAAATAATTATGAGGGTGGCTTTGCCGCAAATACGATGTCAAATTCATGATCATGCAAAGGAATATGACAATGATGGAGCATGTCATAATAAACGGAACGGTGGAAAGTTGCATAGCAATATATCTCAGACTGGCTATGGAAATGCCATAATAGGTAGGTATGGTGACTGTTTTGAGGAAGATATAAGGAGGCTTATGTGTGATAGAGCGTATCATATCATGGGGTTTGGATGCACCAGTGATGTTTTCACCAACTCTTGAGGTGAGAAAGGGCAATGCACGGTACCGAAGAGGCTAGCAATGATGGAAGGGTGAGAGTGCGTATAATCCATGGACTCAACATTAGTCATAAAGAACTCACATTCTTATTGTAAAAATCTAGAAGTCATCAAAACCACACACTATACACATGATCCTAGGGGGATAGATTGGTAGGAAAAGATCATCGCTCATCCCCGACTGCCACTCATAAGGAAAGCAATCAAAGAACACCTCATGCTTCAAATTTGTCACACAACGTTTACCATACGTGCATGCTATGGGACTTGCAAACTTCAATACAAGTATTTCTCAATTCCACAATTACTCATTTAGAACGACTCTAATATTACCATCTTTATATCTCAAAACAACTATCAAGTATCAAACTTCTCATAGTATTTAATGCACTCTATATGAAAGTTTTTATTATACCCATCCTGGATGCCTATTATATTAGGACTAATTTTATAGCCAAAGAAAATTACCATGCTATTCTAAAAGACTCCCAAAATAATATAAGTGAAGAATGAGAGATCAATAATTTCTATAAAATAAAACCATCACCGTGCTCTAAAAAGGTATAAGTGAAGCACTAGAGCAAATTATCTTGCTCAAAAGATATAATTGAAGCACATAGAGTATTCTAATAAATTCCGATTCATGTGTGTTTCTCCCAAAAGGTGTGTACAGCAAGTATGATTGTGGTAAACTAAAAATCAAATACTCAGATCATACAAGACGCTCCAAGCAAAACACATATCATGTGGTGAATAAAAATATAGCCTCAAGTAAAGTTATCGATAGACGAAGACGAAAGAGGGGATGCCTTCCGGGGCATCCCCAATCTTAGGCTTTTGGTTGTGCTTGAATTTTACCTTGGGGTGCCTTGGGCATCCCCAAGCTTAGGTTCTTTCGACTCCTTGTTCCAAAATCCATCAAATCTTTACCCAAAAACTTGAAAACTTCACAACACAAAACTCAACAGAAAATCTCATGTGCTCCATTAGTATAAGAAAACAAGCCACCACTTTAAGGTACTGTAATGAACTCATTATTTATTTATATTGTTGTTAAACCTACTGTATTCCAACTTCTCTGTGGCTCATACCCCCCGATACTAGCCATAGATTCATCAAAATAAGCAGACAACACACGAAAAACAGAATCTGTCAAAAACAGAACAGTCTATAATAATCTGTAGGTTTCGAATATGTATGTAACTCCAAAAATCCTGCAAAATTAGGAGGATCTAAATAATTTGTATATTGATCTACTGCAGTTCGAATTGGTATTTTATCGCTCTCTGGTAAAAATTGAAAATTATTCTTGTGAGCGCATACTTTCTGTTTTTTTCAGCAAGATCAAATAACAATCATCCAAGAAGAACCTAAAGGCTTTACTTGGCACAAAAACTAACCAAAACATAAAAAGAACAATCATAACAGAGAATAGATGATTTATTTATTACTAAATAGGAACAAAAAGCAAGGAACAAAAATAAAATTGGGTTGCCTCCCAACAAGCGCTATCGTTTAACGCCCCTAGCTGGGCATAAAAACAAGAATAGATCCTGGTATTGCCCTCTTTGGTATTTATATTTTTAATGGAGTTATGATCGGATCCGGGAGGTTCCTTAAGTTTCCCCTCATGCTCGGAGATTTTTAGATCTAGAGCATCCAACCTCTTATTGCAAAGAGTGATCAACGTATTCATACGGTGAAGGTTCCTACCAACATTTTTAAGAGGCTCAATAAATTTTTGCAATTCGCACAATTTCTCTAAAATTTGGGTTCCTTCTTGAGTAAGATGTAGTTCCTTTTGTGGGGGAAGTACTCCTACTATTCCCTCTATAAAGCACTATTGGGATCAATTTCAATAAAATTCCCTTTAGCAGCAAAATCCACGAGATATGGTTTGCCCAACATAAAAATTACGAAGTAAAATCCAGAAATCCACCCCTATAGTGAAACTACGATAAGATTCTATCATCCTATACCAAGAATCTTTTAAGTTTTCTCCTTGTCTTTGTTTGAAGTGAAGAACTTCAAAATTGGGAGACGAAGGAAGGGAGAAAGGGCTAGCCATGACAGCGAAATAGACGATCTAACACACAAGCACACAAGAGGCAAGCGAAAAGAGACAAACGAAAGAAGGCGAATAAAACAGCAAAGGTGAAGTTGGGGAGTGGAAAACGAGAGGCAAATGGCAAATAATGTAATGCAAGGGATAAGAGTTTGTGATGGGTACTTGGTATGTCTTGACTTGAGCGTAGATCTCCCCAGCTACGGCGACAGAAATCCTTCTTGCTACCTCTTGAGCATGCGTTGGTTTTCCCTTGAAGAGGAAAGGGTGATGCAGCAAAGTAGCGTAAGTATTTACCTCAGTTTTTGAGAACCAAGGTATCAATCCAGTAGGAGACTACACGCAAATCGCCTAGTACCTACACAAACAATCAAGAACCTTGCAACCAACGTGATAAAGGGGTTGTCAATCCCTTCACAGCCACTTGCAAAAGTGAGATCTGATAAAGATAATAAGATAAATATTTTTGGTATTTTTGTTGTATAGATTGAAAAGTGAAGATTGCAAAATAAATAGTAAACTAGAGTTATAGATCGGAAACTTATATGATGTAAAGTAGACCCTGGGGCCATAGGTTTCACTAGTGGCTTCTCTCAAGATAGCATATATTACGTTGGGTGAACAAATTACTGCCGACCAATTGATAGAAAAGCGCATAGTTATGAGAATATCTAGGCATGATCATGAACATATGCATCATATCCATGTCAAGTAGACCGAAACGATTCTGCATCTACTACTATTACTCCACACATCGACCGCTATCCAGCATGCATCTAGAGTATTAAGTTCATAAGAACACAGTTACGCATTAGGCAAGATGACATGATGTAGAGGGATAAACTCGAGAAATATGATATAAACCCCATCTTTTTATCCTCGATGGCAACAACACAATACGTGTCGGTTCCCTTTCTGTCAGTGGGATCGAGCACCGCAAGATTGAACCCAAAGCTAAGCAGTTCTCCCATTGCAAGAAAGATCAATCTTGTAGGCCAAACCAAACTGATAATTCGAAGAGACTTGCAAAGATATCAAATCATGCATATAAGAATTCAGAGAAGAATCAAATATTGTTCATAGATAATCTTGATCATAAACCCACAATTCATCGGATCTTGACAAACACACCGCAAAAAGTATTACATCGAATAGATCTCCAAGAACATCGAGGAGAACTTTGTATTGAGAACCAAAGAGAGAGAATAAGCCATCTAGCTAATAACTATGGACCTGAAGGTCTGTGGTAAACTACTAACACATCATTGGAGAGGCTATGGTGTTGTCGAGAAGCCCTCCGTGATTGAATCCCCCTCCGGTAGATCGCCGAAAAAGGCCCCAAGATGGGATCTCACAGGTACAAAAGGTTGCGGCGGTGGAAAAGTTGTTTTGTGGCTCCCCCAGATGTTTTCAGTGTATAAGAGTATATATAGGCGAAAGAAGTAGGTCGGTGGAGCTCCATGGGGCCCACGAGGGTGGGGGCCGTGCCTACCCCCCCTGTCCACCCCTCCCTACCTCGTGCCCGCCTCGTTGCTTCCTTGACCTCCACTCCAAGTCTCCTGGATTGCCTTTGTTCCTAAAAAGATCCTCGTGAAGGTTTCGTTCCATATTGATTCTGTTTGATATTCCTTTTCTACGAAACACTAAAATTGGCAAAAAACAGCAACTGGCACTGGGCCTCCGGTTAATAGGTTAGTCCCAAAAATAATACAAAAGTGTGTATTAAAGCCCATTAGACATCCAAAATAGATAATATAATAGCATGGAACAATCAAAGATTATAGATACGTTGGAGACGTATCAGGAAGGTATCCCACAACGGCCAAGTATGAAGGGGGACAACTAGTACAAGCTATCCTGACAAAAGTAGTCTTCGCCTACATAGATATGGAAACCTTTCCCTGATTCCTCGGGACCCCGCGCCTGTGCTTGCCTCCTTAGCACCAAAGAGTAAACTAGTACACTGCGCCCGCTGGTGCCCTCCTGGCCTTGATCGTCATGGCTCACGTCATGCGAACCTCGTGAGGTGCCCCTTGCATAGATATCTCCGCTCCTCGGGAGCCAGCCTAGTTTTGGTGTCGTCCGCCTCGCGAGGGTCCTGAGTTGTTGTTGCTAAAGGTGGGCCGTACTAGGCCGTTGATGGAGCCACGCCACGGGCCATAGGCAGGCAAGTCTGGGTACCCCCGTTCCCAGGACGGCGACAATGGTGGCGCGGGCGATGGAGAAAACAAAAGCTGTGACCAAAGCTGAGGTAATCCGGGAAGCGGTAGCTGCCTGTAGAAATGATATGGTGGCTGGCTTTACAAGTTTGATTCCAAGTGTGGTCTACTGGGTGCAAAAAAATCCAAATGCACCACCAACTGAGTTTCCCATGCCCAGCTTCACCGGGAGCAACTCAATGAACATCGCACCCATAACAGTACCTAGTATGGCAACTGCACCCGCACCTACTCCAGCACCTGCTCCTACACCCAGCTCTCACAATAATCCCAGCTCCGTCTCTGGCTTGAATGTCGGGCCGTCAACCTTGGCTAAGCTCGATGCCCTCACGGTAAATACGCGTCGCACCCTCATGAACTCAACTAATTAATTAATCTTTAGTTGCCAGTCTTTTTGGATCTATGAATCCGCATGTGTATTTCTTTGTAGGCCGACTCCACATGAAGGGCGAGTTGGTGGATGTGGGGAAGGGTACTATGGCGAAGCCCAAGGATCGATTGTTCCATCGTCGGCAGATGCCTAATAACGCCTTCAGGGGTCTCTGTGGCGAGTGTGAAAGCGGGCTATGAGGGTTTCCCTCATCCGATAGAAACTGATGGAGAGGATGACGAGACCCCCACACAGCTTGGTCAATGCAAAAATTGGCCGATCATGTGGCCAAAAAATCTTCTTCGTGTCGAGGTGGCTGGGAGCACACCAACGGGACCTCAGGAAGGTATAACCACAGCCCCACCTACACAAGTGCACCCATCGTCTGTGCTGCTTGTTGAGATTGAGAGACACGAGGAAGGAGGGCCAACTGTTCCGGCAGATGATGCTATCTGCCCCATGGAAGGGGATATGGATCATGACATGGAGGAGGCCAATGACCCTCTCCAGTATCTCAATACCGGCTTTGACAACGAAGTAACAATGAGTCAACCATATTAATATGAGATGCATGTACCAGAGCTGAAATGTCCTCGAGAGTGCAAGAATCTTTGTTCATGCAATCCTCATAGGACACGCCTCCAGATCCTGGTTCCACCCAAACTCAACTAATTAGCCAGAGTCGTCCAATGTTGAGCCCGACAACACTAGGGGTGGTGCTTAGGGAGGGTCTGATAGACCCACCAGCAGCTGAGCCCACCAAGAAGAAGCAGAGGAAGAGACCGACGGCGAAAAAATCCAATAAAGCTGGCAATGTTGGTTCTAGCAGGCAGCCGCCTTCGACCAAGGTTGACAGTGTATCGATGAAACATGCGCCATTAATCCATGTTGCGGGAGAGCTAATGGTACCGGCGAATGCACTAGCTTCCATAATAGGCGATCTCACGAGACTCCATGACTATGTGCTTTCGACAGAGAGAAGCCTCATCGCCTCTGATGATCCAGGATACCCACTTTATATGGTTCATGTGCCGAGAAGTTCTAAGATGTATGTCCACACATGCCCCGCGGACCTCTTATTCCTGTGATTTTATTACATCTTCCAGATGTTTCAAATGAGGACACTCGATTTTATGTTCGTCTGTCTGTATGTGCTGCACATGAACTACATCGTCAGGAGAGACCAAGTCACCCGGTCCTGCAGTCACGGACCCATACTACATGCATGAGGGCTTCTTGTCAATCAACGACGCCAACTGTCAATATGCGAGTCAGTACATCAAAGAATTCTTGGTCAGCAATAAGGACAAAGAAATGATTCACTGACCTTATCATCCCGTGTACGTCATCCGTGAATAGCACTATAACACATACATACTTTCGTGCATTTCAATAATTACTTTGCACGTATGGAGGCTAACTTGATCGTGTATTTTGCACAGCGGGGGGTGCCGTGCCTTCTCATCACTCTTTACCCGCATTACTCCCACGCTCTATATTTGGACCCGTCGAAGAACATACAGAAGAAAGATTACACACACATAATGTATGTTCTGGACAGAGCTATGCTGGGCTTCAGCATGCGGGGTGGCTACATCCAATGCAAAAGAACAAATAAGGCTGCGCTATGTTTCGGCCACAAGATTGACTTCTGTTGCATCCAGCAACTGACAAGAAGTGAGAATGATTTATACCGGATCCAGTAGGAAATTGCATCCATCATCATGAAAAATGTCCTCGAAGAGAATGGGATGTTCTACGGCGGCTCAATATTGCGAGCTGATGTCCGAACCCGCATTGCCCTACGTCGTCAGGACATGACGCCTTTCACTAAGCTTGGGTCCACCTTCCCGGATATGGGCACATGGGAAGAGTGCACGGCTTAAAAACAATGTGTCTGTTTAGTTACTTGTTAATTTATGTACGACAAAACTTCGAATGTCTCAATACGACGAAACTATTAGATTTATGGTGCCGCGCTCTAGTTAATTACTTTTGGTATGATGAAATTTTTTTACTATGTCTACTATATATGTTGCTTCTATTTCATAACTGTTTTGTTGAATTCGCTTCATGATATATGTGTATATATATATATATATATTTATATGTGCATCTCTGACGGGTATATAGATCAACAATGGCGAGGAAGTCGTATGCCATGTATGTAGGCCATGTTCCAGGTGTGTACGATGAGTGGCCAGAGTGTCAGGCCCAAGTCTTTGGCTTCTCGGGCGGAAGCCAGAAAGGGTTTGATAGCAGAGCAGAAGCCGAAGCTAGTTACTTGAGATTAATAGCACAATAGGGGATTCAGAACCAGCGCCGCCGCAAAAACTACTACTCCCTTCGTTCCGAATTACTTTTAGTTCTAGATACATTCATTTCTGCGACGAGTAATTTGGAACGGAGGGAGTACATGATACCGCTTTTGATCATCATGATCGCTCTTATCTTCTGTGCGGTCATATCTTAGTCTACATAGATGATGAAAGATGAGTATGTGACCATGTAGTTGCATGTATTGGAACTTGTAATGACTTGTAACGCTATTTCGAGACATGTGTTCGGCCATGATTGATGATGATGAGATACTTGAGACATGTCAAGACTTCTAATAACTTTGGTTCATCGATGACTCACTTACTTTTCAATGAATATGCATGTTATTAGATAAAAGGTGGATCTGTTTAAAAGTGTACAAAGCCAAAACGCAAAAAAACTACAAAAGTTAGCAGTGGCATGGGGGTAAAGATCACAAGTAGCTTTCAAATAACAGTAGCGTTGGCTAGCTACTCACGCTCCAGATAAGTATAGTACAACTAGAGGGAAGAGCGCTATAGCTAGCTTCAGCTACCAATAGCACTGGGTCAAACAAGCTCTATTGCGAAAAAATAGCTGTAACACCGTAGCTGTAGCGCGCCTGCCCATGCTACTAATAGCAAAAAACCAGCGCTACTGGTAAGGGTTTTCCTAGTAGTGACAGCCCCGCCCTGACACGTGGCTTGCACGACAGGGCTAGAGGAGGTGTGTCTGGGCACTCGTGAGCCAGCTCGAGACTCACGAGGCCCTACCTCAAGGCGGTTGCGCTTGAATTTGATTTGGAACACCTATGATGACCCTCCGAGATGGTTAGACAACCTGGGTCGAATGAATCTCCTGAGGCTATCACATGAGAAGGCCAAACACCAACGACCCCAGGAGGTGATGTGAACGGGGTCGGCCCACCAGACAAAGCTCAGCCGTTGGGTTTATCAACGCTGCAGGGACGGACCCAAGCACTGACGCTGTGCGCAGTCTTCTCATGCGAAAATCCTGAAGAAAGACAACCGGCGCGGGCTCCCATGGTGACGAGGCACCGTGTCACGCGCCCTAACTTACCCGCCCCCGATTAGCTCATGCGAGAATAAGGCACCAAGGACCATGGGAGGTGACGTGTGCGGGAGCTTGCCCACAAGCCAGAGCTCGGCCGCATGGGTTTAGCGATGCTGTAGGGACGAACCTAAGCACAGACGCCGTGCCCACCCTTAATAATGACAGAGTCATGGGTGGGCTTGCAAAGGCGCACGACGTTCATGGTATCAAAGTACCGGACAGGTAGATGATAATCATAAAGCAACTCATGGGAGGAGGTAAAGCTAGCTCTGATAGATGAAAGAACGATACATGCCACAGGGATAGACCCACGCAGCCTGGGGATGATGCAGCCCGAGGGGTGCCCCCAACAGAGTGGCTAGAAGATGCAAGAAAGATACATGCCGTAGGGATAGGCCCATGCGATCTGGGGATAATGCAGCCCGAGGGGCGCTCCAACTGAATAAAATGGAAAATGTCACCTGGCTCTGTTGCTGATGAGATGTTGGCATAGCTGAAGGCGTGTGTCGGTGTCAAAACCGGCGGATCTCGGATAGGGGGCCCCGAACCGTGCGTCTAAGGTTGATGGTAATAGGAGACAGGGGACACGGTGTTTACCCAGGTTCGGGCCCTCTCTATGGAGGTAATACCCTACTACCTGCTTGATTGATCTTGATGAATATGAGTATTACAAGAGTTGATCTACCTCAAGATCGTAATGGCTAAACCCTAGAAGTCTAGCCTGTATGACTATGATTGTTTTTTCTACGGACTAAGCCCTCCGATTTATATAGGCACAGGAGGGGACTAGGGTTATACAAGGTTGGTTATAGAGAAAGGAATCTTCATATCCAGGCGCCAAGCTTGCCTTCCACGCCAAGGAGAGTCCCATCCGGACATGGGAGAGAGTCTTCGGTCTTGTACCTTCAGAGCCCATTTGTCTGGCCCATGCCAACAGGCCGGATACCCGAGGACCCCTTAATCCAGGACTCCCTCAGTAGCCCCCGAACCAGTCCTTCAATGCGATGTGTCCGACGCGCAGATTGTCTTCGGCATTGCAAGGCGGGCTCCTCCCCCGATTACTTCAAAGTCCCTGAATTAAAGAGAAGTATTCGTCCTTCCATTTAATGTCGCGCCCATCGGCTTCCATGCCTTCCTGAATTCAGCTTCCACGTGTCGAGCAAATATGAGAGGTCGGGGCATTTTTGCACATATCACCCTAACCATATAGGAAAGGTGCCTATTAATAGAGATTAGATCTCAGATCCATTCCACACCCTACGGAAAAATCCTCAGAGCTTGCTAGGAGGAACCTCTACAACATGGCTAGCGCTCCCCGCTCTTCCTCCCGGTCCCGCGGCTCCGAAAAAGGTGATTGGGAGAGATGTCCCGCCCTTAATAATGACGCAGTCATGGGAGAGATGTTCCGACACCTCTTAGCAAGTAGGGAACGAAGCACACTCATTCCCCCTGGATGGACTGGGGAAATTCTTCGCCTGAACCCCGCCGTTGAAGGACGTCGATCCTGCTCGGACGGGGACTAGATCCGCAGGGGGAAGAGTTCACTCGTCTCCAACGTCGAGATGGATTTTCCATGTATAATCCTCCTAGCTGGGTGAGTTCCAATTCCACCATTTTACTCAATCCTCTCCCTGAATCCTTTTTAATGGATAGTAACCTATCCATTCGCAACAGGAATGGTGAAAGGCTACCGAGGGGATCGATAGCCCCACCCCCCAGCCGGAGGATCACAACTGGGACCTTGACACCGGATTCGAAGAAGATCCGGCCATATTTGTGGAGCTTGAGAATGGAGTATTCTACCAGGTGAGCTATGATGGTACGGAAGTTCCCATCATCGCCGATTATCCCGGCCTCCTCCCTGCTTCGCATGTAAGTAATTTAAGAGACACCTTCTCCGCAAGAGATTCCTTATTATGCCTCACCCACCGCACTATTTCGTGCTCCAAAGGGGCGGCACTCGACGCCACAATGCGCACCAGAAGCATCTCCGAGGAGAGCGGTGCCCGCGCCGAGCACATCTTTGAAGAGAAAGGCAAACGATAATACGGTAGAAACTTCATCAAAGAGGTAAGGCTTTTTTTAAAAATGTGTCTCCTGGTCGCCACATCAAATCGTGATGTCATCCGCCGCATTTTATCAGGAAAAGCGTCCGTCGGACTATGTCCGGGGATCCTTCCGGTCATGCCTCCACTAGTCAGGTTCCAGACCCTGCCCTGAGGACAGGGGCTGACATGGAAGTGGCGCTGGACTGTCCTTCCGTATAGGATCCGGACGATATGTCAGTCATGAACTCTCAAGTGGAGAGCGCCATGAATCATCGTCGAAGGAGGGCCGCTCTCCATGACTCCGGCTTTTTGAAGGAGGCATTCAATGCCTTCTGCTCGGCCGATGCGTACATCCGAGCTGCTCGTGATGGACTTGCCAGAGCCACAGACCAGCATCTAAAAGATATATGAGTAAGTGTAGAGTTGATAATCATATACCAGTAGCCCCTGAGACTTAAAGCAGTTGATACAACTGATTTCAGGATCATTGTATAATCAGACACTTATGGAGAAGAATAGCCTACTGTCTCAAGAGCTGGAAAAAGTGTCAGGCTTAGCTAACTGCGGCTACCGCCGAATTGGAAAAATCCAAGGAGGCACCACCTGGTAATGCTTCTCCCCATCAGAAAAAGTATAATCATATACCAGTTATATTAATACTATTATGTTTCTGCTGACAGAATCAGTAGAGCAACTGAGAGAGAAACTGAAGGCCGCCCAGGCCGGTGAACAAGAGACCAAAAGGCAACATCCGGCAGGCGAACGTGTGCTGACGCGGGTCAGGGAGGAAAAGAACAACCTGTAGGATTCCTATACCCAACTGGGCGAAGAACTATAAGATGTTCGAGCCCAGCTAGCTGACACCGTCAAGGAGAATAGGAGGCTACAAGGCGGCATAGTTAGTATGCTTTTCAAACTTGCCTCCCTATAATTCGGTGAGGGCAGGAACTGATAGATTTATGTCTACAGGTATGCTAACTGACCGTCCCGAAGAGGAAATGTCCGGATCTCAAGGCGACCTACTACAAGAGATGTCCCGGATGCACGAGCGAGTTCGGAAAGCAATGTGGAGTGTTGCCAAGGCTTTATGGCCATCCGCCTCTTCTCCAAGAGGTATGGCGGAGCTCGTGGAGCTATTCAAATGGGCACGACAGCGTATTCTATTATGGAAGATATCAGCCTGCTAGGAAGGTGCGCGAGAGGCCTGGGCCATGGTAAAAACGCGGTATACCAAGCTTGATCCAAATCATATGACCCGAGTCGGACCTCTAGGGTCAGATGGGAAAGAAATTCCCGTTAATTTGGTATATGACCAAGTAGAAGTAGCCGCCAAATATTCCCAACAGGATTGTAAGCTAGACAGCCTGTTGGACGGTATAGAGGAGGAAATTTTTGAGTCCAAGTGACTATGTACATTCCTTGACAAATTTTTCCCTAGCCGGATTGTGAAACGATTTTGGACCTATGGACCTGAAGGTGCAGAGTGTTTCCGAATACCTGAGCGGCAAAATAGACCGAGGTATGCATGGAAACCAGGCGTAGGGGTCATAGTTGCTTGAACAGACAAGTTGTATTCGGCTAGCTATGTTATATTACATTGTGATTGTAAGAAACATCTTCCAGAGAGAATAGTTCCGTTAGGGGTTCCTATCCCTGGGTGTACATGCGTTAATGTGCATGTCCAAACTGTGATTGAAAAGATCGCAGTATTGTAAGTGCATCAAGTACCCCTTAGTGATTTTGGAGTATTGAAGACCTATAGGTTAAGGGACTAATGCGTTTGTGAGTGTACACTGGTCTGTAAGTCTATGAGGAGTTCGATATTTATAGAGAAAGTCGACCCCTAAAAATGAAGTTCTTCGACTAAAGACTTTGGTTTTCTGAAGACTTTCTGAAGACTTTGAAAGTGAACAAATTGGTGTGACCATGAAGACTTGGTATTCATTCGAGGAACATGAAGAGTGAAGACTTTTGTTTTTGTAGTTTCATTTTTCTCTTTCTTGAGTCATGGGAAACAACGTACTGTTAAAGGAGGTCGAGGAAATACTAAGGAAAAGTTTGCAAGTGATTCTCAACTCAAAATCCTACACCTACCAATTCCTTCGAGTGAAGCCATTGGAAATCTCATGCAGTTCAGTCAAATTTCTTCAGTGATAGAGACGAAGTTCTTCTGGTCTCTCAGGAATTTGTTCTAACTGAGGAGTTAGGAATTCGCCAGTGCGGATTGCCTACAAGTGACGAACATGATAGCCCTGAGGAATTTGATAGTCAAATTTCCGACCGTTGTTGTGTTGCACACAAGCTGTCCCAAAATATCTTCCCATCTAACGGTTATATCATTGAAGGGCATTTATGTCTTATCATGTCGGGCTGCGCCCTAGGCTATAAATAGCCGCCCCTTAAAACCACTAACTAGTTGGCTGCTCCAAGAGAAACTAACACTTGTCATTTGAGAGCATCCCATCCTCCAAGGACTTTGAGCAAAAATCATCAAGTGAGGAAAATCCAAACCCAAACACCTACAAACCCAAAGTGATTGAGCATCACTGAAGAGATTGATCCTGCATGGATCCGATGCTTTTTACCATTGAAGACTGTGCATCTTCCAGATGGTTAGGCGTCTCAGTCTAGAGCATCCAAGAGGAAATTGTGGATCACCGAGTGACCGAGTCTGTGAAGGTTTGGAAGTCACCTGAACACTTACCACGAGTGATTGGGCGAGGTATGTGTGATCTTAGCTCAAGGGAAATATGGTGAGGACTAAGTTTCCTAAACTACGTGTTCAGGACTGGGTGTCTAGGACTCTATGTCCTCAGGTTTGAATACCTAGCCGCCCTAACCAGACGTACAACTATCACATCAGTTGGAACTGGTCTACCAAATCATTGCCTTCACCAAGCCTATTGGTTCTATTTCCTCAACCCTTCCATTTCCTCATTACCGTGTTGTGTGCTTGTTCATATCTGTTTGAAGACTTTAACTGAAGACTTTCCCAATTTCCTCAGTTCAATTTCTTCAGTCTGTTTGTCTTCATCCTGTTTATCCCGTGTTTACGTTTTCTGTACTTTGTGCTTGTTTTCGTTTCATCATGAAAACCATGCTTATGTTTTGTTATGTTTACATCTGAGTACTTATTCCTCTGCAAGTAGTTCTTCTCTTAGGAATTTCCTCACTCTGAAATTCCTCAGTGAAGAATTCATAAAAATCGCATATTCACCCCCCCTCTAGTCGACGTAACGCACTTTCAATTGGTAGCAGAGCAAGGTACTCCCTTGTTCTGTGTGATTTTGGTTTAATTGCCGGGAGTTTTAGTTATGTCGACCGCAGGTATGATCAAGGTTTCTGCTTGGTGTCCTACCTTCGATGGGACGTACTACCCCTACTGGAAGAATAAGACGCGCATGCATCTTCAGGCAATTAACAACGATCTCTGGTAGTGGAAAATGGCGTTCCCTCTGTCACTACTACCATCAACGCTGCTGATGTGAAGAGATTAAAGCAACTCGACTCTCAAGCGAAGAACATCATATGTGGCCATCTGAGCAAAGGGAAGTATGGCAGAGTGAGTGCTTTGGAGACAGCAAAGCTTATCTAGGACAGGCTATCGAAGGTCATTGAAGGAGTCTCAACACAGCGTGACTCTCGAGTTGACGTTCTTCACAATCTCTTAAGCTGCTTCAAAAGACTCCACAATGAAATTTTTTAGCAAACCTTCGATCGCCTCACTGACATCTCAAATGAGCTTCAAGCACTTGGTGCCACTGACATCACTGAACATGAGGTGGTGAAGAAATTGCTGGGATAGCTTGATTCCTCATTTCATAATTTGGCATTGATGATATAAGAACATGGATACTATAAGTCACTTGATCCCGCTGATATCCTCGAAAGACTAAAGACTCATGAGTTCCAGCTTGCTGAGAAGAGAGATCTCTATGGACCAAGCTATGGCAGATCACGAGCTCTGAAGGCCAAGGCAGTGTCTGAATCTGAATGTGAAGATTCTGGTAGCAGCCTTGGTGACCCTAAAGAACTGAGCGAGGAGCTAGCAATGCTCGTGAGGAAATTCCAGAAGTTCTCAAGACGTGGTCGTTTTGGAAAATCCTCAAGAAGTGGTGACTGAAGATCAGATTCCTCATCCCATGATTACAAGAAGAGTCTCTGTCACAAATGCAAGAAACCCGGTCACTACATTCAAGATTGTCCTGAGTGGGAAAAGGAATCAAAGAAGAAGAACTACAAGGACTATAGTTCTGATGATTCAAAGGAGAAGAAGAAATCTTCAAAGTCCTCTTCATCAAAACCTTCAAGGTTTTCATCTCACAAGAAGAGCAGCTCCAAGAAGGCTCGGGCATTCATTTACAAGGAAATGGACTCTGAGGCTGAATCTAAGGAAAATGAGGAAGAGGAATCTGAGGAGTAAGTCTATTGTGTGGCGAGCCTAGCCCTCGCTACCGCGTTCGTCAGCAAGTCCATCTTCAACTCTGAGGAAAAGGACCTCTCCAACATCACTGACAATGGCGAGGATGACTACGCTCCCACCTATTGCTTCATGGCAAAAGGTGCAAAGGTACTCAAATATCCCTCCTCTGAATCAAGTGAGGATAATTTGATGAAAATCTCAAGCCTAGTTATTCGAAACTTGCTAAGATTGCTGTGAAACAACCAAAGGATCTTGAAAAGGTTAAAAATATGCTAGACAAAAGCGATGATATGTTGGGTGATGAAATGGATCGCACTAAAATTTTGACTGAAAATCTTTAGAGACTTCAGTCCAAGTTTGAGAATCTTCAAGGTCATCATAACACTCACTTATCTGATCATGAGAAGCTTTCTTATGAATATCTTCAAAGAAAGCAAGATCTTGAGCAGTTAAGAGTGAGTTATGAAGATCTTCAGAAGGAGCATGATTCATTACTTTCTCAACAAATCACCGCTTCTCATGAAGAATTTATTCCTCCATGTTTGAAGTGCATTGAACGTGAATCTGCTAATTCTTCACCTGAATGCTCAAATGCTTCCATTGCTATAAATTCTTCAACTGTCTTTGCTATCACTAATTCCTCATCTTAGGACTTGCTAGTATCACTGACGATGCATGGCTGAAGGAATTGTACATGACAGGCATGTACAAAAGCCTCAAAGGGCATCAGGATCATTGTGATGTGCTTAAAAAGGAGATCCTTAACAGGAACCCTAGGAAATAGGGTATTGCCTTCGAGAGGAAACTCAATGCTAATGGGACCTACTTGAAACCTGAGCAGTGTCCCAAAACCTCATGGGTTGTTGCAAAGGGACCTTCAGTGGATCCATCTACTTTATGTGGCTTTACATGTGAATCTTCATATTCTTCTGATGAGTCATTTGACTCCAACTATAAACTGTTCGAAAATCAGATTGGTGAAGTATTTGCTAGATATGTTGGCACTAACTGCAGGAACGGTTCTCCTATGAAGAAAATTTTGGTTCCCAAAAGGTGCCTTGAAAGTCTTCAGGTGAATGTCATGATGACACCACCTGTGAAGAATAGGAACCCCAGATCAAATTCTTCACAAGGATCCAAGTCCTCATACGGACCAAATTCCTCACGTGGATCAAATTCCTCAAAAGGATCAAAGTCCTCATATGAATATCATCATGCTAACCCTTCTATTTTGCAGGGAAGATCTAAGGATTATGGATATGTGCATTATTCTTCAAATCATTATGTTCATAAATCCTCGAAGAATTTCTCTGCTTCCACTTATGCTTACCCTAACCCCTCTTATGTGAAACGAAGTGGATTGGCATCTATGCCACCTTTCTCTTATGTAGCTTGCAGAATGATGAACTCTTTGCCACCCCTTCAGATGTGGTGGTGAAGAAAAAGAACTAATCTCTTATGCAGGGTCAGGTATCCAGACGAACTTAATCGTCTGAAGAATTTACTGGAGACCTGAATTTGTTTGAAAGGACACAAGCTAATCATGAAGAAATGAATTCTCATTTCTCACGTCCTCATACTGCTTTATCTGTTATATTGCTTGACGAAACTGATCTGATGAAATTGATATCATATTCTTCACTGATGAGGTATATGAGTTCGTAAGCTGCACTAATTCATCTACGGGATGATCAACCCAAAGCCACTGACTGGTGATAGGAGCTTATTGATGGACTCTGCTTTATCTCCATCACATCTGAGGCATATCACCTACGCTAACATAGGCAAAAGAAAGGTATTGGGTCTAGGTAAGGCTGCAATATCAAAGGATCGACACATGGACAAAGCCATGCTTGCCGAGTCCTTAGGGTTCAACCTCATGTATGTCTCAATGCTTTGTGATTTTGATATCGTTGTTGTCCTTGGCAAGTATCGTTGTGTTGTGATCATGTAAGCTGACAATTCCAAAGTCTTCGAAGGCTTTAGGAGGGGATATTTGTGTATTGTTGATTTCTCTACAGGACCACAACCTGCTACATGTCTACTTGCAAAAGCTTCAGAAGGCTAGCTATGGCATCGACGACTTGGTCATGCTGGGATGAGGAACTTGCACACGCTCGTGAAGAAGAAGCATGTCATTGGAATCGAGGGTGTCAAATTCCTCAAGGACCATTTGTGTGGAGTTTGTAAGGCCGGAAAGATGACCAAGGCCAAGCATCCTTCAAAGACCATCATGACTACCACTTGTCCATTTGAATTACTTCACATGGATCTCTTTGGCCCTACTCACTATGCCACATTTACTAATGCCGCATCTTTATATGGCTTGGTAATTATTGATGATTATTCTCAATATACATGGGTGCATATCATCACTTACAAAACTGATGTGCAGGAAGTCTTCAAATGATTTTCCTCGAGGGTTTCAACCAACTTTGGTGTGAAGATCAAGCACATCAGAAGTGACAATGGAACTGAGTTCAGGAACACTGGTCTTGATGACTATCTTGATGAACTTGGTATCACTCATGAGTTATCTGCTCCTTATACTCCTTAGCAAAATGGCGTCGTGGAGCGCAAGAATAGGACTCTTGTTGAGATGGCTCGCACTATGCTTGATGAGTACAAGACGCCTACTCGCTTCTAGCCTGAGGCAATTGATACTACGTGCCACATCATCAATAGGGTATATCTTCACAAATTCTTCAAGAAGACTGCATATGAACTCCTCACTGACAAGAAACCCAATGTGATTTATTTCTAAGTCTTCGGTGCTAAATGCTGGATTAGAGATCCTCATCACAGTTCTAAATTTGCACCGAAAGCACATGAAGGTTTTATGCTCGGTTATGGTAAGGACTCGCACACCTATAGAGTCTTCAACACCTATCACCACAAGGTTGTTCAAACTGTAGATGTGTGGTTCGATGAAACTAATGGCTCGCAAAGAGAGCACCTACCTCCTGTGACAGATGAAATACCTCCTGAGGAATCCATCAAGTTCTTGGCTACTGAGGATGTCATTCCTACCGAAGAATCTGCTGAAGAAGTCATTCCAGAACATGAAGAACGTCATGCTGATGCACCTGAGGAAAATGATGCTAAAGAAAATGCTAATCAATTTCCTCAATGAGAACCAGCTCATCCTCACATTGAAAATGAAGTGCAGATTGAGAAAATCATCAGCGACATCAACATTCCAGGTCCTCTGAGACGCTCAAGAGCTTCACATTTATCTAAATTTTGTGGGCACTTTGCTTTTGTCTCTATCATAGAGCCCACTAAGGTATATGAAACATTTCTGGAGCCTAAGTGGATTCAAGCTATGCAAGAGGAATTACATCAATTTCATCTCAACAACGTCTGGGAACTGGTCAAACGTCCAGATCCTCGCAAGCACAATATCATTGGCACAAAGTGGATCTGCCGCAACAAGCAAGATGAAAATGGCTTTGTGGTGAGGAATAAGGCACAACTTGTAGCTCAAGGCTACACACAGGTTGAAGGAATTGATTTTGATGAAACGTTTTCACCTGTTGCTAGACTTGAGGCTATTCGCATATTACTTGCTTATGATAACCATCATGATATCATCTTATATCAAATAGATGTGAAAAGTGCATTCCTCAATGGTAAGCTTGAGCAAGAAGTATATGTTGCTCAACCCCCAAGTTTTGAAGATCCAAAGCATCCTGACAAAGTCTTCAGAGTCAATAAGGCCCTCTATGGCCTCAAGCAGGCCCCTTGGGCATGGTATGATACTTTGAAGGAATTCCTCATGAAGAAAGGCTTCAAACCCGGTTCACTTGACACAACTCTTCTCATAAATCTTATGATGGTGAATTGTTTGTATGCCAAATATATGTTGATGATATCATTTTCGGCTGTACTGACCAACGTTATAGTGATGAATTTTCTTATATGATGAGCGAAGAATATCAAATGTCTATGATGGGAGAATTGAATTTCTTCTAAGGTCTTCAGATTCGTCAATAGTGAAATGGCATATTCATATCTCAGGAGAAATACCTCAAGGATGCAGTGAGGAAATTCGGCATGCAAGATTGCAAAGGAGTCAAAATCCCTATGCCCACAAATGGACATCTATGCACTGATGAAAATGGTATTGACTTCGATCAAAAGGTATACCGCTCCATGATTGGTTCTTTATTGTACTTATGTGCATCTAGGCCAGATATTATGCTTAGTGTTTGTATGTGTGCCCGATTTCAAGCTACTCCGAAGGAATCACACCATAAGGCTATGAAGCATATTCTTCGATATCTAGCTCACACACCAACACTTGGATTATGGTATCCCAAGGGCTCGGATTTTGATCTCATTGGATATACAGACTCTGACTATGCTGGTGATCGTGTGGACCCCAAGTCAACATTAGGAACATGCCATTTCCTCGGACGATCCTTGGTCTATTGGTCCTCGAACAAACAGAACTGCGTATCACTGTCTACTGCTGAAGCAGAGTACATTGTTGCTGGTTCTTGCTGTGCTCAATTGCTATGGATGAAGCAAACCCTCAAGGACTACGGCGTCAACATGAAGAATGTGCCTCCCTACTGTGACAATGAGAGTGACATCAACATTGATCATAACCCTGTTCAGCACTCGAAGACAAAGCATATTCAGATTCGTCATCATTTTCTTTGTGATCATGTGTTCAAGGGCGACATCTCTATTGAGCATGTGAAAACTGAAGAACGGCTAGCCGATATCTTCACAAAGCCCTTGGATGAGAAGAGATTTAGCAAGTTGAGGTGTGAGCTAAATATCTTAGAATCTTCGAATGTCCTTTGAAAAGGACACACATCCTAAGACTTTTGCAAAATTGATGACTTAGATGTGCAAGACACGAAGTAACATTTTTTTTCAATCAATGAAGACTAACCCTATAATTGTGAAGAAATTAACGAAGAATTTGATTCTCAGAACCCTACGACAATTGTACGCGGTGTCTGAAATCATCATTCTTATACGGTGGGTCACACCACCACCAAAAGTTGAAAATCTTCAATTTGAGTTTTTTTTTCTACTTTTAAATTCCTCAGTTGTTCATTTTCTTCAACTTTGCAATATCTTCACTCTTTCCATTGTTGTTATTCATTGGCAATATATATATATATATATGAGTTTATGCCCTCTACACCATTCACTTATTGCTATTTCTTCAAGTTGCTTGTTCTGCTAAGTGAATGCGATCGGACCCTTCCCCCTCTATGCTAAACTGAACCCAGTCTATTCACAAATTCTTCATGTGCGTTCAATTTGAAACTCGTTCAAGAGCTTCACTATGTCCTTGTCAGCTGAAGAATTTGCGAACGAAACATTGAACTTATCTTATCTGAATTTTTAGCTTTTGCTGCTCAAATCGTTCCACCTTTCGCGATATATTATCCTATTCACCCACGACCACACACGATCGTCACCTCTCTGTATGTAACATCCCAAATTTTCAATTTGGAATGTTATACATTAGGTCATCATGCATATCATATTTTATTTTGCTTTTGGTTTTGATCGTACAAAATCCTAAGCAACTCAAGGACCCACGGAGAGAGTTGGGGATTTCGTTATTTACATATTTGAGTTTTCTCAAATTATGTAAACAGGATCATTTGATTTTATTTATTTTATCATCAATTATTTCTATTACAAAAATATGAGAGAGGGAATAAAATGACTTTCCCAAAATATAGAAATATTGAGGATTTAATAAAAAAATCAAATAAGTTTTATTTCAGAGTTTTTCGGTATTTTTATTTGAATTTAGGAAAAATGCGCGTTTTTCAAAGTTGTAGTTTGGGCCCAGATAAATGTTCACTTTATCGGGCTTGATTTTAGGAACCCGGCAAAATTTATTTCGTGATTTTTGGAGTCCGTTTAGTATTTCTTTTTATTTTTCTTCCGAGCGGATATATAAAAAAAACGCGAACCGACTACGGGCCGTACCCGGCCAGGAATCTGCCGACCGGGCCTTTAAATAGCGACAGCCCCGGCCCGAGGAGAGCCCAGCCGCCGCCGCCACCTAAACCCTAACCCTAGCTCCTGTCCCACTGCCGCCGCCGCCCGCCGGAGTTGCACGCCTCGTTTTCCGTGCAGGTTTTTTTTCTTTTTTTAAATTTTTTTTTCTGTTCGTCGTTTGTCTTTTTCGTCGGATTTTCCACGGTTATTTTCTGATCGCGATTTCTGATCCGATTTTCGTTTTAGTATAACTTTTCGCTCGTTTATCGGAATCAGGCGATTCAAGCGCCTGGAGTTTCGTCTCGAAACCCTCTTTCCGAATAATCAACTTAAACAAGTTTTTGTTACTGTAAAATTTGCCCTAGATCCAGATTACCAGAACGAAGTTGTTTTCTTTCGCCGTTTGATTTCTTTCGCTTCGTTCGATTTGATTCTTTTTGCCAACCAGGGTTCTTAAGTTGAACTTACTGGTTAGATCTCTTATTTGAGTTTTACCTATGCATTATATGAGTACTTATTGTATGCTTGTTGTTTGTCTGCGATAGAATACCCGGAGTGCGCCGCCTGTTACTTCGAATCTCTAGGTTTCGCGGATCATCAGCAAGGCAAGTAACTCTTTGATCATACCTTTTCTGCAACCCAGTTTTATTGCATTAGATCAATCCTCACACATTGCATGATTAGGATCTAATTAAATCGTGGGATGGGAAGTAGATGAGGTAGTACCTTTACCTGTTTATTATCAAACCTTTGGGAGTTACTTCTACGTTTGCTTATTATGCCATGCTATGCTAGTAGACGTGGATTGGGTGAGTGATATCCATGACAGATGTGAGATTGTTAATTAATGGTTTATCTAAGGTGGCAACCTAAACACACATCTGGGTGGATTGAGGCACCTGGGTATTCCAGGACTTGCCTGTTTTTCTTTTGGACCGCCACCCAGGCTCAAAGGGATCATGAGATTATTCATACTAGAAACTTCCGTGTGCAGCCACAAGCCATTATGGGCTCTGGCATAGTTGATTATGTTGTGCGAACTCTTACAGTGGTAGACTAGCAGATGTAGGGGATGTAGGTGGTACGGTCTACCCGATCGTAGGTGCTAGCGCTTCTGAAAGACTATGTCTTGGTCATCCGTCTTCTCAAACACCATGTAGTGCGAGAAAACAAACGGAGGCGAATCGAGTCTTGTGGGGAAAAGTGCGCAAACCTCTGCAGAGTGTAATAAACTAATCATGGTTAGCCGTGTCCCCGGTTATGGACATCTTGAGTATCTAGTACCTGGATTTTCATGTGAATCTCAACATGTTACTCTAAATTAATTTTGATGGGTTTTAATGATGTTACTTTAATTGGGATTGAGAATGCTGTCAACCATTCTCAATGTTTCACAACCACCATGATAGTAATTAACTTTATTCCTTTGAAGTAGGGAAAAATTGGCTTTACGCAAAAACAGTAACCATAGAGCTTTCCACCAGCCAAATATGCATATAGTATAGCTGTTGCATTCCATGTGCTGACCCGTTTTCGGGCTGCAACGTTAATGTTGTAGACTTTTCAGACGACGATTAAGGAGTTTTAGGTCGTGGTTCTATACTCAGTGATGCCGTTGGAGTTGATGGACTCACTTATCTTCCAAGCCTTCCGCTGTTATCGTTACTAGATGGCCTTAAGCCATATTTATTGTAATAAGTTCTCTTTTGAGACACTCGATGTAATAAGTGTGTGACTGCTACTCTGCTATAAATCCTCCGAGTATTGTGTGGTGTCAGTATTACTGATCCAGGGATGACACCGGAGCACAGAGATCAGACTGTTTGAGGTCTGGTCGCTACACTGTACGTGGGTGACACATGTAACGCGAATGAGAAGGGTCAGGGGCACGTTCGTCCAATTTCCTCCGGCAAGCAGTTTTTCACTTCGGCTATAAATACCCCCCACCCTTCCTCACTTTGTTTTTACTCCGCTCGACCTCACTCCCTCACTTGAGCTCTCAAACCCTAGCTCCACTGCTACTTTCGTCGCTGCCGGTGAGGAAGAGCTTCACTGCCTCGACCTCGTCGCCGCCGTACTCGCGCCGGCTGCGGATTTCTTCACTCCGCTGCCGCCGTAGCTGTCTTCCTCAGCCAAGTTAGGGCATGGAAGATCTAAAATGACGAGCTTCTAAATCTACTCTTCACAGTTCGTCATGTTCTTCGTCAAGGGTAATTAAAAGTTACTTTTACTGCCCTTGTTGATTCTTATGTTTTCTTCAAATCTTCAAAAGGTGTTTATTCCTCAAATCTTCACACACTAAACACCTCACATATCATCTGCTCTTGATCTGTTTCTCTAAGCAACATTTTTCTTCAAGATTCCTCAATTGTGTGGATTTTCAAATCTTTACAACTCTAGAACATAAGTCAAAGAACGCTTAGTGAAATTCCTCAAGACTCATCCGGTCAAATTTCTCAAACTTGTTCTTTTTGCAAAAACTTCTGAGAACGCATATGACCTCTCCAAATTCTTCGCACCTATACTCTGTTCATAGGTATACATGTCCACTGCTGAATCTCTAGGTTCTCATCAACTTAACTCATTTGCAGCATTCCTCGAAGAAAAGTTGCATACCTCTTCAGAGAACTCAATAGTTCAAAACCCTCAGCTGAAGAAAATGGCTGATGGAAAGAAACCTCAGAAGGGAGGAAAGAAGTTGGAAGTCAACACAGCTTTTGAGATCCCTGATGACATTTACAAGGATTATTGCACTCCTGATGAGGCCACACATGGAAAGGAGGACAAAAATCAGTGCAAGGTGCGCATACAAAGGATAGAGAGCTGATGGGAACAGGAATGAAGGGAGTACAGGTATGTCACTCCAAAGTATATGAAGAAATTCGCTCTTCACCCACCTTGCCCAAGACCTCGGTTGGCACCTGGCCAAGAAGCTGATCCCACTAGCCTCAAGCGCGGTGAGGACTATCCTGATGAATTGGCAAAGCGTCAAGCTAAGTTGGCCTAAGTAGCAAAAGAGGCAGTGAGGAAATTCAATGAAGACTCTGCTGCTGCTGCCACTGTCGAGGCCTCTGCTAGCAAGCCGAAGAAGGCCATGCCTAAGAAGCCCGCACACAAGCCCAATGCCTCTTCTTCTTCAATGTCCTCACGGTCAAGCTCCTCTGCAATGCCCTCACAGCCAACTTCTGCTAAGCCATCAAGGCCAATTCCTCATGCTGCCCCAGTTCCTCAAGTTACAAAATCCCCAGCTCCTCCTTCAAAGTCCTCAACACCTGCGCATCTCGCCTTGTGCCAAAGGACAACAGGCATATCTATTGCCTCAAGAGACTCTGCAAGTTCATCAACTCCTATGCATTCTTCAACTGGCCCCACTTTGCTAAATACCAAGGCCACTGCTGGATGAGGCACTAGACCAATACTCAAAAGAAGTAGGTTGCCTTTCAGGTCCCGTCCTCTGAGGATGAAGCTGATGATGAAGAACTTGAAGAAATCATCAAAGACAGACAATAGAGGGCCTCTAGAGCCAAAGGAAGTGAAATTCCTCTTCTACTGAATGCAAAGTTGATCCTTCAGTACACTGATCTCTAGCACAAGGACCCCAACACTCCTATGCCAGACTTCAAGCTGACTTATGGCCAAAGTCATATGTTGACCGCCTTCATAGGCGAAGAAAAATGGAAATTTGATAAGGCCAGGCAGCTGAAGAAAGCGCAGTACAAGAAGGAGCGCCTTCTGAAGAAAAACATTGTGAAAATGACCACTAATGAACTCATTGCTGCTCAGATAGAGATCAAAAACCTCAATGATGAATTTGACGCGTACCGTGTAGATTGGCTTGGAGCCATGGTTAGATTTGTGAGGTTAGCTGAAAAATTCACTACCAATGTTGCAGCTCCAACACAACAAGAAATTCCTCAGGCTAAAGCATCTGCTCAGCCTACTGAAGAAAATGCGAGCACCGCTGATGACAATCAGGCTGCTGAAGAAAATGCTAGTACCAGGGTTGATGACTGCATTCTAGCCGCTGATGAAACTACCAGGACAACCACTAGTGTTGCGCCTGAGGAAACTACCAGGACAGCTGAAGCTTCAACCGCTGTGCCTAAAGAAACTAATCATGCCAGGGCAACTGCATTAGTTGTGCCTGAAGAAACGAAACCAATTTCCTCTGCTCCTCCTGCACCTACCCCAAGTCCAATTATTCCTTCTGCATCAGAAGCAAAGAAGACAAAGGCTGCCGAGCGTGCAGCTGTGAAGAAACGGAAAGCATAAACTTCATCAGAATCTTCAGCTCCGAAGAAGATGAAGAAATTGACAAGCTCGTTTGAAAACCTGATTGATGTTGTTCCAGTCTCGAGCATGCCATCAAAGGAACTTATTCCTTTTGATGAAGAACACATGATCCCAAGTGGATCCGATGAAGATATTCCTTCTGGTGCTTCTTCAGAGCAGTTGGATGAAAAAATTGAAGTGGATGCAATTCCTTCAACCCCGGTTGTCTCATCGCCCATGCCTTAGTTCACTGCTGAAGAGGCCGACGTTGAAGAAATGAGTGGAGAAGATGAGGATGTGGACATTGGGTGCACAATGCCAGTGATGAATGATGACTTTTGGGGAAGTGAGCACCCCAATTATCCTTTGTTCACTCCTCTACAACAAATTTCTCAGTCCCAAGTGACTACTAAAGTTCGAATGGGATTTGAAGAACCACACCCCACTTCGTCTATCCCTGAAGAGATTCCAGCCACTAGTGCTGATGAAATTGTTGCTGAAGAATTGAAGACCCAGGCCGCCACTGAAGAAGAAGCTGAAATTCCTCAGCATGCGGATCCTGACATTGTGATTCCTGAGGTTGTGATGCAATTGAATGACACTCCTCACCCCAAGCCAAAGGTTGCTTTCTCAAAGAAGCAAAAATTCAAGGCTGATGACTTCTTCCATGAGCATGTATTCATCACAGACTACAACCCCTATGACTTTGCTCATCTTAGAAGGAAGTGTTTCTAGACTGCCAGCCAAGAAAACTTCTATTCTTCACTGCTTTTGAACAAAGACAAAGTCTTCGACCATGAGCATATTCCTCACGTGGACATCTAATCACTGCCTTGCTTCACGCCAGTCCTCAGTGTTCTTCATGATGCTGGACTGGTCAACTTTTGCCCTGATATTGTTGATTGGAATGAAGAGCTAATTCTTCAGTTCTATGCAATGCTGCACATCACAGGAGATGCTGAACATGTGAACTCTTGGGTATTGGACTGGATGACAGAGAATACTCACTTCAAAGCAACGGCCTCTAAATTGCTTCATGACCTGCCTGTCAGTCCTCCCCTTGAAGGCGCTCGTTGCATATATCATGAACCTGAACTTACCACTCACTACATGCAAGTGTTGATGAAGCCGCTGAAGCCTGGTCAAGACCCAAGGACCAAGTTCCTCGTGAAGGAATTGGTGTTTGTGCCTAGAACTATCTATCGCATTCTGATGAAGACATTGAGTCCAATAAAAGGCCCCGATTCGAATGACGAAGAAGTTGTTGGCAACATGAAGTATCTTCTATTCAATATCATACATGGCATCCCTATCAACTATCATGATTTCTTCATGAGGACTCTGGCAAATGTTGCACTCTCTCCATTTGAGTTGAAGCCTTATGCTCCTTGGATTATGAGATTCCTCAGAACAAGGTCTTCACTCAACTACAAGGCCGATTTTCAAAATCATGTCAGTTACCTACCCCCAATAGAAGTCCTCAAGCGGACATTTTCCTCATCTGATGAAGAGGGCAAGGCTACTACAATTATTGATGAAGGCATTCGTCCATTGGATGGTATATTCCACAAAGCTTCATCCTACTCCACCAATGATGACTCTACCACTCATGACTCTGCCGCAAATGCTTCAAAGCAACATCCTCAAGGCACAGCTCCCAGGTGATGACTGATCGTGAGCTTCTCCTAAGTTTTCACCAGAAGGTCGATTGCAACCACAAATGCATTAAGCGTCAGTTTGGTTCTATTCTTCACAACATGACTCCTACACACAATGCAGTGAAGAAAAACCATTACTACCTCCATGAAGTCTTCGGTTGCACCTGGGCTGTTCTATCACATCTGTATGGTGAAGATCATGTGAAGCAAATGGGTCTCAAGCAGGACTTTGACTGGTAATCAGCCACCTGCGAAGAAATTCAAGAAGATCGAAGTTCCTTCCTTGGTAGCCAGCTCATAATCTTCATCATGCACGACTGATGAACATGAAGAATTGGACGACACTGCGGCAGGCCCTACCTCAACAACTGACCCCAACAATGCTGGCGCTCCTTCATCGACTCAGTGATGATATTCTTCAGGGGCGTTAGTCCTCATTTTTTTTCCCTTTTGGTCATTCGATGACAAAGGGGGAGAAATTTGAGTTAGTCTTCAAGCGGGTCTACTTATATGGGCATTTTTTGCTAAGTTACAACTCTCGTTCTTTTGAAGACTTTGCCGGATCGAGTTGTAAACTTAAAACCCGATGGTGGTCTAATACTTTTGATGTGTTCTTATGCATGCTTATTCCTCGTATATGGTAATGCACGCATGCTGAATTACATCGGTCACCATATTTCATCATGCATTTCAAATACTTCATATTATATGTCAAATGCGTGTATGAATTACAAGATGTAGGGGGAGATCTCCATGATTCTACTGTTCAAGTGTGCATTGCTTCAAAAGCAAATTCCTCACTATGCACATCTTCAGGGGGAGTTCTTCTATATCTTGCAATCAAATTCCTCAATATCAGTATTTACACTTCATATGTTTATCCCCGTTGAAAACTTAACCTATATTGTCATCAGTCACCAAAAAGGGGGAGATTGTAAGTGCATCTAGTGCCCCTTAGTGATTTTGGTGTATTGAAGACTTATAGGTTAAGGGACTGATGCGTTTGTGAGTGTACACAGGTCTATAAGTCTATGAGGAGTTTGATATTTATACAGAAAGTCGATCCCTAAAAATGAAGTTCTTTGACTGAAGACTTTGGATTTATGAAGACTTTCTGTAGACTTTGAAAGTGAAGAAATTGGTGTGACCATGAAGACTTGGTATTCATTCGAGGAACATGAAGCATGAAGACTTTTGTTTTCGTAGTTTCATTTTTCTATTTCTTGAGTCATAGGAAACACCGTACTGTTAAAGGGGTCGACGAAATACTAAGGAAAAGTTTCCAAGTGATGCTCAACTCAAAATCCTACACCTACCTATTCCTTCGAGTGAAGCCATTAGAAATCTCATGCAGTTCAGTCAAATTTCTTGAGTGACAGAGACAAACTTCTTCTGGTCTGTGAGGAATTTGTTCTAACTGAGGAGTTAGGAATTCGCCAGTGCAGATTGCGTACAAGTGAGGAACATGATAGCCCTGACGGATTTGATAGTCAAATTTCCAACCGTTGTTGTGCTACGCGCCAACTGTCCCAAAATATCTTCCCACCTAACGGTCATATCATTGAAGGGCATTTATGTCTTATCATGTCGGGCTGCTCCCTAGGCTATAAATAGCCGCCCCCTACAACCAATAGATGGTTGGCTACTCCAAGAGAAACTGAAACTTGTCATCTGAGAGCATCCCATCCTCCGAGGACTTTGAGCGAAAATCATCAAGTGAGGAAAACCCAAACCCAAACACCTACAAACCCAAAGTGATTGAGCATCACTTAAGAGATTGATCCTGCGTGGATTAGAGGCTTGTTACCTTTGAAGACTGTGCATCATCCAGACGATTAGGCATCGTGGTCTAGAGCATCCAAGAGGAAATTGTGGATCACTGAGTGACCGAGTGTGTGAAGGTTTGGAAGTCACGTGAAGACTTACCATGATTGATTGGGCAAGGTCTATGTGACCTTAGCTTAAGGGGAATAAGGTGAGGACTAAGTGTCCTGAACTGTGTGTTCAGGACTGGGTGTCCGGGACTGGGTGTCCTTAGGTTTGAATACCTAGCTGCCCTAACCAAACGTACAACTGTCATAGCAGTTGGAACTAGTCTACCAAATCATTGTCTTCACCAAGCCTATTGGTTCTATTTCCTCAACCCTTCCATTTCCTCATTACCGTGTTGTGTGCTTGTTCATATCTATTTGAAGACTTTGACTGAAGACTTTCCCAATTTGCTCAGTTCAATTTCTTCAGTCTGTTTGTCTTCATCCTGTTTATCCCGTGTTTACGCTTTCTGTACGTTGTGCATGTTTTCATTTCATCATGAAGACCATGCTTATGTTCTGTTCTGTTTACATCTGAGTACTTATTCCGCTGCAAGTAGTTCTTCTCTTAGGAATTTCCTCACTCTGAAATTCCTCAGTGAAGAATTCATAAAAATCGCCTATTCACCCCCCCTCTAGTCGACTTAACGCACTTTCAAGTATACGTAACATCTAGGGTTTCATAGTGGATGGAATGTAAAAACATCTTTAGTCCACGACCGAATATTCCCTTAAGAACGCTAGCTTTCCGCTTCACCTAGTGTGAGGTACACATCCGGATGACCCGACAGTAATAGTCGCAGAGGTGCTCCCTTTATGCCCTAGCCGAACTAACGGGAACATAAGGCATAAGCATATGAGCCAGGCAACCCAGCTTGGCCAAAACTTAAGTCATATCGATGCATATAATGGCGAAGAAAAGGTACATATGAGGAAAAAACGCATATGTGATGAGCATGATGCTCAAAAAATAACAATAACAAGCTTCTGTGCAAGAAGCCCCCACGTATAATGGATGAACACATTTGAGGATGTGTACGTCATATGTTCATGTTTTAGCCGCACGGAAGCTTTAAAGCTAAAAAAAGCAAAAAGAGAGGAGAAAAATAATGGAAACAATAGGGAGAAGGAGACAAACAAAGAGTTTGGCGCTAGGCACAGAATCTTCAGAATCTGGCCATCGCCTACAACCGAGGATCGTGGGCTTAACTCAAAGCGCCAAGCTAATTCGATAAGTTTTTCACGATCTGAAGGCATAACCTTTACTAGCGTATTGTGAGAAAGAAGTCTAAGCTCTCCTATCAATTATTCCTTATGCCTGGGTCGACATAGCGAGGCGGATTAACTGTCCAGCCCCGCTACCCGAAGACGAAGAGACCCCACTCCTGACAAAGATGTTGTTCCCGACGCCTTAAGAAATGCCAGAGAATAATACCAAAAAGGTAGCCAAAGGGACCAGGAGTGGCCTTCATCGAAAGGATTCTTCGGAACTGTCGTCCGAAGACGAGACTGACCCTTCGGTCACCGAACACGGTGATGAGGAGGAGGAGGAAGACAACTCCCCTCCTGAGGGGGAAGGAAAAAATGTGGCCTCCACAAACCTGGAGGCGAAGCCACCCAATAGGGGGGAAGGCTCCCACGTGGATAACTCCACGTGGTATGTCGATAGCTATCTGGATCGAATGCCCCGGACCAAGCCTCGGGCCGCTTCGTAAGTACCCAAGACCTTATGCTCGTCCAAATGTTCGGACCTTCCCCTTTGCAATATTAATATGTTTAATTTATGTTATTGCAGTCCGGCCCGTGACGATTCTCCGCAGTCCTCGACAGAGGGCTCGCTAGACTCAAAGGAGATGGTTAGCATGTCGCCGCCACCTGCTCACTCTGCCTCGCCCAAGGGTGAAGATGAGGTGGTGTCCCAAAGGGCCTTCCCCAACAAAGGGGCGGCTCCGGAGATCGTTAGGGCGGCGTCCAAGGGTGACTCCACGGTCGATGGACACATGGGGGAAGAAACCCCCATGGAGACTGATGGTGGGGGCCGAGTTCCATTCGGCCCTCAGTCGGATATCATTCCGGAGACCTGTACGGCTCTGGAGTCTAGCGAACGGCCTTCCCCGAAAGGAGGGGGTGTGCCTGTTACACTAGTGACCTTTGTCCGACCAGAGGCACCAGATGATCTACTGGAAGCGCTACGAGACGCTTCCATTGTAGATGAGCAACGTGCCCTCATGGGTACGGTGATCAAAATTTTTTAGTCTGCCAAAAGTGGACTGACCGAAGCCTGCACTAGCCTTTTAACAGGATTTGAGGAAATAATAATTGTAGAAAGAATATCACAACATAGACAGTAGCCCCTGATGCTCTGTTCAGTGTTCGGAAAGAAAAGCCAAACAAAGGATCAAAACAAGTTTCGCAGGAGTCTAACATATGATGTCTATGTGAATAAGCAGGCATCGCTTCTGGCTGCTGCCGCTCATACTGCGGAGGTCTCCGAACTGAAGCGGAGCCTGGAGCGGGCCGAGGTAGAGCTCAGTCTTGCGAAGACGTAGCTGGAGGACAGCAAAGGTATGCAGTAACCTGTGCGTGTATGTTAGGAAGGATGAATACTTCATGCTGACTAAAGTGTCATGGACTATGCTAGGGGCCATGACCGAGGTGGCGGCCCTCAAGAAGGCATTAGCCGAGGCCGAGGACAAAGTGGCCAAGGAACGCGCTGCACGCGAAAAGCACGAGGCCCGGGTTGGCGAGGTGCAGCAAGAGCTTCAGGATGCCGTTAAGAATTACGAGTCCTTGGAGCGTGATTCTAAGACGCAGGCATCCGAACTTGCGAAGGCTCGAGCCGAAGCCAGAGCGCTCTTTAGGAACTCCAGGCGGATAAGAAGATTGCGGCGGGTAAGTTTTTCAGTATGTAAAGCAAGTTGATGAAGGGAACGCTCCTCTTGCTTACCGGATTTTGGTGCTCCACAGGGTCGTTTACGAATTTGCCGCGCAGCGTATCCGATGCTGCTTAATTCTATCGAGCTGAGGAAGGGAGTTCGACAGAGAAGCTATTCTGGTCTCAGTATATCTTTGTAACATCCCAAATTTTCAATTTGGAATGCTATACATAGATCATTCTTGCATATCGTATTTTATTGCATTTCGTCTCGTGCTCCTCGAAATCCTAAGCAACTCAAGGACCCTTGGAGAGAGTTGGGGATTTCCCAGATTTCATATTTGACTTTTATCAAATATTGAAACAAGGACTTTTGGTTTTAATTATTTTTCTCTCCGAAAATATTTCATATTAAAATATTGGAGGAAAAATATTAAATCAAATATTTGATTTTATTTGCATTAGAAAAATTGCATGCTTTCAAAATTGCATTTTAGGGCCAAGAAAATGTTCATCTCGTTCTAAATATTTTATTTAGACGGAGAAAACTTGGTTCGGCATTTTTTAGAATTTTATTTTATTTTCTAGGATTTTTCTTAGTTTCGGCGGAAATATATTTAGAAAAAAGATTTTCGGACCCAGCTGGGCCGAAGCCCAGCAGGCCCGTCCCTACCGTCTCCCTCGCGCGCGCGCCGTGTGTAGCTCGGACGCCGAGGGGAGTCCGAGCCGGAATCCTCCCCGGGTGCCCCCTCGCCCAAGCGAGCCGCCGCCCCCACCCCCTTTAAAGGCCGCCGCCGAGCCCCGCCACCACCACCACCCCGCCGCCCCGCAGCCCGCTCCCGAGCCGCGCCCCGCCGCCTCCCGCGAGCCGCCGCCGCTTCGTTGCCACGCGCCACCGCCGCCCTCGCTGCCCCGCGCCGCCGCCGCCTCGCTGCCCCGCCAGCCCTGCCGCCCCGCCGCCCGAGCCCTGCCTCGTGGGAGCCACGCCGGAGGTACCTCGCCGCCGTTCAGTTTTTTTAAAAAAAAACCAATATGGTTTTTTAGAAAAAGCCTAGCCTGTTTTTTCGGTTCGTCTGTTTTTTTCGGTTTTTCTTTTTTGCGGACGTTCGTCCGGATGTTACTTTTTGCGAATGGTTTTCGCCCATTAGTTACAGACAATGTATGCTCCTTCGTTAGCCTGTTCGTCAGTTTCCTTTTTTCGGATTATTCCGCGATGATTTCTGATTGCGATTTCCGATCTGATTTTCGTTCTAGTTTATCTTTTCGCTCGTTAATCGGAATCAGGCAATTCAAGCGCCTAGATCTTCGTCTGGAGACCTTCTTTCCACTTAACCAACTTGCACAAGTTTTTGCTACTATAAAATTTGACCTAGGTCCAGATTAGTAAACAGATCTTGTTTCTTTCGCCGTTTGAGTTTCGTTGCTCCGTTTGATTTGATTCTTTTTGCAAACCGGAGTTCTTAAGTTGAACTTTCGTGTTAGATCTTCTTATTTGCGATTTACCCGTGTTTCTTAGCTTTATTGCTTATGTAAGTTATTTTTTGTTTACAATAGAATTCCGGGAGTGCGAAGCGTCTTACTTGAAGTCTCTAGGTTATGCGGATCGTCAGCAAGGCAAGTAACACTTTGATCATATCCCTTTATCACCCAAAATTTATGCATTATTTCCAATCCTCAAACATTGCATGGTTAGGATGTCATTAACATGTGGGTTGGGAAGTAGCTAATGAGGTAGAACCTATTACCCTGTTACATTCAAACCCCTGGGAGTTACTTCCATGCGTTGCTTATATTGCTATGCTATGCTCGTAGACGTGGTTTGGGTGAGTGAAATCCATGACAGATGTGAGATTGGTAATTAATGGTTCAACTTAAGGTGGCAACTTAAATACACATCTGGGTGGATTGAGGCACCTGGAGTACCCAGTGCTGCATGTATTTTTGGAAATCCTGGAGTACCCATGTGATCTTCCTATGGACCACCACCCAGGCTCAAAGGGAGCTGAGATTATTCATGCTAGAAACTTACGTGTGCAGCCACAAGCTATTATGGGATCTAGCATAGTTGAGTAAGTTACGTGAAGCTCTTGAAGAGGTGGATCAACAGGTAGTGGGTTTGTAGGTTTGGTATGGTCTGCCCGGAGTACAGAGTTAATGTTTCTGAAAGACTGTGTCTCGGTCATCCATTTCTCAAACACCCTGTAGAGCGAGAAAACCAACGGAGGAGATCGAGTCTGTGGGGAAAAGTGCGCAAACCTCTGCAGAGTGTATAAACTAATCATGGTTAGCCATGTCCCCGGTTATGGGCAATCTTGAGTATCTAGTACTTGGAGTATCTTAAGTATCTCATCACCCTAAAAATAATATTGTTGGGTTGTTAATCACCTTAATTGGGATTGAGTTGGAGGAACCTTCTCAATGATGTTTCAACTACCATGATAGTTAAATTAAAATCTATTCCTTTGTTGTAGGGAAATTTGGCTTTTCTCAAAACTATAACCATAGAGCTTTCCACCAGCCAAATATGCATGTAGTGATAGGATTATTCCGTTCCTGCTCTACTGTGTTATTTTGCCAGCATATTCCATGTGCTGACCCGTTTTCGGGCTGCAACGTATTATGTAACAGACTTTTCAGACGAGGAGTAAGGTTCGTTAGGTCGTTGCCGTGCAGCTCAGCTATGCCGTTGGAGTTGATGGACTCACTTTATCTTCCAAGCCTTCCGCTGTTATCGTATTAGATGGCCTTAAGCCATATTTATTGTAATATGTTCTCTTTGGAGACATTCGATGTAATAAGTGTGTGATTGCTACTCTGTTATAAATCCTTTAGTACTGTGTGTGCAGCATTATCGATCCAGGGATGACACTGAAGCACAGAGACTTGACCGTTTGAGGTCGGGTCGCTACAAGATGGTATCAGAGAACACGCTGAGTGTAGGACACGACCACTAAGCTAAAGCCATAGATCACTATTCTCTTATCACTTCCGACTCCTCTCCATTTTCTACTCTTTAGGATGGCGTACGCAAGGACCAAGTTTGTACAACCGGATGAAGAAGCACCTTTTGGACGACACCTGAAGGAAGTCACTAGGTACCTGAACATAGGAATACCAAGATTCACCGGGACCTACAACGCCACTTTGCCGGAAGTGGAGCGATGGATGATTCAAGTTCAAGTTCCAGGAAGGACCTTCATGCCAGTCACTAAACCTATAGAGTTTTCCTTCGATGCACCAACTTGGAGTTTAGCAAAGAGTATGGCAGCTCACATCACCATGGGACGCATTGGAGAAGTATATCACAAGGATCTTAAGGACACTATCTACCAGATATGTGGGCGCCGAGACGAGCAATTGGAGATGATCAGTACCAAGAAGGATAGATCAATTGCAGCTTTCATCCAGGAGTTAAACTAGCACATTCAACGTCAGGAGAATCAGATGTGCTCAGACATGATAGATTTGAAGAAGGCGAAGACAAGGATTATCGAGCTGGAAGAGGAACTTAAGTCTACATGCGATGGATATCAGGAGGAAATTGCGACACTACTAGAGAAGAATGACGACCTGATTAAGAAGATCGGAATATTTATGAGAGACCCCACACCAGTAGAAGAAGATGAAGAACCCAAGGAGATTCGCCCGGAGGACTACATCATCATCGACGACACCGACTCCGACCTTAGCGATGATGACTTTGAAGACAAAGCTGGAGCAGATATCATGGAGTCTTCAACTGAGGAATATTTTTAGTAGACCACCATATCAGTAGTAGTATTCCACCATGTAAATAAAGTAGTCCGAGCACTTTTGCGATAGTTAGATCGATTGTATGCCTTGCTTGATTGATTGAGTGAAATGTTTGTGTTTGTCTCATATGCATATGGGTAGTGCTTTCTCATTAGACCTCATTCTATTCTAATCTCTCCCCTCTAAACCCATTAGATTTCTCCGAGACGTGACCCGGATTTGCTTTCCCACCCGAGCTCACTTAGTTGATCCAGCAGCAAAATACCCTGGTGCAGTTGTTAGTTCAGAACCAAGGCAACAACAACAACAACAACAATCCACCACCACCACCACCAGTTGACAACTTAGCCCGTTTTCTGAGGTTGCAGCCGCCGGTGTTTTCCAGTAGGAACGAGCCTATAGTAGCAGATGATTGGCTCCGCAGGATTGGAAGGGAGTTAACCAATGCAGGATGTACTGATGCTGAGAAGGTGCGTTTTGCCGCACATCAGTTGGATAGACCAGCAGCATCATGGTCAGAGAATTACACTGTCACCTACCCTATAGCCACGGTGACATGGGACCAGTTTCAGCAAGCTTTCCATATAGCCCATGTCTCAACTGGAGCAATGAGTATGAAGAAGGGTGAGTTTCGCAACCTACGCCAGGGGAACCATACTGTGGCTCAGTACGCGGATGAGTTTAGCAAGTTATCTCACTATGCCCCTGATGATGTGGCCACAGATGCCGCAAAGCAGGAGAAGTTTATGGAAGGGCTGAATGATGAGATGAGTATGCAGTTGATGGTGGCAACATTCACCAACTACCAAGAGTTGGTAGATAAGGCTCTTATGATTGAAGGGAAACAGCAGCAGATTGAGAGCCATAAGAGGAGGTATGGACAAGGGAGGTATAGCTCATGAGCTCAGAAGAAGCCTTGCTCATGAGTATACGGTCATGTCATTTGGACTGACTAATGCCCCTGCCTATTCATGAGCATGATGAACAAGGTGTTCATGGAGTATTTGGATAAGTTTGTTGTGGTGTTCATTGATGATATAATGGTATATTCAAAGGATGAAGAGGAACACAAGGAGCATTTGCGATTAGTTCTCGAGAAACTCAGGGAACATCAGTTACATGCCAAGTTCAGCAAATGCGAGTTTTGGTTGAAGGAAGTCGGATTCCTTGGACATGTTATATCAGGAGAAGGTATAGCAGTAGATCCCACCAAGGTTCAGTCGGTCACTGAATGGTTGGCACCACTTCAGTTAGCGAGATCCGCAGTTTTCTTGGACTCGCAGGATACTATCGGAGATTCATTGAGAATTTTTCCAAGATTGTGAAGCCCATGACAGAATTATTGAAGAAGGATACCAAGTTTAAATGGATAGAAGATTGTGAGGCAAGTTTCCAGGAGCTGAAGAAACGTTTGACTACAGCCCCAATGCTGACACTGCCGGATATACGCAAGGATTTTCATGTGTATTGCGACGCCTCTCGCTTAGGACATGGAAGTGTGGTTATGCAGGATGGAAGAGTTGTTTCGTATGCCTCGCGACAACTAAAGCCACACGAGTTGAATTATGCCACGCATGATTTGGAGCTAGCAGTCGTGGTTCATGCGTTGAAGACTTGGAGACATTACCTTATTGGAAATCATTGTGATGTGTATATGGATCATAAGAGTTTGAAGTACATTTTCACCCAGAAGGAGCTGAACCTTAAGCAGAGAAGATGGTTGGAGCTTATAATGGATTATGACATGAAGCTTCATTATCATCCGGGAAAGGCCAATGTCGTAGCAGACGCCTTGAGCCGGAAGAGCTATGCTAATACCCTAATAAGCACGGGATTGCCGAAGGAGTTAGTAGAGGATCTCCGGGAACTACGTTTGGAGATTGTTCCTAGAGGTTTTGTTGAAACAATGGAGGTGCAGTCTACATTGTTGGGAAATATTCGAGAAGCTCAGAAGGATGACAAAGAGATTGCCGAGATAAAGGAGAAAATGAGCGAAGGAAAGGCCAAAGGTTTTCGTGAGGATGATAACGACACCTTATGGTTTGAGGACCGTGTTTATGTGCCCAATAACGCAGAGATTAGGAAATTAATACTTCAGGAGGCACCTGAATCACCATACTCGATACACCCCGGGAACACCAAGATGTATTTGGACTTAAAGGAACATTTCTGGTGGACAGGGATGAAGGAGGATATCGCCGAGTATGTGGCCGTATGTGATGTATGTCAAAGAGTGAAGGCAGAGCATCAAAAGCCAGCAGGATTGCTACAGCCTATGCCGATACCCGAATGGAAGTGGGATAATCTTGGCATGGATTTTATCACCGGATTGCCCAGGACCAAATTAGGATACGATTCTATATGGGTAGTAGTTCACCTTTTAACAAATGTGGCACACTTTATCCCAGTGAAAACAACTTATACTAGTGCAAAGTTGGCCAAGATATATATGACTAGGATCATATGTCTGCATGGAGTTCCGAGGACCATTGTATCGGATAGAGGGACATAGTTTACCTCACAGTTCTGGCATCAGCTGCACCAGACCTTGGGAACAAGATTGGAGTGCAGTAAAACATTTCACCCGCAGACAAATGGACGAACCGAGAGAGTCAACTAGATTCTGAAGGACATGTTGAGAGCCTATGCGCTAGATTATGGATCTAGTTGGGATGACAATCTGCCTTACGCAGAGTTCTCATACAACAATAGTTACCAAGCCAGTCTGAAGATGGCACCATTCGAAGCTCTGTATGGCCGAAGGTGCAGAACGCCATTGATGTGGGATGAAGTTGGAGACCGACAGTTGTTTGGACCAGACTTGATCAAAGAGTCTGGGGAGAAGGTTAAACTGATGTGGGATAGACTGAAGATAGCCCAGTCCATGAAGAAGAGTTATGGAGATTCGAAACGCAAGGAGGTAACCTATGAAATTGAAGACAGAGCATATTTGCGAGTATCACCTTTGCGGGGAGTGAAACGTTTTGGAGTTAAGGGAAAGTTAGCCCCAAGATTTGTAGGACCATATCGTATTTTGGAACGGATGGGAGAAGTTGCATACAAGTTGGAGTTACCTGAAGGACTGTCAAGAGTTCACAATGTGTTTCACGTTTCCCAGTTGAAGAAGTGCCATGCTGAGATGGCCGACATACCACTAAGAGGTACCGTACCCTTGGAGGCGATTCAGTTGGACAATAACTTGACTTATGAAGAGAAGCCAGTCAAGATTTTGGAGTTTGCCAGTCGAGTCACCCGCAGCAAGGTTATTAAGTTTTGCAAGGTTCAGTGGAGTCACCATACCGAGGACAAAGCCATGTGGGATCGAGAGGATGATCTCCGCAAGGATCACCCACACCTATTTTCTAGCCAACCCGAATCTCGAGGGCGAGATTCATCTTAAGGGGGGTAGGTTTGTAACATCCCAAATTTTTAATTTGGAATGTTATACATAGATCATTCTTACATATCATATTTTATTGCATTTTGTCTTGTGATCCTCGAAATCCTATGCAACTCAAGGACCCTTGGAGAGAGTTCGGGATTTCCCAGATTTCATATTTGATTTTTATCAAATGTTGAAACAAGGACTTTTGGTTTTAATTATTTTTCCCTCCGAAAATATTTCATATTAAAATATATGAGAGGAGATAATATGACTTCTCAAAAATAATTGAAATATTGGAGGAAAAATATTAAAATGAAATATTTGATTTTATTTGGATTTTATTTGCATTAGAAAAATTGCACGTTTTCAAAATTGCAATTTAGGGCCAAGAAAATGTTCATCTCGTTCTAAATATTTTATTTAGATGGAGAAAGTTTGTTTTGGCATTTTTAGATTTTTATTTTATTTTCTAGGATTTTTCTTAGTTTCAGCGGAAATATATTAAAAAAAGGTTTCCGGACCCAGCTGGGCCGAAGCCCAGCCGGCCCGTCCGGGCCGTCTCCCTCACGCCCGTGCCGCCATTCGTAGCTCGGACGCCAAGGGGAGTCCAAGCTGGACTCCTCCCCCGGCGCCCCTCGCCCAAGCAAGCCAACGCCCCCGCCCCCTTTAAAGGCCGCCGCCGAGCCCCGCCACCAACACCACCCCGCCGCCCCGCAGCCCGCTCCCGAGCCACGCCCCGCTACCTCCCGCGAGCCGCCGCTGCCGCCGCTTCGCTGCCCCGCTGCCCCGCGGGCCCTGCCGCCCCGCCTCTCGAGCGCCGCCTCGCCGGAGCCACGCCGGAGTTACCTCGCCGCCGTTCGGTTTTTTAACCAATCTGGTTTTTTTAGAAAAACCCTAGCCTGTTTTTTTTGGTTCGCCAGTTTTTTTTTCGGTTTTTCTTTTTCGCGGACGTTCGTCCGGACGTTCGTTGTAATGAACGGTTTTCGCCCGTTAGTTACAGACAACGAACGCTCGTTCATTAGCCTGTTCGTCAGTTTCCTTTTTTTGGATTATTCCGCGATTATTTCTGATCACGATTTCTGATCTGATTTTTGTTTTAGTTTATCTTTTTGCTCGTTAATCAGAATCAGGCGATTAAAGTGCCTAGATCTTCATCTCGAGACCTTCTTTCCGCTTAACCAACTTGCACAAGTTTTTGCTACTGTAAAATTTGACATAGGTCCAGATTAGTAAACATGTCTTGTTTCTTTCGCTGTTTGAGTTTCGTTGCTCCGTTTGATTTGATTCTTTTTGCAAACCAGAGTTCTTAAGATGAAACTTCAGGTTAGATCTTCTTATTTGAGATTTACTTGTGTTTCTTAGCGTGATTGCTTAAGTAAGTTATTGTTTGTTTATGATAGAATTCCCGGAGTGCGAAGCGTGTTATTTGGAGTCTCTAGGTTATGCGGATCGTCAGCAAGGCAAGAAACACTTTGATCATATCCCTTTGTCGGTGTCAAAACCGGCGGATCTCGGGTAGGGGGTCCCGAACTGTGCGTCTAGGTCGGATGGTAACAGGAGGCTAGGGACACGAAGTTTTACCCAGGTTCGGGCCCTCTCGATGGAGGTAAAACCCTACGTCCTACTTGATTAATATTGATGATATGGGTAGTACAAGAGTAGATCTACCACGAGATCGGAGAGGCTAAACCCTAGAAGCTAGCCTATGGTATGATTGTTGTTCTGTATGTTGTCCTACGGACTAAAACCCTCCGGTTTATATAGACACCGGAGAGGGTTAGGGTTACACAAAGTCGGTTACAATGGTAGGAGATCTGCATATCCGTATCGCCAAGCTTGCCTTCCACGCCATGGAAAGTCCCTTCCGGACACGGGACGAAGTCTTAAATCTTGTATCTTCATAGTCCGGGAGTCCGACTAAAGGTATAATCCGGCCATCCGGACACCGCCTAATCCAGGACTCCCTCAGTAGCCCCTGAACCAGGCTTCAATGACGACAAGTGTGGCGCGCAGATTGTCTTCGGCATTGCAAGGCGGGTTCCTCCTCCAAGTACTTCATAGAAGATTTTGAACACAAAGATAGTGTCCGGCTCTGCAAAATAAGTTTCCACATATTGCCATAGAGAGAATAATATTTACGCAAATCTAATCTGCTGACGTATTCCGTAGGGTGACACACCATGGCCAAGCCTTTATCCGAGTCATTTCATTATCCCACCTCAGCGCATCATGCGAGGCGGTTCCCTTGGCATGTCTTGTTAAAGCAGAGATCGTGTCCCCTTATTCTGGGATTCTCATCAATACGGGCGTGGGTAACCGAACCGCGCCATTGATTACGGCGCTTGGAGATAAGCGAGTTTTACCAGGCTGGTGGGGACACGTAGTTGCGTCCACCCATATAAGGGGTTAAGGATCCACCTTTTCACCTACGCCTTCTTCCTCCCTTGCTTATCCATTCTCGCGCACTCGAGCTCCAGCGCCCAAGTCTGCACTCCCCACCTCAACCGTCTCTAGCCATGTCCAGAGCAGGAGGCAAGTGGATGGTCTCCTCCGTCACGGAGGGACACATCAAAAAACTGAGGAAGGCCGGATACTTGTCTAACGACATTGCCTAGGACCAATGAGAGGGTGGTGTTCCTCCCCCATTTCCTCCGCGAACTGGGCTTCCCTCTTCACCCATTTATCCGGGGGCTCATGTTCTACTATGGCCAGGATTTCCACGATCTAGCCCCGAACTTTGTCCTCAACATCTCGGCGTTTATCGTCGTGTGCGAGGCTTTCCTCTGCATCCGCCCTCATTTCGGCCTATGGCTCAAGACTTTCAATGTCAAGCCGAAGGTGGTGCGCGGCAACCAGGCGGAGTGCAGAGGCACCATGGTGGGCAAGATGGCCAATGTCTTATGGCTCGAGGGCTCCTTTGTGGAGACCCTGAAGGGGTGGCAATTGGGGTGGTTTTACATCACCGAGCCGCGCGACCCCGAATGGGTCGCAGCCCCTGAGTTTCGATCCGGACCCCCTACACGGCTCACCTCCTGGAAGGAGACGAGCCTGTCGTGGGGTAAAAAAGGAGAGCTGACCGGACTCCAAACATGCGTCCAAACCCTGTTGGACAAGAAGCTCAAACTTGTCAATGTAGTCCAGGTTATGTTCATCCGCCTGATCCTCCCGTGTCAACAACGGGCTTTCAACCTGTGGGAGTTCGACCCGGCGCAGCACCAAACTCTGAGCAGGCTCTTCGACACGACATACGAAGATGCCTGGAGGTGCTTTTCAAGGGCGCCGAGGCCCCCGCATCCGCTACCGAGGATCGCGGATTTAGTACGCAGCGTCACGCTCATGCGGTAAGCTGTTTTTTCCTTTTACAAGGTATCGGTTTTTCATAGTTTGACTCCATGCGGTATCTAAGCTCCCTTACCTTTGACAGGATTGGCAGGTGACGTCCGGACAGATCAACTGTCCGGCTCCTTTGCCCGAAGGCCCAGCGGACGCTCGCTTGGCGAAGCTGCTGGTTCCGGCACCCTATGTGGTGCCAGAGAAGAAGGCCGCGAAAAAGGCCATGGGAACTCGAAAGAGTGCCCGGTGCCAGGAGGTGTCGGATCCATCATCCGACGGTTCCGAGGCGCATTCCTCCCGTGAAGACGAGGAGGAAGAAGAAGAGACCTCTCCCCCTCTAGCGGGAGGAGAGTAGAAAAGGAAGGCCGCCCTCTCTGGGGAGGCCGGAGGGTCCAAGAAGGGGAAAACCCTTCCTCCGGACTACTCCACCGACGCCGACGACGGCGGAGAGGAGTGGCCGCCCAGGGCCAAGCCCCTGGCAAAATCGTAAGTATCCGGATACCAGAGTAATTCATAGTATTCGTTTATTGCACAACTTTCCCTTATGTCGAATATGTTTATGCAGCCCACCCAAAGACTGGCTCGATGTGTCATCGAGCGGCTCACTGGACTCGTCGGATGTGAACTCGCTTCCGACGGCTTCCTCCCCCGCCCTACGGACGACACCGAAGTGTTGTCCCAACAGGTTCCAAGCCGAGAGGAGGTGGTCCTGGAGGCGCCGCAAGGCGACCTCCCAGACTCCAGGAGTAAAGGGGATGAAACCCCCCAGGGCTCCAAGTCTGGCTCTAGGCCGGACACCGCTCCGGAACCTTCAAAGGTTCCAGAGTCCGGCGTGGGACCTCCTTCCAAGAGGAGCAAGCCCACCGTGCCGGTGACCCCCGTCCAACCGGAGGCGCCGGACAATCTGTTGGAGGCGCTCCAAGGTGCCTGCATCGACGAGGAGCACCGCACCATTATGAGTGCGGTGGTGCAGAAGGTTCAGTCTGCCAAGAGCGGACTGACTGAAGCTTGTACTATCCTTTTAACAGGCTTTGAGGTAAGTAAAGAATGTGTAAATAATATTACCGCATAGACAGTAGCCCCTGATGCTCTATTTGGCGTTCGGGGAGAAAAGCCGAATTGAGGATCAAATAAAATTCGTAGGAGTCTAACAAAAAGGAGTCAATATGCGTATGCAGGCTTCTTTGCTGGCGTCCGCCGCACTGACTGCGGAAGTGGACACGCTAAAGCAGAACCTCGAGCGGTCCGAGCAAGAGCTCGGGCATGCCAAGAAGCAGCTCGAGGACAATGAAGGTAAGAAATACCTTGTTTAAATATATATAAAAAGGTGCAATTGTAAAAAATGACAGGATTATCGTGGCTATTATAGGGGCCACGTCTGAGGTGGCTACCCTTAGCAAGCGCTGGTTGAGGCCGAGAAGAGGGCGGCCATGGAGCGCACCGAGCGGGAGAAGTATGAGGCCGAGGTTGGCAAGGTACGACAAGAGCTCCAGGCTCTCATGTAAAAACATGAGAGTTTGGAGCTTGACTCAAAGCCGCGAGCGTCCGAGCTCGTGGTGGCTATTGAAAATGCCAAGTCTGCCAACGCCGAATCCCAGAAGACCCTCCAGGAGTTGGATGAGGTGAAGAAGATAGCGGCGGGTAAGGCATTCTTTATGCAAAGCAAACACATAAACGTGAGTTACTTGTTACTTACTCGAATCCGGAGCTCTCCAGGAGCGTTCGCAGATTTTCCCCGGAGTGTGTCCGATGCCGCCGCATTCTATCGAGCCGAGGAGGGAAGCTCGACAGAGAAGGTGTTCTGGTCTCAGTATGCTGAGGCCGGACACCCTGTGCCCCTGAGCGACCAGCTGAAGCAACTGGTTGAGCTCCACAAGGCGGCCGAACAGGCCATGAAGGGCCTCATAGTTCGGCAGTGGCCTGGAGGGGCTCTGCCCGGGAGCTATTTTGGGCTGGTGCGGCGGCTAGTGGAGGCCTGTCTAAGGCTCGAAGTCATCAAGCGCTCCGTCTGCATTGAAGGTTCCCGTAGGGCCCTTGCCCGTGCTAAGGTGCACTGGGGCAAGATGGATGCTGAGAAGCTTGTGAAGGACGGGCCACCACCGGGGAAAGAGCATCGCAAGCCTGAGAATTATTATAAGGATGTTCTGAAGGGTGCCTGCCTTGTGGCGGATGAATGTTCTAGGGATGTAATTTTTGAGTGTAACTTGCTCGTTTTGTCCTGTGCGCTGAAAACTTGTTCATATGCGCTAAGCAATGCTGTTGGAATTTAAAGTATTACCTTCTATGCGGCTGTTTATCAATTCTGAGAGATGGCAAGTCCTCGGCTTCTGCCCCCGTGCCGCTAGTGCTGGGGTGTTCGGGGATAAACCTGAGCGCTCTTTTTCCCATGTTTGGGTCCTTCGAGGGAGGCGCTCAGCCCAACGAACAAGGCAATCGTACTATAATGCGTGAGCACTCTCACTTAGCCATAGAATTCTATAATTTTAAATTTCGGCGAAGCCCCTGGTATTCGGAAGACCAAGTTCGGGGCGCTATCCACGCCTTGGCCGGACAGAGCCGGCTCCTCGCTCTAAGCGGCATAAGTCTTTAGGGACTCGAAAAACCTCTCGAACAGCGACCAGCTCTTGCTTCATCATGACAGTCAGTTTTAGCTTTCTCCACTGAGGTGCTCGACCCAGTTCAATTAGGGCACAATCGCAGTGGTTCTCCTAGTGCTACCTTAGCCGATATAGCGAAACGTAAGGCACCAAAACATAGGAGCCGGGCAAACCCAACTATTGACCCAAGACATGATTCGGAGACGATGCATATAATGCTATAAGTTCGGGGTGCCGCACTTGTTAAAGTGTTCGGACTTCTAACACCATATTGAGGGGTACTAAAGCCCCTAGCGTATTTTGGTCGTACCAAAGTGTACGGATGCAACATATCGTTAAGGAACATATATTAAAAAAGAGTAATGCAAAAATAGACAAAAGCTATGCATTGTTTATTAAAGAGGGATGCGATCAAAGCAGAACGATACAAATAATGCGATAAGCAAAAGGTTGGACTATGTAACATGTCCGTTCCAGGGGCAAGCTGCGGAATAGTATGCAAAACAGGTATACTGCTCGTGATAGAGACCACCTGGGAGTTCCATAATGCGGCGTGGCTTGTCTGCTTCCCTGGTTCTTGCATCGTTTGTGCGGCAATTGAACTGCCGAACAGGCCTTCCGAAGAGTGGAGTCCTGAAAGTAAGAGAAAATTAAAAAATCGGGAGCCCCTGGTGCGGTTTAAGACGTGTTTTGGGTGTGCCGTGATGGTGCCCCTCCCCCTGTACCCATGGTATTTCTAGAGCGTAGTTATGTACGCGAAGTACTGGTATCGCATTTTTGCGAGGGCTGGGGTTGGGGCCGCATTGCTACGCCTACTCAGGTCGTGCCAGGAGGTCTTGTTGTAGGTTACTCCGGGCGCGCTTGACGGTGTCCGGTCGTTTAATGGCCGGACTGGAGAACTGCTTGGAGAGGCTGCTTTGTACTTCTGCTGCAAGGGCCGCCGTGTGCTCCTCCGTCGGAGGGAGCGTTCGGTGTTTCCATTGACCGTAATTACTCCTCGAGGGCCTGGCATTTTGAGCTTAAGGTATGCGTAGTGCAGTACCGCATTGAACTTGGCGAATGCGGTTCGCCCGAGCAGTGCGTGATAGCCACTGCGGAATGGGACTATGTCGAAGATTAACTCCTCGCTTCGGAAATTATCTGAAGATCCGAAGACCACTTCAAGTGTGACTAAGCCTGTACAGTTGGCCTCTACACCTGGTATTACGCCTTTAAAGGTTGTTTTGGTGGGCTTAATCCTCGAGGGATCTATGCCCATTTTCCGCACAGTATCCTGGTAAAGCAGGTTCAGGCTGCTGCCGCCGTCCATAAGGATTCTAGTGAGATGAAATCCGTCAATAATTGGGTCTAGAACCAATGTGGCGAATCCGCCATGAGATGCTAGTGGGATGGTCCCTTCGATCAAAGGTGATCGGGAAGGAGGACCATGGGTTGAACTTTGGGGCGACTGGCTCTACCGCGTATACGTCCCTTAACGCGCACTTCCGCTCCCTTTTGGGGACGTGGGTTGCGTATATCATGTTCACTGTCCGCACTTGTGGGGGGAAACCCTTCTGTCCACTGTTGTTCGGCGGCTGGGGCTCCTCGTCGTCATCACTATGCAGCCCCTTGTCGTCATTTTCGGCATTTAACTTGCCTGCCTGCTTGAACACCCAACAATCCCTGTTGGTGTGATTGGCCGGCTTTTCGGGGGTGCCATGTATCTGGCACAAGCGGTCGAGTATACTATCCAAACTGGACGGGCCCCTAGGATTCCTTTTGAATGGATTTTTCCGCTGACCGGATTTAGAGCCTCTGAATCCGGCATTAACTGTCGTATACTCAGCATTGTCGCCGTTAATGCGGCGCTTCTGCTTGTTGCGACGCGACCTGCCACTACTGTCCCTGATATCCGAATTACCAGGATTCTTGGTCATAGTGTTGCTACGAGCAAGCCAACTGTCTTCTCCCGCGCAAAAGCGGGTCATGAGTGTCGTGACTGCTGCCATAGAATTCGGCTTTTCCTGTCCAAGGTGCCGGGCAAGCCACTCGTCACGGATATTGTGCTTGAAGGCCGCTAGGGCCTCAGCGTCCGGACAGTCGACTATTTGATCTTTCTTTGTTAGGAACCGTGTCCAAAATTGCCTGGCCGATTCCTTTGGCTGCTGAATTACGTGACTTAGGTCATCGGTGTCTAGGGGTCGCACATAAGTGCCCTAGAAATTGTCGAGGAATGCGGCTTCCAGGTCCTCCCAACAACTGATTGATCCTGTTGGCAAGCTGTTAAGCCAATGCCAAGCTGGTCCTTTAAGCTTGAGTGGGAGGTATTTGATGGCGTGGAAATCATTGCCGCAGGCCATGTGGATATGAAGGAGATAATCCTCGATCCATACCGCAGGATCTATTGTGCCATCATATGATTCGATATTTACGGGTTTGAAACCCTCGGGGATTTGATGATCCATTATTTCATCTGTGAAGCATGGTGGGTGTGCAGTGCCTCTGTAGTGGGCTATATCACGACATAGCTCCAATGAGCTTTGTCTACTGTGTTCGGCCCTGCCGAATTTGTGGCCGGCGTGACGGTCACCGTCTTGAGCCGTGGGGCGCCCACGCGATCCGTAGATCGATCTTGTTTGCCTTTCCTTGTCCTCCAACATATTTCGTAAGTCCGGCGCATATTCCCGTGCCTTGGTACGGGGTGCGGCTTGAGTGGAGGGCCGATAGGCCTCTCTGTCGCGGCCACGAGGTGGCCGGTCGGCCGCATCAAGTGTTTCCTCCTCTAATCGGGGTAGCAACCTGCGTTTTGGGTAGCTCTTGGAGGGGCGTTCGAGTTTATGCTCTTTGGCCGCAAGGACTTCGGTCCATCTATCGACTAGCAAATCTTGATCAGCTCTAAGTTGTTGCTGTTTTTTCTTGAGGCTTCTTGCCGTGGCCATAAGCCTGCATTGAAAACGCTCTTGCTCGATGGGATCCTCTGGCACGACGAATTCGTCATCATCGAGGCTTGCCTCGTCTTCGGAGGGAGGCACATAATTATCGTCCTCGACCTCTCTATCTGCCGCTCTCTCATGAGGGCTGGTTTCTCCATCCTCCTGTGCTAAATCTTGCTGGAGGGGGTTTTCTTCGGCACTTTCTGGAGTATTACTATCTCCCGTGCTGGAATCACCGTATTTGTTTTGGCGGGATTTTGAGCAGCGCCGCTGACGCCCGTGCTTAGGCTGTTTCTTAGAGGGGTCATCCTCCGCTGTTCCATCGCCATCTCCTTCTTTCGGGCTGTCCACCATGTATATGTCATATGACGAGGTGGCTTTCCAGGGCCTGATAGGCGTTGGTTCTTCATCGTCTCCTTCATCGGCGTCCCTACCGTCGATGTCTTCGGAGTCGAAGTCGAGCATGTCGGTTAAGTCGTCGACAGTGGCTACAAAAGTGGGTGGTGGGTGAGCTTTGAATTTCTTCATCATCCGAATCCCAACATTGCTGACCGTAGTCCGGCCAGGGCTCTCCAGATAAAGAGAGAGACTTCAGTGTCTTCAGAATATCGCCGAAAGGCGGGTGCTGAAAGAAGTCCGCGGCAGTAAACTCCATGATCGGCGCCCAATCAGATTCGATCGGCAGGGGCGCGGAGGGTTCGGAGTCTGGAGAGGAGTCTGGCTCCTTGGAGTCACGAGTCTCGCCGAGTGCGGGGCTGGTGTTCGGCTCGATCGCCGTTGGGATCGCAGCCCCCGAGGCGGCATCCAACCACCCATCCTCGATTGGCGAAGTTGGCTCTGAATTAAGGGTCGAAGCCGATGTGGGTGCGGCCTCCAGGGCACTGTTCGGGGGCAGAGCTAGATCATGCTCTTCGTGACAGTGCAGCGCGCTTGGCAGTGGCTCGAATCCATCAAAGTTCAAGTCCCCGCGGATGTCAGCCGTGTAGTTTAAACTTCCAAATCTGACCTGACGGCCAGGGGCATAGCTTTCGATCTGCTTCAAATGGCCAAGTGAATTGGCCCGCAGTGCGAAGCCGCCGAAGACGAAGATCTGTCCGGGGAGGAAGGTCTCACCCTGGACTGCATCGCCATTGATGATTGTAGGAGCCATCAAGCCTGACGGCGACGACAAAGAGGAACTCTCAATGAAAGCACCAATGTCGGTGTCAAAACCGGAGGATCTCGGGTAGGGGGTCCCGAACTATGCGTCTAGGCCGGATGGTAACAGGAGGCAAGGGACACGAAGTTTTACCCAGGTTCGGTCCCTCTTGATGAAGGTAAAACCCTACGTCCTGCTTTATTAATATTGATGATATGGGTAGTACAAGAGTAGATCTACCACGAGATCGGAGAGGCGAAACCCTAGAAGCTAGCCTATGGTATGATTGTTGTTCTATATGTTGTCCTACGGACTAAAACCCTCCGGTTTATATAGACACTTGAGAGGGTTAGGGTTACACAAAGTCGGTTACAATGGTAGGAGATCTGCATATCCGTATCACCAAGCTTGCCTTCCACGCCAAGGAAAGTCCCTTCCGGACACGGGAAGAAGTCTTGAATCTTGTATCTTCATAGTCCGGGAGTCCGGCTGAAGGTATAATCCGGCCATCCGGACACCCCCTAATCCAGGACTCCCTCACCCTTTATCACTTAGTTTTTATGCATTAGTTCCAATCCTCAAACATTGCATGGTTAGGATGTCATTAACATGTGGGTTGGGAAGTAGCTGATGAGGTAGAACCTATTACCTTGTTACATTCAAACCCCTGGGATTTACTTCTACGCGTTGCTTATATTGCTATGATATGCTCGTAGACGTGGTTCGGGTGAGTGAAATCCATGACAGATGTGAGATTGTTAATTAATGGCTCAACTTAAGGTGGCAACTTATATACACATCTGGGTGGATTGAGGCACCTGGAGTACCCAGTGCTGCCTGTATTTCTGGAAATCTCGGAGTACCCGTGTGATCTTCCTATGGACTGCCACCCATGCTCAAAGGGAGCTGAGATTATTCATGCTAGAAACTTACGTGTGCAGCCACAAGCTATTATGGGCTCTAGCATAGTTGAGTAAGTTACGTGAAGCTCTTGAAGAGGTGGATCAACAGGTAGTGGGTTTGTAGGTTTGGTATGGTCTGCCCGGAGTAGAGAGTTAATGTTTCTGAAAGACTTGTCTCGGTCATCCGTTTCTCAAACACCCTATAGTGTGAGAAAACCAACGGAGGAGATCTAGTATTGTGGGGAAATGTGCGCAAACCTCTACAGAGTGTATAAAATAATCATGCTTAGCCATGTCCCCGGTTATGGACAATCTTGAGTATCTAGTACTTGGAGTATCTTAAGTATCTCATCACCCTAAAAATAATATTGTTGGGTTGTTAATCACCTTAATTGTGATTGAGTTGGAGGAACCTTCTCAATGATGTTTCAACTACCATGATAGTTAAATTAAAATCTATTCCTTTGTTGTAGGAAAAAATTGGCTTTTCGCAAAACTATAACCATAGAGCTTTCCACCAGCCAAATATGCATGTAGTGATAGCATTATTCCGTTCCTGCTCTACTGTGTTATTTTTCTAGCGTATTCCACGTGTTGACCCGTTTTCGGGCTGCAACGTATTATGTTGCCGACTTTTCAGATGAGGATTAAGGTTCGTTAGGTCTTTGCCGTGCAGCTCAGCTATGCCGTTGGAGTTGATGGACTCACTTTATCTTCCAAGCTGTCACATCCCTAGTTCTGGTATGACCTAGACCAGCTAGCCATTTGTGCATCATGTTTAAATTCCCTTTAAATTTGAAATGGGGATTTGTGAAACCCTCAGAATCATTTCTGGAAATAATCCAGATAAAAATTTCTCCAAAAAGGTCCAAGAAAATGTTCATGTTACTCTCTGAAAATATTGGTCAGAGGTAAAAATCAAACCAATATTTTAAGGAACTCATAAATATTTATTTTGGACATTTGGAGTTAATCCAGTAATTATTTGCGTTGGATAAATATTTTTATATATATGAAATATTGTCCAATAATTCTGAATTTTGGTTTGGGGTTTTGGAATAATCCCTTAGGCCCTGCAAAAATTGTTAGAATTAAATAAAATGATTTGGTATTTTTTATCAAATCAAAACAAATATCAGAAAATACAAAACAAAAACAAAATAAAAGACAGAGAGAGAATGAGTCACTTGGGCCTTACCTGTGCCGGCCCAGCACTGTTGGCCTAGGCCAAGTCATCGGCTACCTCCTGCCAGGAGGACGGCGCGCGTGTGCCCGGCACGCGTGTGCCCGACGCGCGCGTGCACGCGCCGGCCACCTCCTGCCTGCCTACCTCGCCCCCTCGATGACCTGGACGCCTCTGGCGTCGCCACGCTACCCCCCCTCTCTCTCTTGCTCTCTTTCCCTCGCACGCATCGAGCGGCTCCGTCGCCGCCGCACGCCGTTGCCGCGCCCACCGCCACGGCCTCGCCTCCCCGTCGTGCTCAGAACCTCCACCACATCGCCGGCTACCTCCTCATCGAGCCACGCACCTCCGGATGGCCTCCATTGCCGCCATCGCCATCGTCTTCGCCACCGGCTGCCCGAGATCGCCGATGATGCTCCGGCCACACCAGTGCTTCCCCGAGCTCGGTGACGCCTCCGCTAGATCCGACGTGAGCTCTACTTCATTTCCCCCTCCTCCCCGTGCTCATTTGCCCCGTCCAGCTAGCTCAACCACCGCGCCTGCAAGCTCCTCGCCGCCGGCCATGGCGCCGCCGTGGCCAGAGGCCGAGCCAGCCGCTCCCACGCGCGTCACCTTGCTCCTGGTGACACCAGGAGGCCGTAGAGGCCCTCCGCAGCCCCTGCCATGCCCCGTAGCTCGATTCCGCCCGAACCCATGCTCCGGCCGCCGCCGCGAGCCTCGCTCCGGCCACCCCTCCTCCTCCTATCTAGCCCACTAGATGCGGGAGAGCACGGGCTAAGCCCCAGTGCTCTCCGCCGTCCTTTTGGTCGCCGGAACGGTGATCCCGAGCCCCTCCGCCGTGTTCGGCCTCGCCGGCGGCTAAACGCCAGTGGGGTTGACCGGTCTAACCCCCCCCCCCCAGTTGACCTGGGGTTTGACTACCCAAGGTCAATGACAGGTGGGGCCCGGCCCTGCTAATGTTTCTGTTAGGATTAGTTTAATATCTAATTAACTTTGTTAACTAACTATGACACTGACGTGTGGACCCCACTCGTCAGGTTTGACTTGGTCAGCGCCTTTGAGCTGTTGACGCAATGCTGCTGTCATGCTGACGCAATATATCATTTTCTGGTATTAAAATAAATTAGGAAATTCCAGAAAATGATATAAACTTCAAAAATTCATAGAAATTCAACTGTAGCTCAAATTGAAATAATTTATATATGAAAAATGATCAGAAAAATTCAATCTATCCATCTGTATCATTTTCATGCATGACAAACCAATCTATACATGCTGTATGTATGAAAACACACTTATGGCATATTTAAGAGCTTAATTTGGAGTTGTATTTGAACCCTTGGCTGAAATGGACTTCAACCAAATAAATTCTAGGTGCTTTAACTCAAATAACATCACATATTCATGCCATGATCATGCATCATATTGTTGCATATACTTGTGTTTGATTTTCGACACCATTCCTTCTCGATAGGTCCTGCTCCGGAAAGTGTTCGGGAGCACCTATCAGTGGAGCAGTGCCCCTGTTGATCTACCAGGCAAGCAACCCCCCTTGTTCATTCCGATACAATCCTACACCCTTGCTCCTGCTCTCATTTATTGCATTAGGACAATAACGATTCAACCGCTACTTTATGCTGTGGTAGTTGAACCCATTCCTCTGCATGACCTGCCATTGCCACAGTAAATAGTTAAAACCCACTAGCATGTGTAGGAGTTGTTTGAGCCATGTTGTGTTCCTACCATGCCATGCCTGCTATTGCTTAGAGTTGTGTCAGGTCTGATTCATCGGGAATGAATTGGTGTGTTATGATATGTTCTGGTGCTGAGAGTTAAGCGTGTGAACATGATTTGGTAAAGGTAGCGGTGAGAGGCCATGTAGGAGTACATGGCGGGTTGTCTCATTGGGACCGTCCTTAAGAACTGAGTTCTGTGTAAGTTGTCCAATGACTAGCTACTACCACACATTGGGCTCCTGGCGCTCCAAGCTCTCTCATCTTATTAACCACCTTGAACTCTGTCCAGGAGTTGAAATAGTTTCTAGTGTTTGTAGGTAGTGCTATTTTTTCTATCGAGTGGCACCTGGCAGGGTGGGCTCGGGATAGACTAGGCACATGTGGCACGGTGTACTAAGTGGCACCCTGCTCACATCGTTTGGGGCCGTGAGCGACACCCCGGCGGGATCTCCTTGCGGATGGAACCCAAATAGGCGATAAACCTGGACTAGAGTCTTGCGTGGTTTGTCAGGTCATGGCCGACACCCTCGCCAAGCTTCCTCTTGAAGGTTGCCGAGATATATGACGTGTATATGGTGATAAGTGGTGAGAGCGTGTGTGAAGAAGTACACCCCTGCAGGGTTATCATGATCTATTCGAATAGCCGTGTCCTCGGTTATGGACTTCTTGGATGCTTACGTGGTACATAGACAACTTAAAGTGGATACTCTAAAATGCTCAAGACAAGTGTGAGTGCTATGGATGGCCTTGTCGTAGGAGAGACGGGGATGAATCCATAGTAGTGTATTGATGTGGTGATTAGTGGACTTGTGTGCGCTGCCTCACCTCAAAGAAGTTTCTCATTGTCGTAGAACAGGATAGCCACTGAGTCAAATCTGGCTTGCTGCAACTAAACCCCACATTACCTTCTTGATACAAATGCATGTATGATAGGAACTGATGTAAGTCTTGCTGAGTACCTTTGTACTCACATTTGCTTTATTTATGTTTTGCAGGTGAGACATCTGTCTCACTAGTAGTACCGCTTGGACTTCAACGAGTAGCTTGTTACCTCAGCTACGGTCTTGTACCTTGGAGGGACTTGTAGATAGTCAGGCTTCTCGGCCTTTTTCTTTTGTAGTTGTCTGTACTCCTGTTTGTATTTAATGCTATGTGGCTCTTCTGGGCCTTTATCTATATGAGTTGCGTTATGTTATGATGCCATGTTGTACAGCACATACTTGCATGTTATGCGTACGTGTGACGTGTATTGCTATGTGTGGGATCCGACAATCTAGATGTTTATCCTTGGCAGCCTCTCTTATGGGGAAATGTAGTCTAGTGCTTCCTTGAGCCATAGTAGTCCGCTACAGCCCGGTTCACCGGAGTCCTGCTAGCCCAACACTATTGCTCAGAACACTTGAATGGCCGGCATGTGTTCCACTTCGTTCCTATGTCTGTCCCTTCGGGGAAATGTCATGCGTGACTTCCGGAGTCCTGTTAGCCCAGTGCTACAGCCCGGATTCATACGCTGCTGACCGACATGCTCGATGTGATTCATGTATGCCTGTCTCCATAGGTCTGTGCCGCTTTGGGTTCACGACTAGCCATGTCGGCCCGGGTTCTCTGTCATATGGATGCTAGCGACACTATCATATACGTGAGCCAAAAGGCGCAAACGGTCCCGGGCCATGGTATGGCGACACCCGTGGGGATACCGTGCGTGAGGCCGCAAAGTGATATGAGGTGTTACATGCTAGATCGGTGTGACGTAGAATAGGGGTCCCGACACAAGCCTTCCGCTGTTATCGTATTAGATGGCCTTGAGCCATATTTATTGTAATAATTTCTCTTTGGAGACATTCGATGTAATAAGTGTGTGATTGCTACTCTGTTATAAATCCTCGAGTACTATGTGTGTTAGCATTACCGATCCAGGGATGACACTGAAGCACAGAGACTTGACCGTTTGAGGTCGGGTCGCTACAATCTTGAACCAGAACATCCGGTATCCTTCAGCGACCAGCTGAAACAGTTGGCCGAGCTGCACAAGGCAGCCGAGCTGGCTATGAGGGCACTGATAGTCTGGCTATGGCCTGCTGTAACACCCACAATGCAGCTATATCTCCCACGTATCGGGGCACTACTTAGAGGCAGAGCCGCATGGTAGGCTTGTCACAAGAGGGGTAATCTTTACACATCCCACGTATTGAATAAGAAAGGGATAAAGAGTTGGCTTACAATCGCCACTTCACACAAATCAAAGTTAACCATACATCATCCAGAATACTATCAAGGTCCAACTACGAAACCAAAATAAAAGAAGACAACCCCAAATGCTAGATCCCCGATCGTGCCAACTGGGCTCCACTACTGATCAGAAAGGAAACGAAGCAAAACAACGACCAAGATCTTCATCGAGCTCCCACTTGAGCTCGGTTTCGTCACCTGCACTGGTATCATCGGAACCTGCAACTGTTTGGAAGTATCTGTGAGTCACGAGGACTCACCAATCTCACACCCGCGAGATCAAGACTATTTAAGCTTATGGGTAGGAAAGGGTAGTGAGGTGGAGCTGTAGCAAGCACTAAGCATATATGGTGGCTAACATACGCAAATAATAGCGAGAAGAGAAGCAACGCAACGGTCGTGAACTAGAAATGATCAAGAAGTGAACCTAAATCTACTTACGTTCAAACATAACACAAGAACTGTGTTCACTTCCCGGACTCCGCCGAGAAGAGACCATCACGGCTACACATGCGGCCGATACATTTTAATTAAGTTAAGTGTCAAGTTCTCTACAACTGGATATTAACAAATTCCCATCTACCCATAACTGCGGGCACGGCTTTCGAAAGTTCAAACCCTGCAGAGGTGTCCCAACTTAGCCCATCACAAGATCTCACAGTCAATGAAGGATATTATTTCTCCCAGGAAGACCCGATCAGGCTCGGAACCCCGGTTACAAGACATTTCGACAATGGTAAAACAAGACCAGCAAAGCCACCCGATGTGCCAACAATCCCGATAGGAGTCACACGTATCTTGTTCTCAGGGCAACACCGGATGAGACAGGCTATGAGTAAAACCAGACCTCGAGTTTCCTCGAGGTGGCCCCGCAGGCGGCTCGGTTTGGACCAACACTTAGAGAAGCACTGGCCCGGGAGGGTTAAAATAAAGATGATCCTCGGGTTGTCCGACCCAAGGGAAAGGTAATAGGTTGTTAGGCAAATGTAAAACCAAGGTTGGGCCTTGCTGGAGGAGTTTTATTCAAAGCGAACTGTCAAGGGGTTCCCATAACACCCGACCGTGTTAGGAACGCAAAATCAAGGAACATAACACCGGGCATAAGGCCGAGCCTTCCACCCTTTACCAAGTATATAGATGCATTAATTAAATAAGATATATTGTGATATCCCAACATATCCATGTTCCAACATGGAACAAGCTTCATCTTCACCTGCAACTGGCAACGCTATTAGAGGGGCTGAGCAAAAGTGGTAATATAGCCAAACAATGGTTTGCTAGGAAAGGAGGGTTAGAGGCTTGACCTGGCATTATGGGAGGCATGATATAACAAGTGATAGGTAGCGTGGCATAGCAATAGAGCGAACAACTAGCAAGCAAAGACAGAAGTGATTTCAAGGGTATGGTCATCTTGCCTGAGATCCCGCAAGGAACAAGAATGAGTCCATGAAGAAGGCAAACAGACGTAGTCGAACGAATCCTCACAACTCCGGAACCGAAGCTAACGAGAGAAACAACCCGAAAAGAAGCAAACAACATGGTAAACAACCAAGCATAAAGATGGCACGATGCACAACCAAGTATGATGCCTGTCTGGTTTAACGAGTTGCATATTGACGAAACACCACATTCCAAACATTTAGTTCACCATCGTTTATGTACCCAACCATATTAAATGTTGATTAACATGGCAAGAGGTGAAGCATAAGTAAACTACACATTTAAGCAAGTTTAAATGAGGCCAGAAACAACAACAATTCTGGAAAATCCTCATATGCATAGTTATGGATTTGGTACTGTTCTGCCCTAAACATATTTTTTAGAGTTGTTAAACATGAAAAGTAAGTACATCATGTTAAACTATGCATTTCTCTAACCCATATACATATAAAGTTTATTAAATTTCAAGCTATGGTTATTTAGTTATGAATTAAAGCATTTTAACATGGCATATGAGAAAAATTAATCAAACAACATTTTAAACATGTTAAACATGGATGAAAGTTGGAAATTATTAATCTACACAAAATTCTAAGCATATTACATATATAACTTATTTTAATATGATGCATGTTAGGTGAGTTATTAAATGCATGATATTGGAGGGCTTTTCTGCAAAACTATTGTCTCTGGAATAATAACTAGATCCGCTAGACAGGAAAAAAACATGATCGGGCTGAAAAGTTGGGCGCTGGGCTCTCACCATGGGCCATGGCCCAGATCTGTGTAGGAGGCCAGCTTGGGTGCTGGGTCTCGCGCGATGGAGGGGAGCGGTTGGGCCGGAGTAGAGGTGGCCCAGACGCGAGAGCTGGGGCGTCGTGCTCTGTCAACGTGAGGTGCATGCGAGCGGGCAAACTGCTTGTTCTGAAGATAGAAACATCAACACATCAATGCGATACAGAAATCGATGGCAGGGGCGTCTTGGGTGGCCAGTTCGCCGGCGGCTTGCCGGAGTTGGCAGGAGTAACGACGAGGTGGCGAGGTCGAGGCGCCGTTGGAGTGGTTGGAGGCGGCCACGAGCAGGAGGAGGAAGTGGATCGAGGCTGGCATGCCTCCTTCGCCTGCTCTAAGCAGAGGCGAGGCCATGGCGCCGCTGGCTTGGCGCGGAAGAGCAGGGGCGGTCGACGCAGGCGAGGGAAGCGGGCGCTCGCTGGACGCGTCGTCCTCCTCGCGCAGCAGAAGAAGGGGAGGATAGCCAGGTCCTGGACGGCAATGCGGGGACTTGGGCGCTGGCAAGTGGGGACGACGTCTGCCCCGAGAAGGAGGCGGCGAGCTGGACGCGAGGGAGACCGAGAACGGGCAGCGGACCATGCTCTCATACAGATCCCGCCTGAACCAAGGCGGGGCTAGAGGCAACAATGGAGGTGGACTCGATCTTCGGCGGTGGAGCTGGTTCACTGTGAGGAAAAGGAACAAGACGAGGGGGATGGTTAGGGAGGAGCAGCATGATGGGAGAAAGGAAGAGGAGCAGGGGAAGAAGAGGGAATACAGGGCCGGCTGCCTGGCGCTGCTGTTCGCCGGCGGCTCACGGTGGCGGAAGGTGCACGGGAGGAGCGGCGGTGGCGTCGATCCGAACGCAATCGAGAGGAGGGGATTAGGGGTTAGATGTTTATAGGTGGGGATGGATCCCGAGGGGAAATGGTTGGCGGCGGCTCGATGGGACAAACTCCCTAGAAGTTACGGTTTGACCTAAATTAGACTAGGGAGTCTACATATATAGGGAAAGAGGGGAGTTTGGATCATATGATTGAAATCCGAGGGTCGAGAATAAATAGGTTAGGAAATCCAATTAAGAAAACGAAGATGTTTTAGGGATGTTTGGGGATGATCTGAGTCCAACAGTGACAACTGCCCAGGTCAGGTTCGGGACAGCTTCCAGACGCGCATGTGAGGGGGTCGATGCTCTGTGCAAGGAGGGGTTTCGGGGCCTGGCGGTTGATAGCGGACTGTGTATATGGTCTAGGGAGGAAAGAGAGGGAAATCTCGGCAACAGTTTTTGGAGACTAAAAACATCCGACGTTGGACCGACTCTAATGCCGCTATAGTATCCGTTGGGGCGTCAAACGAAATTTGAAGGCGATGAAACTTGGCAGACGGTCTACCTACAACACAACAACACCTCACGCCAAATTTCGTCCCATTTCGAGAACATTCTCCGGCCACTTATAAAATATTATTTTGGACATGCCGTGGGCGCATGCAAGTGTGTCTGGGATCAGAACGGACAACGGAAAAAACTAGGAGACCAGGACGGATGCATGTTTTGAAAACATGATGATGCAATGCACATGATGACATGACAGGATGCAACACGCAAGCGAATGACAATGCAACAACAGCGAAAAACTAGAAGACACCTGACACGTAAGACTCGGGGCATCACACCTGCCGCGCTGGTACCCAGCAGCTACTTCGAGCGTGTGAGGCGGCTTGTTAATGCATGCCCATGACTTGAGGTCCTAAAGCGGTCGGTCTATATTGAAGGTGACCGGAGGGCCTTTGCTCGCTGCAAGATGTGGTGGGCGAAAATGGACACCATCGAGCTGACCAAGGGGCAGCCGAAGGGCAAGGAGCACCGTACACCCGAGCTCTATTTTGCGGATGTCCTCAAGGGGTCTCTTATTGTAGCCATGCAGTGCGGGAAGGACATTATTTTCGAGTGAATACACTCGTTTTTTTTCTTGTATGATGACAACAAATCCTCTTTGTAATATTTAATTTTTATTATGTTTTGATTGTTTCCTCCTGTGCGGCCGTTTTGTATGACATCTGAGGGTTAACCACTCGTCGGCTTCAGCCCTCACGTAGGTAGTACGGAGGTGGTTGGGATGGAATGTAAACAATCTTGATCCAATTATATGGTCCTTGAAGGAGTTGTTTAGCGCAATGAACCAGGCTACCGGACTATACGGCTTGAACGCCCTCACTTAGCCATAGGAGTTTTGTAATAAAACATAGGCGCAGCCCCTGGTATACGAACCAGAGTGTTGTTAGCGTCTGATCAGGGAGTACCGATCCTTCACGAAATGCGGAAAAAACTCCAACGATTTGAGACCTCCGAACAGCTGACCAGCTCTCGCCGCATCATGACATTCAGTTTTCGGCTTTCTCTATTGAGGTGCTCATCCGGTTTAGACCAGGACACAATCACAGTAGTTCTCCCTTTACTACCCTAGCCGATGTAGCGGAACGTAGGGTAGCAAGCACAGGAGCCGGGCAACCCAACTATTGACCAAAGACATGATTCGGAGCCAATGTAAATAATGCTAAACTCGGGGTGCCGAACTATACTTATGGAAAGTGTTCGGACTTTTGTTGCCGTAGTGTAAGGTGCTATAAAGCCCCTAGCAAACGTCAAACATACCAAAGTGTACGTGTGTTGCCTAATGGGGTTATCCACAGGGAATCTGAAAAAGAAAAGAGAGAAAGAAAACAGACAAGACTTAAAGGTGAAAAGCTGGGGTCCTAAAGCTCAAGCTACAAACTATTTTCGTTGTGATATAATTAGTACGTCAAGGCGCATTGATACAAATAGTGCAGTAAGCAATAGGCTATTTAACACGCCGAAACCAGGGGAGAGCTGCATATGGGTCCTAGAAAAAAGGTAGAGTTATCGTTAACGGAATCACCTAGAAAGCTCCCCATATGTCCGCATTTCTCGCCGTCTTGGTGTATTTATCCTACAAGAGGACCGATGACCAGACCGCCCGATGGGGACTGTGGGATTGAGACCTGAAAGGAAAACAAGTAAAAGTGAAAGTATGTGTGTATCCGATGTCGGTTGAGCCGTGCCATGGATCACAAGTTGTTTGTGCCTCCGTCAATGCCCATGGAATTTTAAGTGCGTAGTTATGTACGCGCGACACGAATGCCACCACTTGATCGGGACTAAGACGGAAGCCGGATTTCTAGTCGAGCTCCTAATGAGCCGAGCTCTCCTGCTGCAGAGTAGTTCAGACCCTCTTAAGGATGCCCGCAGGCTCGTCAGCCGAATAAAGGATCTGCTTGAGAAGCCCGCTTTGTACTTCTGCTGCTAGGGCAGCTGTGTGCTCTTCTGTACGGAGAGAGCGTTCTGTAATGCCATTGACTATTATAATGCCACGTGGACCGGGCATCTTGAGCTTGAGATAAGCATAGTGTGGCACTACATTGAATCAAGCAAACATAGTTCGTCCGAGCAGTGCATGATAGCAATTGCGGAGTGGGATGATATCGATGATTAACTCCTCATTTCGGAAGTTGTCCGGAGATCCGAAGACAACCTCTCATGTGATTGAGCCCATACAGCGGGCCTCTACACCTGGTATGACTCCTTTAAAGGTAGTCCTTGTAGGCTTGATCCTTGATGGGTTAATGCCCATTTTCCGTGTTGTATCTTGATAGAGCAGATTTAGGCTGCTACCACCGTCCATAAGGAGGCGAGTCAGGTGAAACCAATCAATTATTTGGTCTAAGACTAGTGCGGCTGTGCCCCTGTGACGGATACTGGTCGGGTGGTCCCGACAATCGAAAGTGATCGGGCATGACGACCATGGGTTGAATTTTGGGGAGACTGGCTCTATCGCGTAAACGTCCCTAGCGCACGCTTGCGCTCCCTCTTGGGGATGTGGGTGGCATATATCATGTTCGCCATTTTGACCTGAGGGGGAAACTTCTTCTGTCCCCCTGTGTTCGCTTGTCGTGGCTCTTCGCCGTCGTCCTCGCTTTGCGATCCTTTTTCCCTGTTCTCGGCGTTTAATTTGCCGGCCTGTTTGAAAACCCATCACTCTCTATTTGTATGATTAGGAGGCTTGTCGGGGGTGCCGTGAATCTGGCATGGACTATCAAGTTTGAGGTCCAAGATGGATGGGACCGAATTTTTCTTTTGGAACGGCTTCTTCCGCTGACCGGACTTAGAGCCACTGAATCCGGGATTGACCGCAGTATCCTCGGTGTTGTCACCGCAATTTCGGCGCTTGTATCTATTGCGTTGAGACTTTTCTTTGTTATTTTTAACTACAGGGGTGCCGGCATTGCTTGCATTGTTTTTGCTAAGGGCCAACCAACTGTCCTCGCCCGCATAAAAGAGGGTGATTAGTGCCGTGAGGGCCGCCATGGATTTTGGCTTTTCTTGGCCGGGGTGGTGAGCGAGCCATTCCTTGCGGATGCTATGTTTGAAAGCTGCTAGGGCTTCAGCGTCCGGACAGTCAACGATTTGGTTCTTTTTAGTTAGGAACCTTGTCCAAAATTTCCTGGCGGACTCTCCGGGCTGCTGGACTATATGGCTTAAGTCAACAACGTCCCGAGGTCGAACATATGTACCTTGGAAGTTATCGAGGAAAGCCTGTTCCAAGTCCTCCCAACTTCCAATGGAATTGTCAGGCAGACTGTTTAGCAAATGCCGAGCGGGCCCCTTGAATTTGAGAGGGAGGTATTTGATGCTATGGAGGTCATCTCCGCGTGCCATATGGATGTGGAGAATGAAGTCTTCGATCCAAACCACGGGGTCCGTGGTCCGATCGTATGATTCTATGTTCACGGGCTTGAATCCTTCAGGGAATTCGTGATCCAGGACCTCATCAGTGAAGCAATGAGGGTGTGCGGGGCCTATGTATCGGGCCGTATCGTGATGCGGCTCTGATGAAGTCCGTCTGCGGTGTTCGGCCTGCGCATGACTGGGTTTGTCACGTCGAACAGGTGGTCGTTGTCACGTGTCAAGGTGCGTCCTCGCGATCCGTAGATTGATCTTGTAGGTCCTGCTTTATTGTTCAGGTTCTACCGGAGGTCATATGTATGGCCGTGGGAGAATTTACCTTTGCTTGAGTGACGAGGCGGGGCAGGCTGATGTTAGGCATGGGTTGCCGTTTTGTCCCGGCCATGCAGTAGCTGGTTAACCGCATTGTACGATGGTGGTATATACTCCAGCGCCTCCTCATCGAATTGAGGTAGCAATTTACGCTTTGGGTAACTTTTGATTGGGCGCTTGAGGCCGTATTCTTCAGCTGCTAGGACACCAGTCCATTTATCATTGAGCAGATCCTGGTCAGCTTGAAGTTGCTGCTGCTTCTTTTTCAGGCTCCTTGTAGTGGCTATTAGCTGGTGCTTGAAGCGCTCCTGCTCAAGAGGTTCCTTGGGCACTTTGAAATCCTCGGTGCCAAGGCTCACCTCATCCTTGGAGAGCGGAAGGTAACTTTCGTCCTCCGAATCTTTGTGAGTGGCCTGTTTAACATGGCTAACCTACGCATCTTCCCATTCGTCTTGTTCGTTTATTGTATCGGCGGGGTCTTCATTGTCTTCAGCACCTTCCCGAGTGTCATCTTCTCCTGTGCTCGTGTTGCTATCTTTACTGTGGCGTGGCTTAGTGCGCCGCCGCTGATGCCGCCACTTGGACTGTATTTCAGAAGGTTTATCCTCATATGGGTCTTCCTTGTCGTCGCCGCTGTTTTCCTTTGGTGCATCCACCATGTATATGTCATACGAGGAAGTGGCCGTCCAGCGTCCGGTGAACGGTAGGTTCTGGTCTTCTTCTTTTCTGGCATTGTCGTCCATACCATGATGTTCTCGGAGTCGTAATCAAGTTTGTCGGTCAAATCCTCGATCGTGGCTATAAAGTGGGTGGCGGGTGGGAAGCAAAATTCTCCATCGTCAGCCCCTAGTTCGAGCCGGATATAGTTTAGCTGAGAGTCCTCCCCTAAGGACAGACTTTTTAACGAGTTTAGCACATCGCCCAGAGGCGAGTGCTGGAAGATGTTTGCGACGCTGAATTTGAAGATCGATAAACGATCAAGCTCGGCGTCCAGGGGCTCGCGTGGTTCGGAACCTACAGCCGGAGACGAGTCCGGTGTTCCGGTGGCATAGGCATCGAGTGAGACCAGGTCCATGTGCGGCTCCAACACCGTGGAATCTGCGGCCTCTGTGGTGGGGTTAATCCTCCCATCTTTGGATGCGGACCGATGATAGATTTAAGTCATGATCATCGGGGTGATCGGGAGTGGCTACCGCGGTATCGAATCCAGCAAAGATCAAGTCTCCACGGATGTCCGCGACGTAGTTCAAGCTCCCAAATCTGACCTGATGGCCGGCAGCGTAGCTTTCGATCTGCTCCAGATGTCCGAACGAGTTGGCCCGCGGTGCGAAGCCACCAAACACAAAGATCTGTCCAAGGAGGAAAGTTTCTCCACGGACAGCACCATTATTGATGATTGAAGGGGCCATCAAACCTTTCAGCGACAGCACACAAGAACTCTCAATGAAATCACCAATGTCGGTGTTAAAACCGGCGGATCTCGGGTAGGGTGTCCCGAACTGTGCGTCTAAGGTTGATGGTAACAGGAGAAAGGGACACGATGTTTACCCAGGTTCGGGCCCTCTCTATGGAGGTAATACCCTACTTCCTTCTTGATTGATCTTGATGAATATGAGTGTTACAAGAGTTGATCTACCACGAGATTGTAATAGCTAAACCCTAGAAGTCTAGCCTGTATGACTACGGTATTGAGTATCCCCTATTCGGACTACACCCTCTGGTTTATGTAGACACCGGGGGGATCTATGGTTACATAGAGTCGGTTACATAAGATGGAATCTTCATAGTTGTTCGCCAAGCTTGCCTTCCATGCCAAGGAGAGTCCTATCCGAACACGGGTGTAGTCTTCGGTCTTCGTACCTTCACAGCCCATCAGTCCGGCCCATAGACAACAGGACGGACGTCCGAGGACCCCTTAGTCCAGGACTCCCTTAGTTACCACTAGACGCGAAGTGCCGTGCAGCAGAAGAAGAGTTGGGGCAGCGCATCCACGTGACTCGTCTCCTCCTTGTCCGATCTCCCTCAAACAGCCAGTAGTCGGTTCCCACGTATAGGTTCGCCGGAGCGGAACAAGTGCACCACCTCTGACGGTATTCGCATGTGCAGGAGGAACGTCGTGCGGCGGACTGCTAGGTCCGATGACACAACCGACGGCGAGTGGAGGTGTCTATTTACAACACGTGCAAACCCTAGTGATAGCGCCGAAGCGATCAACCGCATGAGTATGTCGCACCCCCACTTTATATAGGTGTTTGTCGCGGGCTCAACACTTGGGCCTCGCATGGACCCTAAAGCCCATAAGTCTACTCAGCAAGAATCCAAACACATCTCAGATCACATCCGACTAGTGTCCTCGGATTCGACCTCGTAGGTTCCTTCCCTTAAGCGCGCGACCCCTTAGGTTCATGTCAGCTTGGTCGCAGTTTGGATCACCTCCGAACTGCACGGCTGGTAGCGGCTCCTAGCAAAGCATGCCAAACACCAAGCAGACTATGAAGCTGGTTAGGCGAACCTGTACATCATATCCATTCCTTTTGCCACGCGATATATGTTGTCGGGCTCAAGGCCAGTCTGTTATCCTTGTGCTAGCCCGACCTCTTTCTTGTTCCAGTGATGCCAACCACAAAGCAGATTATCTCATAATCCTTATTGCATGGCCACGCTTATCCTGGTCGAATCACAAGAGGGGCCTAGAGTATATCTCTCCTGATCGGAGGGGCAAATCCCATCTTGCTCGACCATGTCTCGCAGCATGGATATGGACAAGCCCAAAACCTACCTTTGTAACTACCCAGTCATGGAGTAGCGTTTGGTTGGCCCAAAGCAAGTCTGTCACCATGCCGAGTACATGCGCCAGCTCAGGTCTTAGGACATAGAATGTATGTTGTACTAGAGACTCACAGATGACATATCGCTGCGTCTCATAGTTGGGTCTGTCCGACTCAGACCTAATCTCAACTCGGATCCGACAATGTCGAATCCGACCAGATCCTTCCGAGTCCATCTTATTCGGTTAGCATCTAATGCTTCATGGCTAGTGAGACCAAGCCATCGATCGTGTCATATGCTAGTCTAGTCGGCTGCACGTTCACATAGCCCTTTTAACTAGGGACCTTTTAGGACAGTCATCATACAATGCATTGTCCCACAAACAAGTCACGTACTTGCTGGTACACCTCATTGATAATGTCCAAGGACTATCTTTATTCATAGGAGATATCATCATACATGATTGCCTCTAGGGCATATCTCCAATAGAGAGGGAGGCGCCCCATCCATGGGCGCAGGTCCTGAGGTGGTGCCGCTGGAGACACCGCTCTCCTGAGGCTCTTGGCGGAGCAGCAGCTTCTTCTTGGGGACAACCTCAGGAGGGTAGATGGTGGCCTCGTTGTCTGGGTCCTCGACTACTACAGCCTGGTACGCGCAGTCGAGAGAGCACACCGCATCCTTCTCCTCGTAGGCGATCGTGATGATGTCGTGGTTCCCTGGCATCTTGAGGACATTGTAACCATGGTGAGTAACCGCCATGAACTTGGCCATGGCTGGATATCCAAGGATGGCATTGTACGGAAGGAGGATGTGGGTGACGTCAAAGTTGATGAGCTCAGTGCGGTAGTTGTAGCCGAAGGTGACAGGGAGGTGGATCTACCCTATTGGGGTGGTGGAGCCGCTAGTCACTCCTGAGAAAGGCTTGGTGGGCTGCAGCTGATCATAGGGAACTTGGAGGCGATCAAACGTCCCTATGGAAAGAACATTGAGCCCTGCGCCACCATCGATGAGGCTCTTGGTGACGAGGAAATTGCTGATGAAGGGCGAGAAAAGCAACGGGAATGCGCCAACAGTTGCTCCACACTGGATCTGGCCGGACGACCTGAAGGTGATGGTGCACTTGGACCACCTGACCAGACTCGTGGCCTCGAGCCTAGGGAGGGCCGCATTCACCTCTCGGGCGAACTGCTGGAAGATGCATTGAGAGGCTGGGGCCTGAGCGCCGCCCAAGATGCAGGCAATGGCACAAGGCTCTTGGAAGCCCCTGGCCCACTCGTCTTGGTGGTGGTCGTCGTTCCTTCTTGGTGGTGGTGGCAGCGGAGGGAGGCCAGGGTTGCCCTGAGGAATGTCCTCACGAGGCTAATCTCTCTAGGCGTGTGACTCCTCAAGACCGGAGCTTCAGATGCCTTCCATGTTTTCCGAGTTTCGTTGTGTGAGTTGTTGGTTTGTTGCTTTCATCATTGCATCATTCACATTGCATCATGTCATCATGTCTTTAAATTTTGTAAAACTCATCTAAATAAAATGCATAGATCTTTGATCTATTTAAATCGAGGGAAGGGTGAATTCTGTTTGATAGTAGGGAGGTATTTTAAATATTCCTTTAATTTGAAATTCACCATAACACACTTGCAAAATCCCAATGCCTTTGTTATCACAACTCTTGGCCTCTAACTTTGCCATATATCCTTTCGTCATTTTCCGGAGCTCCACCTAAATTTTCAACAATTTTGGTCACTTCAAAAACCAAGTCCTAGTTCAAACCCGTTGGAATTAAATTCAATGAGTTTGAATTTTACATCTTTCAATCTTCGCCTTTTCTATTTTCTCGGAACAAGCATATTTTTGTGACTTCAGGAAAATTATCCCCATGCCCAAAATCCTTCCCTAACCCTCTCTTTCTTTTTCTCTCTCTGTTTTATTTTCTGTTAAAGAGATAAGTTTTTTAAAGAGAGAGAGAGAGAGAGAAGAGGCCCAGCAGCCATTCTAGCCCAGCTGGGCCTCCCTCCCTCACGCGCCGGCCCAAGGCCGGGCCCAATCAGCCCGGCTGCTTACCCTAACCCCTCACCATGCTCTCTCCCTTTTCCCCTCGCTTGCGCCACCAGGGAGATCCACGGCTCGATCCCCTTTTCCCCTCCACTCGTCTTCCTTCTCGCGCCAGGGTGAGGAGCTCCTTTGTCCCCGCCGTCCTTCGGCTCGTTGCTACCCCGCAACCAACCTCCTTCTCGACGTCGGCCCCGCCGCCGAGCGCCGCCTGTCGGTGCGGTTCCTTCCCTGCGACCCCGAGCCCCATGGCACCCGTGGCCCCCTGCTCCGGTGAACCCTAGCTCCGTCGCCATCGGATGTTGACCCGACGCCCGATCTCCTCAGCGTCCCTCCTTCTCGATCCATAGAGCCGCTGAAGCTCCATCCCGCAGCCGTGCCATCTCTGTTTCCCCGGCGTCCCAAGCTTTCCTCTCCGTCGTGCCTCCTCCCCTCTGCATGCCCCATCCATGACACCCCTTCACCTCCCCGCACCTTCCCGAGCGCGATGGCCACCGGCCGCGCCCTTCGGCCAGGGACCCTCCCACCGGAGCCCAAGTCCTTTGCCTCCCATGGAGCTCCGCCGCTGGGACTCCTCCTCGCCTGCGTCGCTGCCTTCCCTTGCGCCGACAAGCCGCCTCCCTGTGCTTCCACGTCCATGCATTGACCTCCTTTGCTTCGGCCATCGGCACCCCTAGCTTATGTGCACCTCGACGACCTACAAACTACGAGCACTGCCGTGTGTCTCCAACCCAAGCAACACCAAGACCCAAGGCCGCCAAGTTCTATTGGAGATGACCACGGATGCCTAGCGAAATGGGCACGGGATCGTCAAGACCATCATCGCTGACTGCACATCGAGTACGACCAACGCTCTTGGATTCATCAAGGCCACCAAGTTCGACTACACTGCGAGACCCAAAACACCAAGACCACCTCAAGTTTGACTACATGTGACACCGAGTACGACTCCACATGACGATGCGTCAAGTTCCACTACCGTCGACGTGCATTCCGACAAGTACCTCTCGGATTCGTCAATTACCCCGATGACGTGTGTACTACTACCGTTGACCCTCGAAGAACCCATGGATGTCAAGTTCCTCACTACGACACCGAACATCTATGGAATGTGAACGACTACGAAACATGTACCACTACTTCCACTACCGTCGCCACGAGAAGGACAACTTCCCACAACGACCCGTGAACAACTACTTCCGCGACGACCGTGTACCACTACCGTCGTGAGAACGCCTACTTCATCTACCAAACTCGAACCACTCCGTAAATGCACCTTTGGAATGTATAACCGCCGAAACGATGCCCGTGGACCGTATGCATGTGATGTATTGTATGAGATGCCCATGTTTGCACCATGGTCGAATCGCTGCTTGCTCGGCCCTCCTCGTTTGCCACTAACCCATGGGAACCCGGTTACCGGGATCACCCCACCATCTTGCATGACACGCTCACGACACACTTCCTTTTGCACTGGTATCCCCGTGAGCTACCGGATCATCGGAATGTTGCCGCGACATCATTTTCCGTTTCGCCGCTGTGGCACCATTCCTGTCGTTGTTGCCGTGGCGCCCTTTCGTTTCCACCATGATGAAAAATTCTTGATAACATGCTCTTATCAACATTTTCATAAACATGCATAAAACTTGCATATGTCATCCGCATCATGACAACAACTTCAAGAATGTTTAAATTGTTGCTTGCTTCAATTGCTAAATGCACATGAGGATTTTCCGGAATTGTTGTCTGTTATTTCCGGCCTCATTTAAACTTGACTAGGTAGTTAGTTTAATTATGCTTCACGTCTTGCCATGTTAATCAACATTTAATATTGTTGGGTACATAAACGAGAGTGAACTAAATTCTTGAATGTGGTGTTCCGTCAAAATGCAACTCGTTGCATATTGAGCTCCACTTAATTTGTAGTTTTGTTTGTGTACTTTGCCATGCCATGCCTCATTAAACCAGACATGCATCATACTTGGTTGCACATCATGCCATGCTTATGTGATGGTTTTTTACTATGTTGTTTGCTTCTTTCCGGTGTTGCTTCTTTGGGTTAGTTCCGATAATGTCGCGTTTGTGAGGATTCGTTCGACTTCCTCCGTGTGTATTCTTCACGGACTCGTTCTTCTTCCTTGCGGGATCTCAGGCAAGATGACCATACCCTCGAACTCACTTCTATCTTTGCTTGCTAGTTGTTCGCTCTATTGCTATGTCACGATACCTACCGCTTGCTATTTCGTGCCTCCCATACTGCCATGTCAAGCCTCTAACCCACTTTTCCTAGCAAACCGTTGTTTGGCTATGTTACCGCTTTTCCTCAGCCCCTCTTATAGTGTTGCTAGTTGCAGGTGAAGTTGAAGTTTGTTCCATGTTTGGAACATGGATTTGTTGGGATATCATTATTATATCTTATTTACTTTAATGCACCTATATACTTGGTAAAGGGTGGAAGGCTCAGCCTTATGCCTGGTGTTTTGGTCGACTCTTGCCGCCCTAGTTTCCGTCATACCGGTGTTATGTTCCTTGATTTTGCATTCCTTACATGGTTGGGTGTTATGGGAATTCGTTGACAGTTCACTTTGAATAAAACTCCTCCAGCAAGGCCCAACCTTGGTTTTACATTTGCCTCACCTAGCCTTTTTCCCTTGGGTTTCCGGAGCCCGAGGGTCATCTTTATTTTAACCCCCCGGGCCAGTGCTTCTCTAAGTGTTGGTCCAACCTGAGCGATGTCCGGCACCCCCTGAGCAACCAGGGTCTATGCCAACCGGACGTCTGGCTCATCCGGTGTTCCCTGAGAACGATATATGTGCAGCTCCTATCGGGATTTGTCGGCACATCCGGGCGGCTTTGCTGGTATTGTTTTACCATTGTCGAAATGTCTTGTAACCAGGATTCCGAGTCTGATCGGGTCTTCCTGGGAGAAGGAATATCCTTCATTGACCGTGAGAGCTTGTGATGGGCTAAGTTGGGACACCCCTGCAGGGTATAAACTTTCGAGAGTCGTGTCTGTGGTTATGTGGCAGATGGGAATTTGTTAACATCCGGTTGTAGAGAACTTGTCACTTAACCTAATTAAAATGCATCAACCATGTGTGTAGCCGTGATGGTCTCTTCTCGACGGAGTCCGGGAAGTGAACACGGTTCTTGTGTTATGCTTGAACGTAAGTAGTTTCAGGATCACTTCTTGATCACTTCTAGTTCACGACCGTTGCGTTGCTTCTCTTCTCACTCTTATTTGCGCATGTTAGCCACCATATATGCTTAGTGCTTGCTGTAGCTCCACCTCACTACCCTTTCCTACCCATAAGCTTAAATAGTCTTGATGCCAGTGCTATGCTTAGTGCTTGCGATGTCCGGCACCCCCTGAGCAACCAGGGTCTATGCCAACCGGACGTCTGGCTCATCCGGTGTTCCCTGAGAATGATATATGTGCAGCTCCTATCGGGATTTGTCGGCACATCCGGGCGGCTTTGCTGGTATTGTTTTACCATTGTCGAAATGTCTTGTAACCAGGATTCCGAGTCTGATCGGGTCTTCCTGGGAGAAGGAATATCCTTCATTGACCGTGAGAGCTTGTGATGGGCTAAGTTGGGACACCCCTGCAGGGTTTGAACTTTCGAAAGCCGTGCCCGCGGTTATGGGCAGATGGGAATTTGTTAATGTCTGGTTGTAGAGAACTTGACACTTAACTTATTTAAAATGCATCAACCGCGTGTGTAGCCGTGAAGGTCTCTTTCCGGCGGAGTCCGGGAAGTGAAAATGGCTTTGAAGTTATGTTTGGACGTAAGTAGTTTCAGGATCACATCTTGATCACTTCTAGTTCACGACCTTTGCTTTGCTTCTCTTCTCGCTCTTATTTGCGTAAGTTAGCCACCATATATTCTTAGTGCTTGCTGTAGCTCCACCTCACTACCCTTTCCTACCCATAAGCTTAAATAGTCTTGATCTCGCGGGTGTGAGATTGCTGAGTCCTCGTGACTCACAGATACTTCCAAACAGTTGCAGGTGCTGATGATGCCAGTGCAGGTGACGCAACCCAGCTCAGGTGGGAGCTCGATGAAGATCTTGATCGTTGTTTTGTTTCATTTCCTGTTGATCAGTAGTGGAGCCCAGTTGGGACGATCGAGGATCTAGCATTTGGGGTTGTACTCTTTTATTTTGGTTCCGTAGTCGGACCTTGATTGTATTCTGGATGATGTATATATAACTTGTATTTGTGTGAAGTGGCGATTGTAAGCCAACTCTTTATCCCCTTCTTATTCAGTACATGGGATTGTGTGAAGATTAACCCTCTTGCGATAAACCTACCATGCGGCTATGCCTCTAAGTCATGCCCTGACACGTGGGAGATATAGCCGCATTGTGGGCGTTACAAGGCGCCCTCGCGGGGCTGGCCCTACCAGCGGTCCTCATGAGACTGGTTGCGCCATTCCTACCGGGGGCTTCAGTTATCCCAGCTCCCTCCACTTCGACCTCCTCCACTGCCATAGCCTTGATCGCCGCGCTCGGGGCAATGACCGAGGGGCTCATCGCGGATGGCCCTGAGCTCTTGACAGTCATTGATGTTGTCGCTGTGTATATTCTGGAAGACGCAGAATGGACGGCTTCCCTTGGATGACTCTGGGTGGTCACAGCTGCGCTTCATCTCTGGTTCAGCCGTGAGCACGGCCGCCCCCTTGCGCTTCATGTCCTTGGCCTTGGCCTTCTTGTCTTCTGGGTCGGCCCCTAAGAGCTCGAGGTGGGAGGGGCGTCCTTCCTCAGCTCCCGCGCACTTGGTCGCCATATTGGAGATCGTTAGAGCCGTGCACAAGTCCTTTTGTATAGCGAGCTACTCCTTCATGTTGACATCACGGACACCATTAGAGAATGCTAATATGATGGATTCGTCCGACACCTTGGGGATCTTGAGGCGAACGCTGTTGAAGCACTGGATGTACTTCTGCAGGGTTTCCCCTGGCTGCTGCTTGATGCGCCGCAGGTCACATGCGGCAGGCGGGCGGTCGCAAGTGCCCTGCAAGTTGGCGATGAAACGCTCACGCATCTCGCCCCAGGAGAAGATAGATCCTACTGGCAGGTTCAGGAGCCACGAGCGAGTGCCATCCTTGAGGGCCATGGGAAACCAGTTCGCCATGAGGTTCTCGTCGCCATTGGCCACCTCGATGCTCAGCTCATAGAGCTGCAGGAACTCGGCAGGGTCGGGGGTGCCATCGTAGCGTGGAGGCAGGTCGGGCTTGAACTTCCCCGACCATACGACGCTGCGTAGCTCGGGGGTGAAGGCTCGGCAGCCCGTGGTGGTCACGGGAGCCCGACGTGAAGGTGGAGCTTGATCTTGGCGCTCACGCGCCAACACCGTAGGAGGCACACGGTCTTGACGTGGTGGTGCAGGGAGCGCTGGAGCATCTTCTTGTAGTTGCTGGACCTCCTGGCAGCTTTTTTCTTCACCCACGGGCGCCCTGCACGGCGGGTCACGCCATGGGAGCGCACTCCTTGGTCCGAGGGCAACGTCTTTACGGGGAGGTGGTGGAGGCACTCCATGGGCTACATCGTCCGCGGCAGGCGGCGGGCGAGGTAGCGAGAGGGACGATGCAGGAGAGCCCCCAGCGGCGCTGATAAGCTCAATGATGCGGTCCAGCCAGTCTTCGTAGAAGTCGTCGACCGGGCGGTAGCGTAGGAGCTCACGTGCCATGAGCAGCGCAGCCTACGCGTCCGTCGGCCCGCGACGAGCGTGAGATGATGAACCAGCCGGAGTCAGCGACGAAGCTTGCTGCTCGTGACCTGCCGGGCCAGTGGCGGCATTGGCGGCAGGCGATGGGGAACGACGGGGAGGCCCGGCGGTGGGCGCCGTCTGGGTGACGCGAGCGGTGAGAGCGGCCTGATGCTCAGCACGGGCTCGACGAGCGTCAGTCGTGGAAGTGGTGGAGCGGCAGCGAGTCGATCAGCGAAAGAGAGGCTCCGATGCACCCCTACCTGGCGCGCTAAATGTCGGATTCTGGTTTCCGCAGACCCCTGAGAGCTTCGAACTCTGGGATGCATGCAAAGAACTCGTCCTCCCCAGTCTGCCCGCTCAATGATTCCAAGGCCTAGCTCGACGAACCCAAGGAACAAGAGACACAGCAGTTTATCCTGGTTCGCGCCACCTTGCGGTGTAATACCCTACTCCAGCTTTCGGGTGGATTGCCTCGAGGGGCTGGGGATGAACTAGTACAGTGGTCGAACAGCCTCATGAGGTGAGGTGTTCTGGAGCACGATGAGCTGGTGGGTGAGAGGATGATCTGAATGATCCCCCCTTCTATGGTGGTGGCTAAGTCTTATTTATAGTGGCCTTGGTCCTCTTCCCAAATATAGGCGGGAAACAATGGCCAAATTCGAAGGGAGACAACTAGTACAAGTTATCCTGACAAAAGTGATCTTCGCCTGCAAAAGCCTTTGGAGGTGACGCCGTGGTGGGCTCCGCGATGACCTCCGTCCTACTGTCCTGGTGGTCTTGGTCTTGTTGCACTGATATGGAAATCTTTGCTTGATTCCTCGGGAACTCGCGCCTGCGCTAGCCTCCTTAGCACCAAAGAGGAAACTAGTACACTGCGCCCGCTGGTGCCCGCCTGGCCTTGGTCATCATGGCTCATGTCATGTGAACCTCGTGAGGTGCACCTTGCATAGATATATACGCTCCTCGGGAGCCATCCTAGTGAGGCCGCCCCCAGGGAGGTGTTGGCGTCATCCGCCTCGCAAGGCTTGGCCCCTCCCTAGGGTCTTGGGTTGTTGATGCTGAAGCAGGGCCGTACCGGGCTGTCGACGGATCCACATCGTGGGTCGCAGGCAGGCAAAACCAGGTACCCCCGTTCCCAGGACGCAGACAGTAGTCCCAGCCGTATCCTTCTTCTTCCATGCCACCAGCATTAGCCTAGCCGTACAAGAGGGAGGCATCAAGTCACTACTGAAAGAATAAGGAACGAAGACCATGAAGGCGCACTTACTGGTCCACGGCAGCATAGTCCCTCACCCTCTTCTGAAGTACCATGCCCATAGGTCTCGTGAGCCGGGGCATTGGCGCGCGAGCCCCAGTGGCGGACAAGGGCGATGCGCCCCGGTCTGCGGCAGTCCCGGCCGGCGACGAGGCGGAGGCACCGCCTCACGTGATCAGCGCTGACCTGCTCTTCTTCGTCACCCCTTGCTTCACCTCCTTCGTAGGGGTGCCCTTGGACCTCGTGGAGACCCCGGCAAAACGTGGCGACTCCCTGACAGGGTGCTCGCCGGTGTCGTCATCAACGGAGAGGGTGCGGAGGAGATCGGTCTGGCACGGGGGAGAGGTTTCCCCTGCCCCCTCCCGGGTTGCCTCCGAGTCCGCCCTCTCCTCCGGGTCAGACTCGTCGAAAGATACCGGCACCATCAGGCCTGGGAGCTGGGAAGGCTCCAGAGGAACGAGCCCGCGCTCGTTGAAGATAGGCATGGAGGCAGCGATCTTCTCTCCGTCCGGGCGGTAGTACAGTGGAAGATGGGAGTCCGGGGGGCAGTCCTGGTCCTTCACGAGCAGGGTGCGCACAATCTGGTCCAGCTCGTCCTGGGACAAGTCATCCGGGCCCAACCGGAGGTCATCTCCTGTGCCCTTGAACTTCCACAGGTGGTGCGAGTGTGCGTGGAGCGGAGCCAGGCGCTGCGTCAGGAATTCCTTGACGATCATGGCCCCCGTCAACTTCTTTGCCTTCGGGTGATCGGTCTTTAGGTCTGCCGCCATCCTCTCCAGCAACGGCTCCGCCCTGGGATCCGTGAGCTTCTCGAGAGTCCATGCTTCCTGAGGCATCGGCTGCGAGGTCGGCAGCACCAGCCAGAGGTGGGTGCGCTTGGCTTGCATGAAGATTCACGTGTTCCTTAAAACCTCCACCTTCTTCCCAACTCGCGAGATCGCATTGCTGCCGTTCGCCACGACGAAGTTGGCGCACCCCGAGCAATGGGTGCCATTGACCTGGAGGTAGAAGAGGTGGCGGAGCAGCGCCACGGAGGGCATCACCCCTAGGAACGCCTCACAGTAAAAGGCAAAGATCGACAGGAGGGGGACAGAGTTAGGGTGAAGATGGAGGGCGTGGAGCTTGTAGTGGCGAAGAATGGCGAAGAAGTCGGAGAAAGGAGGAACGAGCCCCGCGAAGACGCTGTGTTGAAAGAAGGGGTAGAAGGTGCCGACCAGGGTTTTTGGCTTAGCGGAGCCAACCTAGAGTGCCGTCTCTCCCCTTTCATTGCTTCTGTCGGCCATCACCTAGAGCACGGTGGTGAGGTGCTTGTCCTCGATGATGGTGGACGCGCTCAAGGCTGGCTCGAACCAGGAGGCTTGACGCCCGGACGCGGCAGAGGATCCAGCCTTATCGGTGGCCATTAGTCGGTGATTCGTGATGAGATTGGCGGATCTGGAGGTTTTCTGAGTAGAAGGTAAACGGGATCTGGAGCAAGACAAAGGAAGGGCAATGAAGGCTTCAGGGCAGATGCCAGCCTTTTTGTCAACCAGGAGCAGTTGCCGAGGAAGCATGGGAGTGGAGCCGCCCACGTCCCATTAATCACCATGCGTCAAATGAGGATGCAAGCGGTTGGGGGCCACGGCGCTCCGCACTTTCCCTTTGGCTTTGCCTCGAAGCCAAGTTCGAGCGCGCCTTGGGCCCGGGGGCTACACTCAGCGTCCTGGGAACGGGGGTACCTAGACATGCCTGCCTGCGGCCCTCGGCGTGGCTCTGTCGACGGCCCGGTACGGCCCAGCTTCAGCGACAACAACCCAAGACCATCGCGAGGGGCCAAGCCTCGTGAGGCGGACAACACGAAGACCTCCCTGTGGGCGGCCTCATCAGGCTGGCTCCCGAGGAGCGGAGATATCTATGCAAGATGCACCTCACGAGGTTCATATGACATGAGCCGTGAAGACCAAGGCCAGGCGGGCACCAGCGGGCGTTGTGTACCAGTTTCCTCTTTGGTGCTAGGCGCGGGGTCCCGGGGAATCAAGCAAAGGTTTCCATATCAGTGCAACAAGACGAAGACCGCCAGGACGACAAGATAGAAGTCATCGCGGAGCCCATTGGAGCGTCACCACCAGAGGCTTTTGCAGGCGAAGACCACTTATGTCAGGATAACTTGTACTAGTTGTCTCCCTTCAAATTTGGCCATTGTCGGATCCCTTCTCGCCTATATTTGGGAAGATGACGAATGCCCCTATAAATAGGACTTAGCCACCACCATAGAGGAGATGGGATCCATTCCACCCTGACCAGCTCACCAGCTCATCGAGTGCAAGAACACCTCACCTCCTGAGGCTGTTCCACTACTATACTAGTTCATCCTCAACCCCTCGAGGCAATCCACCACAAAGCTGGAGTAGGGTATTACACTGCAAGGTGGCCCGAACCAGGATAAACTGTTGTGTCTCTTGTCCCTTGGGTTCGTCAAGCTAGGATTTGGAATCATTGAGCAGGCAAATTGGGGAGGACGAGTTCTTCGGACGCACCCTAGAGTTCGAACCTCTCAAGGGTTTGCAGAACCCCGAATCCGACAAACACTCTCTCTTCTGCGGTTATCGGTGATATGCCCATTCGTTAGCCCGCAAAGGTTTTCAGTTTCAACTGAGAACGAGAGGCATTTGACCAAAAGGTGGATTCATCTTGGCATGTGTGTGGTGTGGATCATGGTGGGATTCCATATCAGAGTTCAATCACGCGTGTACACACTTCCACCGCTAGAAGTGAGGGGGCTACACGCATCGTGGTGTAGTGTGTTTCCGGTTTGTGAAGCATGTGCCACATCAAAGTTGTGCATTGGGTATTCAAACATCACATAACACACGGGCTCATGCACGCGGTGGTTTTGTCCTATGACATCACTTGTGTGTGCCTCTCTGTGTGGGCCCACGAGTTCTTCGTCGACCAGTTGAACATACAACGAGAGAGAGGTTAATTTGACCAACAAGGATGGTTCATTTTTGGTTTGTGTTACGTATATGCACGGTATAGGAGTATGTACATGTCAAAGAGGCCCACTGGTACGCGTCGGTGCTATCCAAATGGTTTTAAGCCCTTTTCGTGATGGCATTTGGAACCATCGCCTAGTGAGTGTGGACGATAGGGGGTCCTTCCCACATGACCCAGAATCCATCGGGGATAGGGAGCAAAGATGCATATACAGTACCCCTACTCGTTTGTGCTTGCATTGCCATCCCAGTCGGTATTCTGTGGTGCTACGTTTACGATGCGCTGCCCAACACAAATAGATCACTATTATAGAACGTGTATGATAAGCATACAATCACACACATTCGATTTTCCCGAACCGTATGCGATAACTAATTAAGAAGATCAGCTAATTGTTGTACATGTGTCGGACAGGATTATGAAACGTTGGACATCGTAACATTGTCCCACACGACAACTATCGCACATGCTATTCTGTGGTGCAACATTTACGATGCATACTTCATCAGAAATAGTTCATGGTTGCGAATCGTGTACGATAAGGCAACTATCACAAACTTTAAGTTTGCCCGCACAGTTTGTGATATTGTCTGACATAGCACACGCTTTGCAAACGGCAACTCTGTGCATGCTTGCACACATTTCCTCTCTGTGAACCATGTCAGATTATGGTGTATATCACAAACATTTGTATTTTGCCAACCGTGTGTACCGTAACGACCTGGAGAGCATAGTTTTACCGTAATTTAATTGCTGCTATTTCAAATTATACCGGATTTGAATTTGAATGTATTCTATAGCTTTATTCATATCCATTAGGTTCCAACAACCAAAGCATTATTCGATTCATATGTACATATGTTCAAGAATTACATGATAACCAAATAAAGAATGATGAACCACTGTTGTATACTTGTACTATTAAAGATGTTAAAGAAAGAGACAAAATATATTCTGGTTGCTGGACAAGGTGAAGCGGAATGCCCATATTGTGCCCTCCTCCATGCTGAAGGCACGCACGACTCTAGCCCAACCCCTTGTGATGGCCGACCGCCCTGATACGTCTCTGCCGTATCTAGTTTTCCTAACGCTTTTCCTCTTGTTTTGGACTCTAATTTGCATGATTTGAATGAAATTAACCCCGGACTGACGCTGTTTTCAGCAGAACTACCATGGTGTTGTTTTTGTGATGAAATAAAGTTTTCGGAATGGAACGACATTTTGCGGGGTTTTTTATGTCAATAAAGAGAATTTCGGGAGCCAAGAACCGACGAAGGGGGCACCTGGGTAGGCACAACCCACTAGAGCAAGCCCCCCCTCCAGGCGCACCCAGGTTGGTTGTCCCCAACTGGTGGCCCTGCAGACCCTGAAACTGACGCTATAAAATCCTATTTTTCCAGAAAAAAATCAAGGAGAAAGAAATATCGCGTTCCACGAGACAGAGCCACCGTCACCTCCTGTTCTCCATCGGGAGGCCAGATCTAGAGTCCGTTTGGGGCTCTGGAGAGGGGGATCTTTGATCTTCATCATCACCAACGCTTCTCCATCGCCAATTCCATGATGCTCCCCACCGGGAGTGAGTAATCCTTCGTAGGCTCGCCGGTCGGTGAGGAGTTGGATATGATTTATCATGTAATCTAGTTAGTTTTGTTAGGGCTTGATTCCTAGTATCCACTATGTTCTAAGATTGATGTTGCTATGAGTTTGCCATGCTTAATGCTTGTCACTTTGGGCCCGGGTGCCATGATTTCAGATCTGAACCATTTATGTTATCACCATTATATCTATGTTCTAGATCCAATCTTGCAAGTTATAATCACCTACTACGTGTTATGATCTCCCAACCCCGGAGTGACAATAGTCAGGACCACTCCCGGTGATGAAAGTAGTTTGAGGAGTTCATATATTCATCGTGTCTTAATGCTTTGTTCCGGTGCTCTATTAAAAGGAGTCCCTAAGATAACAATCTAATCGTAGCATTAAACATATGGATCCAAATTAGCCCCTTACGGAATAGCACATAAACTAGAGTTTAAACTTCTATCACTCTAGCAACCCATCATCTAATAACTACTCCACAATGTATTCCCTTAGGCCCAAAGATGGTGAAGTGTCGTGTAGTCGATGTTCACATAATACCACTAAAGTAATCACAACATACATATCATCAAAGTATCAAACGAATATCAAATTTACATGATTAGTTGCAACATGTCTTCTCCCATGGCCTAACGAACAAGGACAACTGTCGGTGTCAAAACCGGCGGATCTCGGGTAGGGGGTCCCGAACTGTGCGTCTAGGCCGGATGGTAACAGGAGGCAAGGGACACGAAGTTTTACCCAGGTTCGGGCCCTCTTGATGGAGGTAAAACCCTACGTCCTGCTTGATTAATATTGATGATATGGGTAGTACAAGAGTAGATCTACCATGAGATCTGAAAGGCTAAACCCTAGAAGCTAGCCTATGGTACGATTGTTGATGTGTATGTTGTCCTACGGACTAAAACCCTCCGGTTTATATAGACACCGGAGAGGGTTAGGGTTACATAGAGTCGGTTACAATGGTAGGAGATCTGAACACCCGTATCGCCAAGCTTGCCTTCCACGCTAAGGAAAGTCCCTTCCGGACACGGGACGGAGTCTTCAATCTTGTATCTTCATAGTCCAGGAGTCCGGCTGAAGGTATAGTCCGGCTATCCGAACACCCCCTAATCCAGGACTCCCTCAACAACTACTCCCAAATAATATCCATGCTCAAATCAGAGGGATATTAAATAGCATAATACATCTAGACATACAATCTTCCACCAAATAAACCATATAGCATCAACTACAAGATGTAATCAACACTACTAGTCACCCACAGGTACCAATATGAGGTTCCGGTACAAAGGTTGAACAAAAGAGATGAACTAGGGTTTTGAGATGAGATGGTTTTGTTGAAGATGTTGATGACAGTTGGCTTCCCAAAGATGAGAGGGTTGTTGGTGATGACGATGGCTTTGATTTCCCCCTCTGTCGGAGGGGAAAAGTGTTCCTGCCCAAGTTCCATCTCAAAATGGCGGCGCTCTATCCCGAAAGTCCTCCCCTTATTTTTTCTGGGTCATAAGACCTTATATACTAGAACATGGGCACCAGAGGTGGCCCAGGGTGCCCACTACCTACTAGGGCATGCCTGGAAAGGTTGGTGTGCCCTGGTGTCTTGTGGCCACCTGGCTGCCCCCTCTGATAGTTCTTCTTCTCCAGTATAATTCTCCGGAAAATTTCAGCTCATTTAGAGATATGCGGAATAGGTATCTCTGACATAGCTTTTTTAGGTCCAGAATTCCAGCTGTCGGCATTCTCCCTCTTTATGTAAACATTGCATACTATGCGATAAAAGACATTATAATTACTCCACAAAGTGTTATAATACATAAAAACACTATCAATAACAGTAGGAAAACATCATGCAAAATGGACGTATCAACTCCCCCGAGCTTAGACCTCGATTGTCCTAAAGCGAAAGCCAAAATCGATAATCATGTCCACATGTTTAGAGCGAGAGGTGTCGATATAAACAAAATACAGACATAGTAGCATCATGCTTATTATTATAACCACAACAAACTTTATCATATAACTTCACAGGAACAAGTAACAATTCATCACAACATCGAAGTAAAAAGCATAAACTTTATTGAAAACCCACAAACTATGTTCTCAGTGAACTTTGCAACTACAATTCATCATATTTTTAGGAAGGGTCTTGTATCGGAGCCTTTTGGCAAGTCCACATACTCAACCATCATTTTAATCTTCTATGATTTCTAACACTCACAACATATATATGAGCAACAAGTTTCAACCGGACACATAGAAAGATAGGGGCTTGTAGTTTTTCCTCCCAACTTATTCACCTCAAGGGTGATGTCAATAGTAATAAATCATGCTCACTCATATCCAACTGGGTATATCTGCCTGGATCATTCCCCACCACATGATGCTTACCAAAGAGAAAATAAAAGGGAATAGAGGAAAATCTTTGACTCTTGCATAAAAGTAAAAGATAGGCCATTTGCAGAGGGAACCAGAGGTTGTCATGTGCCTTTTGGTTTTGTATGCACAATCTCTTAATGCAAAAGAACGCCATGTTATATTGCCCCTTATGGTAGAAACCTTCATTATGCAGTCGCATTTATTACTTTGCCATCACAAGTTCGCACAACGCTTATTTTCCTTACACTAAAAGATCAAACACATTTAGGAGCAATTTTTATTGCCTTTTTGCACCGATGACAACTTACTTGAAGGATCTTACTCAATCCATAGGTAGGTATGGTGGACTCTGGAACACCCACGATGCGGCTATCTCTCCCATGTGTCGAGGCACGACTTAGAGGCATAACCGCATGGTGGTTATTACAAGTTGGTATCAGAGCCGACCTTCGTGGTTACACGGATGGTTGCGGACAGGTGCGTGATCATGTTGTGCATGACGTTTGTGACCCATCGTGGCACACGGCATGGCACATGTGCTGGACTAGAAGCATAAACGTATGTGCCAAGTGGGAACGTTCTTGTGGCCCGACGAGGACGTCAGTTCCTCTGAGTGGGGTTGTATGTGATAGCCTGGCTTAATAGGGATGATCGACTACTCATATCAATAAGGAATTCCTTATTTTCCAGGAGCCCATTTGGACAGAACTCCAAAGTTAAGCGTGCTTAGCTCGGAGTAGTTTTAGGATGGATGACTGACCAGGAAGTAGCTCTCGGGTGCGCACGAGTGAGGACATAGTGTGCAGAAAAGACTAGTATTGATTTGTGGGGCCAGTCTAGATCCCGCCAGGAGTAACGACCACCGGCGGGTGTGTCCGGGGCGTTACAGACTCTCAAAACATGAATTTGGGTTTAAGGGTTTTGGATGCACACGTAGCATGTCTACTTAGTGCGGATTTTTGGCTAGCAAAGGTATTGGGTAAACACCACACATTGAAGGATCTATGACACTATAAGTTTTATGTGAATTCAAACAAACATAAATCATTATGTTGTCTTCCTTGTCCAACATAAGCAGTTTGGCATAAGATATTTAATGGGGGGTCACAATCATAAAAGATGTCCAAGATAGTGTATTTGCATGTCAATCTTCTCACGGCCCTAGCATTAGCCTTGGCTTGTCTTTGCACCTCATCATGTCATCATCATGTTAAGTTCATGAAAGTTGAGTTGAGGTTAGTTGAAACCCTCAGAATTAGTTCAGAAATAATCAACATAAAATCTCATCAAAGAAGCCCAAGAAAATGTTCTTGATAAACCATTAAAAATATTGGCAAGAATAAAATTCAAACCAATATTTTTGGAGGCTTTAAAATATTTATTTTGGGCCTTTGATATAAATCATAAACTATTTGAATTGGATTTATTTCTTTTATAAAAAAGATACATGTCCAATAATCCTAAAACTTTATAAGTGGTTCTGGTATTATATCGACAGATAACATGAATATTTTCAGGAGCAACAAAAATGATTTAGTATTTTTACTAAATCCAAAACTATAGAAAAATAGCAAACAAAAACAAAAAAAGAGAGAGAAGGCCACTAGCCCACTTACCTGACAGCCTACCTGGCGGCCCACTACTGTGCTAGGCCCAGCCAGCCACCACACCATCTTCAACCTCCTGCCAGTAGGCAGGAGGGCACGTGCCCGATGCACGCACGCACGCGCGAGGCCATCTCCAGCCCGCCTGCTTGCGGTGGCCGGCTCCCACGACGCCACACACTTCCCCTCGACCCCCTACACCTCTCCTCTCTCTCCCTCGAGTGCCCTCCCCTTCTCGACCTCTCTCCCACGCGACCACCGAGCGTGCACATTGCCTCGGCTCGTTGTTGCCGTAGCAACAGCCACCCCTGCACCCCTCTGACATGCCCATGGGCTCCGCCTCCGTCGTCTACACCTCTTCGACGACTCACGCGACGCCGAACGCGCTGCAACGACGCCCCTGCCGCCAACTTCCTAGTTCGGCCGCCGGAGATCCCCTCGCCGCCCTGCTTCGCTCCGGTTCGTCCCCGAGCCCTCCATCCGCATTGCCGCGACCGTTGCGTGCCACTGACCGTCCTCCCCCCCTCTGTTCTCGCTATCGTACGCCGTAGCCACCGTGCTTCTCGCACCCGCACGCGCCGCCGCCTGTGCTCGACGCCGACACGACTCCGATGACCTTTTGGTCCGCTCGTCGTGTCCATCGCACTCGCCGCTTCCCGCACGCCCTCCCTAGCATGCTAGCTCCCCGCCTGCACCCCGTAGCACCGCTCGCCCTCATGCCCGAGCTCTGTCTGCCACAGCCGAGCTCCCCGCCGTCGCCTCCGGCCACCCCAGCTGCTGCCACTAGCTACAATGGATGCGGGAGAGCCTCAGCTCCCCGTAGGTTCCCTTCGCTGTTAATTTGGTCGCCGGAGGAGCAATCCCGAGCAACACCGCCGCTTTTGACCCCGCCAGCGGCTAAACGCCGGTGAGTTTGACCCAGTTGACCAGGGGTTTGACCTCCCCTATCTAACTAACATGTGGGCCCAGGCCCCTGACTAATTAGTGTTAGGTTTGATTAGTGTTAATTAACTTAGTTAACTAGTTGAGACACTAACATGCGGGGCCCACTGTCAGGTTTAACTTGGACCCGCCCCAGTTGACTTGGTGACATCATGATTTATTTAGTTCAGAAAGTACCCAAAACTTCAAAAAAATCATAGAAATTAATTTGTAACTCAAAATGAAAAGATTTATATATGAGAAATGATTAGAAAAATCCAATCTATCCATCTGTACCATTGTCATGCATGTTAGAACAACTTATAGCTGCTGCACAGGAGCAATCATATAAATGGCATTTGAATATCCACATATGGAGTTTGAATTTGAATCTTGGATTCAAACCAACTTCATTTAAACTATTGCTAGCTACATTAGCTCAAATCACATAATATTGGCATGTCATGATCAGGCATCATATTGTTGCATTGCATTGATTGTGTTCCTTCTCTATTTGCCGGTGTTGTTCCCCCTCAGTAGACATTGTTCCGACGATGTGATCGATGACACCGATGAAGAACTATACTATCTTCAGAAGTGCCAGGCATGCAAAAACCCCTTGTTCATTCCGATACAATCCCACTCTATCACTCCTGCTCTCTTTTATTGCATTAGGACAACAACGATTCATCTATTACATGCAGCGGTAGTTCAACCCCTTTTCCTCTACATGACCTGTCATTGCCACAGTAAATAGATGAAACCCACTAGCATGAGTAGAAGTTGTTTGAGCCCCAATTTTCCTACTCATTCATGCTTGTTTGTCATGCCTGCTACTGCTTAGAGTTGAGTCAGGTCTGATTCATCAGGGTTGAATTGGAATGGTGATGAACATGTCCTACTGTATGTGAGCTAAGTGTGTGAACATGATTTGGTAAAGGTAGGGGTGAGAGGCCATGTAGGAGTACATGGTGGGTTGTCTCATTGAAACTGTCCTCGGGAACTAAGTTCTGTGTGTTGTGATCCATGAACAGCTACTACCACGCATTGGAATGCTTAAGTGCCCCTCTAGACTTATTAACCGCCGTTGTCCTCTGTCTGGGAGTTGCAAGTAGTTTCTGGTGTTTCTAGTATGCTGGAGGCCGTGTGTAGCGCTGACCCGGGGGTGGGCTGTGATGCGGTAGGCAGTGGCACGGTGTATCAGGACGCCCGTTTGGTGCCTCGGGAACCCTGCACACATCGTTTGGGGTCGTATGTGGAAACCTTGGCCGGACTCCCTGCGGATGGAACACGAATAGGCGATAAACCTGGACTAGGGACTTGTGTGGTTAGTCAGGTCGTGGCTGACACCCTCGCCAGGCTTCCGCTTGAAGGTTGCCGAGATACATAATGTGTACATGGCGGTAAGTGGTGAGACCATGTCTGAAGAAGTACACCCCTGGAGGGTTAACATCATCTATTCGAATAGCCGCGTCCGCGGTAAAGGACCTCTGGGTTGCCTATATAGTTCATAGACAAGTGAAAGTGGATACTCTAAAATGCACAAGACAAGCGTGAGTGCTATGGATGGCGTTCTCGTAGGAAGACGGGAGCGGTTCGTTAGTGGTGTATTGATTGGTCAATATGTGGACTCGTGTGCGCCACCCCAAAATATTTACTTGCAGACGTAGGTCAGGATAGCTACTAAGTCAAAGCTGGCTTACTACAGTTAAACTCCACCACCCCCTGTGTTGATACTGATGCATATGTAGATAGTTCTGATGTAAGTCTTGCTGGGTACATTTGTACTCAAGTTTTCTTAATTTATGTTTTGCAGATAGACTTCCATCTCACTAGACGTTCCGCATGGACTTTGACGTTTAGCTTGTTACCTCAGCTATAATCTTGTGCCCTCGGCAGGGCCTTGTAGATAGTCAGGCTTCTCAGCCTTTTTCATTTGTAGTTATCTGTGCTCAGACAAGTTTAGCTTCCGCATGTGCTTATTGCTTGTATGACTTGAACGCTGGGTCATCAGACCCATGTTTGTAATATCTGGCTTCTCGGAGCCTAATGAATAAATACTTTGAGTCGTAGAGTTTTGTTCTGATGCCATGTTGTATTTGCACATATCGAGCATATTGTGTGTATGATTTTGAAATGCTTGGTATGTGTGAGATCCGATAACCTAGTTGTTTATTCTTGGTAGCCTCTCTTACCAGGAGATGTCCTATTGCTTCCACTGAGCCATGGTAGCTTGCTACTGCTCCGGAACACTTAGGATGGCCGGCATGTGTCCTTCTTCGTTCCTGTGTCTGTCCCTTTGGGGAAATGTCATGTGTTATTCCTTTAAGTCCTTGTAGCTTGATACAGTTTGGGTTCATACGTTGATGACCAACATGTTCGTTGCTAGGTCATGTATATCTCTCCCTGTAAGTTAGTGCCGCCTTGCGTTTACGACTAGTCATGTTGGCCCGGGTTCTCTGTCATATGGATGCTAGCGACACTATCATATACATGAGCCAAAAGGCGCAAACGCTCCCGGGACAGGTAAGGTGGCACCTATGGGAATACCGTGCGTGAGGCCTCATAGTGATATGATGTGTTACATGCAAGATCGGTGTGACTTAGGATCGGGGTCCCGACAACTTTGGTATCAGAGCTTGACTGCCTCTTGGATTACCAAGCCAAACTGGTCGAAGTCGAGTCTAGAAATGCTTTAGTTATATAAGGGAATTGATTGTGGAAGGGAACGTAAGGCTCTTTCTAGTCCTTTACCTTATGCCCTTCTGATCTGAGTCATCCTCTTCTCTTCTATGGGGTTAAGAAACTAGGATTTCTTGTCTTTCTATCAGGATCATGTGTTAGTAATCCGTAGACTTATAGGATTGATGGATTCAAACCTCAGTTTAGTTACTACTTCTGTGTGTTGATAGTTGGTCTCGAAACCTTGATACTGTGATGTTGTTGAGTGGTTATGCCACCATTTTGCAGGATGCCTAAAATCTTTTTGACCATTTATAGCTGTTATGTTGTCCGAGTCATCCCAGGTTTTGAAATAGTCTGAACCATTTGCAACTCCCTTCTTTCTGTTCCCGGTGTTTCTTTGGGCCAGTTTATCCACACTAATTGGTGAGTGGAGGTACTCTGTTGCCTCGACATATATGTTGGAGCTATTATTATGACCCTAGATGTCTTAGAGGATCACCTAGTAATCTAGGAATACTTATATTCCCAGTGTGATGATTCTGGCCATCATTCTTGAGAGCATCCCGTGATGTAGGTATTCCATCTATGGGATCTTGAACCCAAGAATCACTCTAGTCACTTCATGTTGATAGTGTTTGCTAGTTCCTTTAGGAAATTAGTAACCTTTGCGATAGTCCTCGAGGTCTGTGGTATTTCCTTCTTCCAAATACCATGAACTACTTATGGCAGAAGTTCTTAAACTGAAAGGTCACAACAAGAGTGTTCTTGATGAGTTCTCCATTCCACATTGTGAATCTGCCAGTCCTTCTTTTTGCATGGGTTATCTGGAAGAAATATGTTGGCCTTGTTTGACATGTTAATCTATGCATCCACAACTTAGAAGAACTATATGTTCCTTTGAGTTGCCCCTCTTCAATTGAATCCTGACCTACATCAATCAATTGATAGTTAGGAGTAGTACTGCATTTGTGTTCATCGATGCCTATTATTCTTGTGGTCCATCGAGCCATTCTATTCTTGAATGACTAGGAGAAAAAAACTCCAGTACCTCATCCATATCTAGGATTGGGTCAAAGCAGTTGTATTCTGCAAATCAAAATGCCAATCCAGCTTTTGTTTTGTTCTACCTTGGGAATTGCACCACCTCTTATGAATTCTTGACGCAGTGATACTTCTCGCCATCATTATTCATTCCTCGGTCCTGTGTTGTTGTAACCGGAATGCCGACAAGTCAACTATGATGTGTGAAATCAATACTCCTAGCACCCTCGTTGCTTGGTAGTTAATGGACAATACTCTCCCTCTTAGCGTGCTGCTTATTGAATCATCATCCTAAGACTGATCGTGCTACCTAGTGCTTATTTCCGGTGCACTCTTCGATCAATGAGTTAGGATTGTGTCAATCCCTGCTCTTTTGATCATATCGTCTTGCCCTGAGAAGAAAGATTGTTCATGCGCTTAATAACATATTGGGGGTTCATGCTTTTCTGAATATCCTCTTGGAAGTATCACCAGGTTTTCCCCTGGCCGTTATGTTGAGCTCGTGATCAAGTTGGTTTTCTTATAAACCACCCATTCTCCAGGAATCTGTGTTGAATACCCCTGAGCTAGTTGGATAAGCTAAACAACAACTTGGAGAGTTGGAAGATAAAGATTTATCCGACTTAGTTCATCTCCAAGGGATATATTATGTGTGTGTGTGTGTTGAATAAATATGATATCTTCATCGATTGATCCTTGTGATCAATTGTCGGACCTATTGTCCTATCCAAACTTTGGTTTGAGTATGGGTTATCCTCAAATCAAATCAGAACCAACGATGTTCATAATGTTGTGTTACTGATGGTTGTTTCCTCGAGCATACACCATTACATCCTTTGGTCTGACCAATGTTATCACCGTGTTGACTTGATTGTGGAATTCCATCAATATGGAAGCCTGAATGGATTGTTGTTGAGCCCATTGACAACATTTTCATCTTGTCCATGATTCATGTTGAACATCTAAGTTAGTGTTGCAAACTTTTGAAAGCATTTTCTTCGTGCTAGCTCATGAAGTTTATGTTTGAACGAAAGAAGTGACTTCCTCTAATTCATGTGCATTTGGTGCAAGTTGCCGCCATGAATTTGAGAAAGTTTGTTCTGCTTCCTCCGGAATCATCCCAAGTCAGTCATGCATATGTGCGAAGTGTTCCGTGGTTCGGTAGATTAATTACCTCAATTTCATATGTGTTCCTAGCACACCAAGCTACTGATTGATTTGTCCAAGGAGAAGAAGTTCCTTCCTAAGAGCAAGACTTATGCAAGGACATCGATATCCTCGATGATAGTTCCCCACCTAAACCCTATAGTGTTTTGTTGTAAGACTTCTACATGGTCATGCTTGTCTTGGACAGCGAGTTCACATGTATGTAGCAGAACCAACTCATGTTTTGGAGCTTGCTATCATAGTTCATCTCCCGAGAAACTCGCAACGTCATCTCGTCGGTTTGTGTTGCAAACTTTCTTTTCCAGGAACGTTGTCTGAATTATCCTGTTACCAACAAGATTTGAATCTCAGGCAGATAAGATGGTTGGAACTTCTCCCAAGAACTATGATATAGGTTCAAGTGAAGTTGATGCACCTAGATGGAAGCACTATTATTGTAGTATCTTGATTAAGCCGTTTGCTTACTTCCCATGAGGATTTCACATGACTTATTCTAGAAGTTGTTCGTTATGGATGTTGTGCTCCCGAAGTCAGATATTTACTTGATGGCCATGTTGATGTTTTTTTAAGCATGGCCGTGGTAGCTAGAACATCAAGGAGAACATTAGAAGCTGAGTGCTAAATGTCTCTCGGTCGATCACCCAAGTTTTGTTCCTTGGCATTGCTAAGGAAAAATCTGAGGAAGTGTTTTCTTCCTTTGCATCTGCATCATCCATAACTATTCATCATGGTAGTAGGATCCTTGGCACAGATGTTGGTAAGACCTTGATGAGTAAGGAAATGCTTAAGTTCTTGAGAGCACGCTCAGTCACTGGGTTATATCCTCAGCATCATCTAGAATGTGCTTCTTGTTTGCTGAGTTGTCTTATAACTCTAGTTTTCTTTCCAAGCTGAGTATGCCATTTCTCCGAACTCCTTCAAACGATCAATTGTGATTGCCTCGGGTTGGTATAAAGAGTTACAATGATCTTTGAATCAAAAGTAATTATTTCTGCCACGTCAAAGAATAATTTTACGAGTCACCTTCCCTGAGCTGCCTAGTTATGGAATCATGGCAATTTATCTCCTCGCAACATTGAAACTCATTCACCATCCTTTTAGTCATGGAATTGTTGTCTACCAAACTGAACCTTCATCATCTGTTATCTTTCATCTCTCGCAATGTATGTTTTACGCCTCTGCTTAAGAGATGTTTCAATGTCTCATTCCGTGAGTTGATCTTGAGTTGCTCGATCTCTGAGAAGGTCAATTCCTGTAGAGTTTCTTCCTATTGTCATCGTATTGAACAAAGATCTTGAAATCAGAGACGCCAACATCAATATGATGCAATGGATCAACATCTTTGAGAAGTGCAATCCAGATCATGAAGATTGTGTGGCCTTGTGTCCCCTCTGTCTTTTTACCTCACATCTTGAATCAGAGACGCCAATATCAATATGATGCAATGGATCAACATCTTTGAGAAGTGCAATCCAGATCATGAAGATTGTGTGGCCTTGTGTCCCCTCTGTCTTTTACCTCCCAAGTTTTGTTCCTTGGCATTGCTAAGGAAAAATCTGAGGAAGTGTTTTCTTCCTTTGCATCTGCATCATCCATAACTATTCATCATGGTAGTAGGATCCTTGGCACAGATGTTGGTAAGACCTTGATGAGTAAGGAAATGCTTAAGTTCTTGAGAGCACGCTCAGTCACTGGGTTATATCCTCAGCATCATCTAGAATGTGCTTCTTGTTTGCTGAGTTGTCTTATAACTCTAGTTTTCTTTCCAAGCTGAGTATGCCATTTCTCCGAACTCCTTCAAACGATCAATTGTGATTGCCTCGGGTTGGTATAAAGAGTTACAATGATCTTTGAATCAAAAGTAATTATTTCTGCCACGTCAAAGAATAATTTTACGAGTCACCTTCCCTGAGCTGCCTAGTTATGGAATCATGGCAATTTATCTCCTCGCAACATTGAAACTCATTCACCATCCTTTTAGTCATGGAATTGTTGTCTACCAAACTGAACCTTCATCATCTGTTATCTTTCATCTCTCGCAATGTATGTTTTACGCCTCTGCTTAAGAGATGTTTCAATGTCTCATTCCGTGAGTTGATCTTGAGTTGCTCGATCTCTGAGAAGGTCAATTCCTGTAGAGTTTCTTCCTATTGTCATCGTATTGAACAAAGATCTTGAAATCAGAGACGCCAACATCAATATGATGCAATGGATCAACATCTTTGAGAAGTGCAATCCAGATCATGAAGATTGTGTGGCCTTGTGTCCCCTCTGTCTTTTACCTCACGTCTTGAATCTTGGGACGAGATTCTTGTTTAGTGGGGGTGAGTTGTCACAGCCCTAGAATTAGCCTTGGCTTATCTTTGCATCTCATCATGTTAAGTTCATGAAAGTTGACTTGAGGTTAGTTGAAACCCTTAGAAATTAGTTCAGAAATAATCAACATTAAAATCTCATCAAAGGAGCCCAATAAAATGTTGTTGTTAAGCCTTGAAAAATATTGGGAAGAATAAAATTCAAACCAATATTTTTGGAGGCTTTAAAATATTTATTTTGGGCCTTTGATTTAAATCATAAACTATTTCAATTGGATTTATTTCTTTTATAAAAGAGATACATGACCAATAATCCTGAAACTTTATGAGTGGCTCTGGTATTATATCTACATACCACCTGAATATTTTCAAGAGCAACAAAAATGATTTAGTATTTTTAGTAAATACAAACCTACAGAAAAATAGAAAATAGAAACAAAGAGAGAGAGAGAGAGAAGGCCACCAGGCCACTTACCTGACAGCCTACCTGGCGGCCCACTATTGTGCTAGGCCCAGCCAACCACCACACCGTCTTCAACCTCCTGCCAGTAGGCAGGAGGGCGTGTGCCCGACACGCGCACGCCCGCGTCAGGCCACCTCCAGCCCACCTACTTGCGCTAGACGCCTCCCATGACGCCACACACTTCCCCTCGACCCCCTGCAGCTCTCCTCTCTCTCCCTCGAGCGCTCTCGCCTCCTCTGCCTCTCTCCCATGGAACCACCGAGCGTGCACCTCACCGCCGCTCATTGTTGTCGTAGCAACAGCCACCCTTGCGCCCCTCTGAGGTGTCCATGGGCTCCGCCTCCGTCGTCTATGCCTCCTCGATGACTCACGCGATGCCGGACGTGCTGCAATGACGCCCTCACCACCGACTTCCTTGTTCGGCCGCTGGAGATCCCCTCGCTGCCCTGCTTTGCTCTGGTTCCTCCTCGAGCCCTCCGTATGCGTTGCCGCGACCGCTGCGAGCCACTCACCGTCCTTCCCCTCTTCGTTCACGCTACTGTACGCCATAGCCACGACGCTGCTCGCACCCGCATGCATCGCCGCCTGCGCTCACTACCGACATGACTCCGGCGACTTTTTGGTGCGCCCCTCGTGTCCATCGCACTCACCGCTTCACGAACGCCCTACCTAGCGCGCTAGCTCCCCCGCCTGAACCCCGTAGCGCCGCCCGCGCTCATGCCCGAGCTCCATCCGCAACGGTCGAGCTCCCCACCATCTCCTTCGGCCACCCCAACTGCTACCGCTAGCTTCAATGGATGCGTGTGAGCCTCAACTCCCCGTAGGTTCCTTGCGGACGTAGTTCAGGATAGCCACTGAGTCAAAGCTGGCTTGCTGTAGTTAAACTCCACCACCCCCTTTGTTGATACTGATGCATATGTAGATAGTTCTGATGTAAGTCTTGTTGGGTACATTGGTACTCACGTTTGCTTAATTTATTTTTTCAGAGATACTTCCATCTCACTAGTAGTTCCACGTGGACTTCGACGTTTAGCTTGTTACCTCAAGTATGATCTTGTGCCCTCGGCAGGGTCTTGTAGATAGGCAGGCTTCTGAGCCTTTTTCATTTGTAGTTGTCTGTACTAAGACAAGTTAAGCTTCCGCATGTGCTTATTACTTGTATTACCTGGCTCCTCGAAGCCTAATGAATAAATACTTTGAGTTGTAGAGTTTTGTTGTGATGCCATGTTGTATTTGCACATATCATGCATATTGTGTGTATGATTTTGAAATGCTTGGTATGTGTGAGATCCGACAACCTAGTTGTTTATTCTTGGTAGCCTCTCTTAGTGGGAAATGTCTCCTAGTGCTTCCGCTGAGCCATGGTAGCTTGCTACTGCTCTGGAACACTTAGGCCGGCCGGCATGTGTCCTTCTTCGTTCCTGTGTCTGTCCCTTCGGGGATATGTCATGCATTGTTCCTTTAAGTCCTTGTAGCTTGCTATGACTTGGGTTCATACGTTGATGACCGACACGTTCGTTGTTGGGTCACGTATGCATGTCCCTGTAAGTTATTGCCACCTTGGGTTTACGACTAGTCATGTCGGCCCGGGTACTCTGTCATATGGATGCTAGTGACACTATCATATACGTGAGCCAAAAGGCACAAACGGTCCCGGGCCAGGTAAGGTGGCACCTGTGGGAATACCGTGCATGAAGCCGCAAAGTGATATGATGTGTTACATGCTAGATCGGTGTGACTTAGGATTGGGGTCCCGAAAAATCTTCTCTTCCCTTATTAATTGTTTCATGAATTGCATCATGGACCAATGCTATGTTTGTCAACTTTCAATAAGTTTTACCACTTATACTTTTCCTTATGTGATGTCATTACTTACCATAAGATTAGCATATGATCCTTTTCATTATTTCCTTTATTTTGATTGAAAAAATAAAGAAGCAAAAACTCAAACTAAACTTTATTATATAACTCTCACTCAATTACATAGATAGATCACAAAACTAGCACTCGAAAATAGATCATACTAAACTTTTATTCAACTAAATCACGAAATAGCAAATGATCGAACTGAGATAGGTAAAGGTAATAAAAGTGATGGTGATATGATACCTGGGCATCTCCCGCAAGCTTGGCACAAGCCAAGGGGAGTGCCCATACCCGACTACTCAAGTCTCCTTCTTTGGTGATGAAGAAGATGGTGGTGGTATAGATGAGGTAGGGGCATCACACTTCAGCTTGAGGAGGTACTCCAATCTAAGATCGATACTTCGGAGGGTGATGTTCTGCTCTTCCAGCAAAATAATTTCATGAGTGAAATATTTATTCTGAACACAAACTACCTCTAAAATCGTAAAGGCTTCAAGTTCAGTGGGGGTGAGATGTTCGTACTGAGCTTGAAGGATATCCTCCACTTTCTCAGCCTCTCCTGCGAGCATAGCTTGCTCCTCTTCTTGAGCCTGGTCCCCCGCAACTTCCTTAACCTTGTCCTCCTTAATGCCTTCTTTTGGTTCTTCTCTCCTTGGTTCCATCTTCTGCAGCCAAGTATCGCCTTCCACATTGTTGGGGGAGGGAGAACACCTGATGCCTGGCTTGATAGATCTGATGGAAAAATAGCACAAAACAAGAACAGAGGGTTTCTCCGTGATGCGGTGGTATAATCGCTCGGGGGATATATAAATATTTTTTATCTTGGGAAACAAGTATATGGAAGGAAAACAGAGTCGGAAAGGTGCCCGCGGGGCCCACTACCCAGCAGGGCGCGTCATGTGGGGCAGGCGTGCCCTGGTGTCTTGTGGGCACATGTGTTGTGTTCTCAATTGTTTCTTATTTTCTTGTTTCCAAAACTAACATAATTTTTTTTGCAGATTTTTCGGAGTCCATTTACTTATCGTATCACATACCTCTTCCTTTTCAGGGTTCCGTTGTGTTCTGGAAGGTTTCTTTATGTGTTCCTTTGGTGTCATGGTTTGGATAATGTTAGTTTCAACATTAATAGGGGTACTTGAAATACAGTGCTTAATTCTTTGTCCATTGACCACCTTCGGGTTGGTACCTTCAGCATTATTAATCTTGATAGCTGTAGAGCGATAAACTTCTTTGATGATATATGGTCCTTCCCATTTGGAAAGAACCTTTCCGGCTAAAAATCTAAAATGAGAATTGTACAATAGGACATATTCACCAACTTTGAATTACCACTTTTGGATTATTTTGTCATGCCATCTTTTTACCTTTTCTTTAAATAGTTTAGCATTTTCATAAGCTTGGGTCCCCATTCATCCAGTGAGCTGATCACTAATACATGATGCTGCCAACACGACACTACGATCAGAGACCCTTTGAAGAAACTGTGTGCAATGCATTAATCGCAAAGGGTGATGTAAAAAACCCGTCAAAAATATGGAAAACATTTGCGATGAAGGATACATCGAACACGGTTCCGATTTTAGTTGCGTGTGCAATGTGGAGCATACGGTTAATCCATATGAACTGTTTACGATGAGACAGAACAATAGAAATGGGCAGCCAGATCAAGGTGTGTGTTATATATGGCATACAGTTCGCTCCGATGAACCGTTTGTGATGATTGAGTTGAACACAAATGATTCGGTGTAACAAGATTTGTGTGATACCCGGCGAACAGGTCGGTTATCAGAATTGTGTGCGATCATTATAGACAACCCATATGGTCTTTTTTTGTGAATTTTGTGCTCGTCAGGGCACACAGTTCAAGAAACGAACATGTGGGCGATAATGTAGAAGATCTCTGTCGAATACATATTACTAACCGTCTTTGATGAGATTAACAGGATAAATAGAGATAACAAATTAATATGAGCGAACAGAAACATAGATATATATAGCCTACTTAATTTAGTCCTTCTTCCACTTGTTGTTGTTGTTGGATGGCCCCGTGGCATCGTCTTAGCGTGGATGCTTCTTGCCACTGACTGTTGGCTTTTCATCACCGCCGCCGTAGTCATCGTCGTTGCTGTCGTTGTCCTCCTCCTTCTCGTTCGATCATTCCTCATCATCATCATCGTCGTCCTCTTCTTCGTCCTCCGATGGCTCCTTGTCCGTCTGGTTGTCCTCTGACGACTCCGGAGGCGGCGTCCCTTCCATGATCCGGATATAATCGAGGTCCGGGCTCGATGCCGGACTCATGAAGACGAGCAGGATGATTCTGAAGTTAACCTATCATCATGCGCCAGACTGCTGGCTGAACTGTCGTCCTCGCTGTGGCTCAACATGGCTGCAGTCGTATAAAACCGTGAGAAAGCGTGATTGCAGAGTGTGTGCAAGTGTGTAGCGCGGCCTGCCAGGGATGATGAAGATGGTGGACACTTAAGCGGGGTATGCAGAGAAGAGGAATGCCAATTGAAGCGGGTATTGACATATTATCTAACCGCTGATTTAATTAACTGCAATTATTGGTACCTAGTCGCTCCAAATTCCCGGGGTTGCGTAGTTCTCAATGTGATAATTAACTATGCATAAGAATTGGAGCGTCCAAATATGAAACAAGCATTTTTCGTAGTACATCTACTCCCTCTGTACCGACGATCTAGGTGGGGGAAAACGAGAGAACTTGATGATTACTCGCTCTGTCCGAAAATAAGTAACTCAACATTGCACTAACTTTAGTACAAAGTTAGTACAAACTTGAGTAACCTATTTTGGGACGGAGGGGTTATTTGGTAATCAATACCATTGCATGAGAGAATTGACCATTGCATGCATGTTATGTTAAGTAGTCTGAACTCACTGAATGCATACTAGCCGCAGGACTCATATTGGCTGATTTTTTTTCATGACAAAAACAAGGAACGAGTTTTGGGATTATGCACCGGTACCAGAATGAATGGAGTAGGACATTTGGCAAGCAATACATTGATCTCTTCTTATTGATGAAGCCAATAATAATCAAACTACAAAGCAAAAGAAAAAAGACAAAGGAAAATATCTGCACGAATCTTCGTGTAACATCAGGGACCTAGATGTGCATTACTTAGAGCACATCTGGATGCGCTTTAGCAATACTTTCAAACAAAACCCCTAATCATCTACAAACAACGCATAGAACAAGGCTAATGTGACAACCACAACTACACATGCAAGTTCCTTCTTGCCTCTTGCTTTTATCTGTTGCCTATGTTTCATTCTTTCTTGCTTCGTCGTACTGATTGTACATTCCAGATTAGCCAGTTTCTTCTTCAGCTTTATGTTATCTTCTATGACCTTCATGATAACACTCCGAGCCTTGCCATGCCATTCTTCATCCAGCCAGTTAAAAAAGGCACAAGCCTCATATCCCTGCCAATGTTAAATAGTATTCCAGATGAGCGGTGCCATTAACTCAAGTAAAATGATGAACTTAGCACTAATCTCTAAGGGGTAACTGAGGAACCGCCTGCTAATGTTGAATCCCTCCGTGCATACACGTCAAGCGGGAGTGTGCCCTGCACACAACTCAGCTTTTGGTACTTCTCGCTGCGCAAAACTCGGAGTCGAACTCGTGTTGCGGGAGTCTGGAGTCATGCTCCGGATCCGGCGGCAGATCGCTTTCCTTTGGGGGGGGGGCTCATTTAGGACGGATTCAGAAAGGAGCTACTTTGGACATGCTAAAAAAGATCGGGATAGATTGGAACCTAATAGGACGATTCAGATCCATAGTACACCTGCCATCTGATGACCTTAGGCAAGTGCTCAGAGGCGACCGCCGTCATGGCGGCGCTGCTGAGAGAGGTGATATGAGCAAGAGTAGCCGCAAGGAAACCATCAACACCACTTGTCCGCATTCCCCCAGTGTCAGCACAACGCGAGGAAATTTGGAGGCTATCTAGGTATTTGGGGGAAATCGGGAAACTGTGGGGATAAGCTAACGGTCGGGAACTACTTATGGCACTATATGTTGTATACGGCACACTGTTTATACATGTCATTTGTGTTAGGTATTAAAACTTCACACACGATTTCTACAACAAACCGTGTGAGAATACAATGTAGGTGAGACACGGTTGTCGTGACATAACCATATTTGATGTACTACCCTATACATATAATTGAGTTACGGTGCTACCGTGTAAATAGCTGCTCTGTGGATATCCATCAAAAAATAAAACAGCCTCTCTGCAGATAGAGATGGTGGTGGCGGCCTAGGCAGTGGCTACCGGATATGTGGTCAATCCTCGGTCGGTGGTGGTAGCGGCATCATAGGAGGTCAATCCTCGGTTTGAGGTAGGAGATAGGAGGAGCTCAACCATCGAGGTCGGCGGCAATGTGATTGGAGCACATCCATCGCGGTCGATGGCGCGATAGTGGAGGTCAAACTTCAGGCGGCGGCCGCACTAAGCTTTGCTCCTTGACCCTGTTGTCTCAGTGTGCTACCGCATCGCGCTTCTCTGTCTGCTGGGTGGAGGTCGCCGTGCGGCTAATTAATTAAGGTATTCTTTTCGTGAGTGGCTCAATTCATAAGGGTAGTGCTATAGTACTCTGCGTGTAAATTTACTGGCCATTAATTTTTGTCATTGCACGTCTGGATAACAATATGGAGTGCCCTCGGTAATTATGAAAATAAAACCTTGTAATTTATGCACACATCTTTGGGCATCAGTTAATCCGTGTATTAATCTTGTTGTTTGTTTTTAATTACCATTCGTGTGGTGCAGATGGAACGATCTGAATGGATGATGAATCGGAGAACCACAAATTTTATCAGTGGCATGACAGAGTTCATGAATTTTGCTGAAAGTAGAAAGAGGAGAATTGGTGACGCGGATTACGTCATGTGTCCATGTACTTATTGTTCCAATACTGAGTCACGTGAAGTTGCAGATGTCCAGTGGCACTTACTCTCTCTGATATTCATGTACGGATATACACGTTGGACCAGACACGGTGAAGTGCGGGTCATGGATGAATATACCCAGGGCTGCGAGATGCCAAACCCCTGTCAGTGTCACATGGATTTTGAATCTAACATCACGGCAGAGGTGTTAAGCTACCAATGGAACACTGGAAAGCCGAAACGCCCACTGGAAAAACAAGAAGGCGACACAGACGATGACGATCTTGATATGCCAGATTTTGCTGCTATGATTGCAGATTTCAAGGGCCCAACAAATGATATGATTGGGTACAAGTGTCATGCCCTCGATTTGATCATACACTAATCATACACGCAAATGTGTATGATCAAGATCAAGGCCTCACGGGAAGATATCACAACACAACTCTAGACATAAATAAAATAATACAAGCTATATATTACAAGCCAGGGGCCACGAAGACTCGAATACAAATGCTCGAAGACACAAGAGCCAGCGGAAGTAATAATATCTGAGTACAGATGTAAGTTAAACAAGTTGCCATAAGATTGCTAGCAGAAACTCGGATACAGCTCGAAAGAAGCACTGGCCTCTTGCCTGGGATCCTCCTAACTACTCCTTGTCGTTCGTGGCGTGCACGTAGTAGTGGCACCCTCGGTGCAGCAGAGGTCGTCGTCGCCGGTGGCGTCTAGCTCATGGGCTCCAACATCTGGTTGTGACATCTGAGAAGAATGGAAAAGGGGGAAACGAGGAAGCAAAGCAACCGTGAGTACTCATCCATAGTACTCGCAAGCAATGATCTACACTACATATGCATTGGTATCAATGAAAAGGGTGGTATCTATGGACCAAACTGCAGAATGCCAGAATAAGAGGGGGGTAGCTAGTCCTATCGAAGACTACGCTTCTGGCAACCTCCATCTTAAAGCATGAAGAAGAGAGTAGCAAGTATAGTAGTAAGTGACACCGCATAGCATAATCCTACCGGACAATCCTCTCCTCGTCGCTTGTGAGAGAGCGATCACTCGGTTGTATCTGGCACTTGAAAGGGTGTGTTTTATTAAGTATCCGGTTCAAGTTGTCATAAGGTCGGAATACAACTCTGGGTTGTCGTTTTATGGAGGGACGTGGCTATTCGAATAGAAAAACTTCCCTGCACGGGTGCACCATATTACCCACCACGCTCGATCCCTCTAGCCGGGCACACTTTCCTGGGTCATGTCCGGCCTCGGAAGATCAACATGTCGCAGCTCTACCTAGGTACAATAGAGAGGTCAGCACGCATGTCTAAATCCTAAGCGCGTAGGGGTCTGGGCCCATCGCCGATTGCACGCCTGCACGTTGCGTATGCGACCGATGAGAAGACCTAGCACCCCTTATACAAGAGCAGGCGTTCCAGTCCTACTCGGCGCACGCCGCTCAGTCGCTGACGTCAAGAAGGCTTTGGCTGATACCACGACGTCGAGTGCCCATAACGTTTCTCGTGTAGCTAGTTAGTGCGAATATGCCAGTGACCAGACTCAGATCAAATATCCAGATCTCGTGAAGCGTGTTATTTGAAGTATCTGCAGACGACGACCAGGTACCAGCCCCACATGTCTCCTAGGTGGTCGCAACATCCCCTGTCACTCCACCACAAAGTAACCATCAGGGGTCTGTCGAGAACCCAGGCCCACCACTACCTGGGTGGAACCACCTGCCCCTTCAGCCCCCATCTCTGAATCATCAACATAAGTATGTAATAGTATAGTATACACCTGTGATCACCTCCCAAGTGATCACAACACAGTCGTATAGCATGGCAGACGAACAAGAATGTAGGGCCACTGATGTAATTCTTGCAACCTATACTAAGCATTTAGGATTGCAGGTAAAGTATCAACAGTAGTAACAAGGATAGGCTATGCAGCAGAATAGGTTCAACCAAAAGCAGTAACAACTACACTACTCTAATGCAAGGAGAAGAGGGAAAGAATAGGCGATATCAGGGTGATCAAGGGGGGTTTTCTTGCCTGGAAGCTCTGTTGTACAGGAAGAAGGGTCATCGGTGATGTAGTCGTAATCAGTGGAATTAGCGCCGGTCACGGTGTCTACTGGAGAAGAAGAGGTGGGAGAAACAGTAAATACGGAGCAAACAAACCGTCACAAAACATAACCAGGCAATACGCGGTGCTAGGTATGCCCTAACGCGGTACTAGGCGATGCCGGCGAAGTGGGGAAACATCCAGGAAAGTATTCCCGGTGTTAGGCATTTTGGGCAGATGAAACGGAGGGAGACGGTAGCATGTTCGCTATGCTAGAGGCATGTGGTGCCCCGAGACCGATGCTCCAGATGTCTTCCATTTATTTTGCTGTTGCCATGTGCATTTGCATCCATCATGTTCATGATTGCTTGCTTGCTTGTGATGTTTTTATTATTATTATTATTATTATTATTATTATTATTATTATTGTTTTTTTATTTTTGCATCATGCATTCGTCTCCATATGATTTTTGTGCTTGTTTTCTTTTACTTGTTCATGTGCATTACAACTACTTCTTCTTGTCCTTGATCCTTCCTTTTTACTTATTGCTCATCTTCAACTTGGTTTCACCCAAGTTTCTATCCCATCAAAACTTCTCTTTTCTTCTTTATTCCATTTATTTTTCTTGTGGCATTTTCCCTGTTCGGATAAATGTTCAACCTATCCCTATAAATCCTAAATGATGCCCACAGCCTCTCTGTAACTTCTTATCTCAATTGGACTTGTTTTGGTTGCGTTCAAAAATGGCTCAAGTTTGAATTTAATTCAAACTTGAATTATTTTTCTATCTCTAAGATGTCCAAAACATTTTAATCAAATTGTGCATATTACCAGGACTCCATAAATATCTTCATCTCTGCCAAATTTTATATCTACTCTCACCTTTCTTTTCTTCCAATTTTTTGTTTGAAGAAAAGCAAAAGAAGAAAAATAGAGAGAGAGAGACGGCCTGCACCGCTGGCCACTTGGGCCTCCCACCTGGCCGGCCCAACCATCTCCCTGTCCAATCGGCCCAACCTCCCCTGGGCCATCTGCGCCTAAGGCCCAGCAGCGCCCAGCTCTAACCCAAGGCCCAGACCCATCCTCTCGGTCTCTCCCTCTTGCTCCCCCCTCAGCGCCATCAGCGCGCCGATCCCCATCTCTCTCCATCTCCTCGCTCGCGCACAGGGGAGGAGATCCCCACACCAGTTTCGTCAGATTGCGCCGCTCTGACTATCTTGCTCCAGCCATGGCCACCTGGCCCCGCACCTCTCTGCCTTCGCGCCAGCAGGAGCCGCCGCCCAACCTCCTCCAACACCTCTGCCGTCGCCAAACCAAGTTCCTTGCTCCTGCAACCGGAGCCCTGCACCGCGCCGTGCCCTCAAGTGGCCCACCTTGTCGCCGGCCCTTTTTCCGCCTCGTTGCGCCTCTCTGCCCATCGCTCGCAACCTCCGTCCAGCGAGCAGTGCTGTGTATCCTCGCGAGCGCAGCGCCTCTCTGACATGGCCTTCGTCCGCCAACGCAGCGCCTCCGTCGCCCGACAACCTCCGCCACCAGTCGTGCCGGCGAGTAGGCTGCTATCATCCACCTCGTCGTGTTCCCCTCCACTTCCAGCCGCCAACCTCCGCCGTCTCCATGGTCAAGTTGACGCCAGGGCCGACCCCAAGGTCTCCTCCTCCATCGTCGTCAGTCGCAGTTGCAGGTCCGGTAGACCCGTGCATGCCATGGCCCTCCTCGCGCCCCTACTCCCTCTCCGACGGCCTTTCATGGCTGCTACCACCTTTGCGGTGAAGACCATCAAACCACGACTTCGCCTCTTGCTCCACAAGTACCGCACCAAACGCCAAGTACTAGGATGTCGAGGACCCGCCAAGTTCATCTATGTGCGTGTACGGTTACACATCTAGGATACGTCTAGTACCTCTACGGGAGGCTCGAATGTCTAAGAACTGTGTACGATGACTGTTGCCAAAGACCGTCAAGTGAACGACTACTTCCATGACGATACGAGTACAACCACCGTCAACATGCATTTTGCCAAGTACCTCTACCGTCGACCCCATGGACGTCAAGTTCCTCGCCGTGACCCCGAACGTCTACGAACTGTGTACAACTACGAAACGTGTGCGACTACTTCCACTATGACCCGTGAAAGACTACTTCCCTCGACGTTTTTTAACCGCCTCGAAACGCACGCTTCGAAGGTATAACCCCGAGAAGACCGCCCGTGAACGTATGCATGTGTTGTATGAGATGCATGTTTGGATATTGTATCCTCCCGTGAACGTTAGTTGTTTCCCTCGCTTGGCACCGTCGTCAACCCGTGGGAACCCGGTATCTGGGATCACCCCACCATCCTTGCATGACACGCTCCCGTCACATTTTCTTTTGCACGGACATCTCAATCGAGTTACCGGAACCGGAATGTTGTCGTGGCACCATTCCCGTTATCGTTGCCATGGCACCCCTTTTGTTTCCGCCACGATCACAAATGCTTCATAATGCTCATGTCAACATTTTCATAAAAATTGCATAAACTTGCATATGCCATCCGCATCATGATAACAATAATTAAAATGGTTAAAATTGTTGTTGCATTAAATTGCTATTGCACATGAGGATTTACCGGAATTGTTGTTTGATATTTCCTGCCTCATTTAAACTTGCCTAAATAGGTAGTTTTACTTATGCTTCACCATATTGCCATGTTTAATAACATTTAATATTGTTGGGTACATAAACGAGAGAGAACTAAATAATTGATGTGGTGTTTCGTCAATATGCAACTCGTTGCATATAGAGCACCACTTAACTTGTAGTTTTGCTTGTGCACTTTCCCATGCCATGCCTCATTAAACCGGACATTCATCATACTTGGTTGTGCATCATGCCATGTTTATGTGATGGTTGTTTACCATGTTGCTTGCTTCTTTCTGGGTTGCTTCTCTCGTTAGCTTCGGATTTTGTTTCGGAGTTGTGAGGATCCGTTCGACTATGTCCATTTGTCTTCTTCATGGACTCATTCTTCTTGCTTGCGGGATCTCAGGCTAGATGACCATACCCTCGAAATCACTTCTATCTTTGCTTGCTAGTTGTTCGTTCTATCGCTATGTTGTGCTACCTACCACTTGTTATATCATGCCTCCCATATTGCCATGTCAAGCCACTAACCCACCTTTCCTAGCAAACCGTTGTTTGGCTATGTTACCACTTTTGCTCAGCCCCTCTTATAGAATTGCTAGTTGGAGGTGAAGCTGAAGTTTGTTCCATGTTGGAACATGGATATGTCGGGATATCACAATATCTCTTATTTAATTAATGCACCTATATACTTGGTAAAGGGTGGAAGGCTCGGCCTTATGCCTGGTGTTTTGTTCTACTCTTGTCGCCCTAGTTTCTATCATATCGGTGTTATGTTCCTTGATTTTGTGTTCCTTACGCGGTTGGGCGTTATGGGAACCCCTTGACAGTTCACTTTGAATAAAACTCCCCCAGCAAGGGCCAACCTTGGTTTTACATTTGCCTAAAACCTAAGCCTTTTTCCCTTGGGTTTCCAGAGCCCGGGGGTCATCTTTATTTTAACCCCCTGGGCCAGTGCTCCTCTGAGTGTTGGTCCAAAATAGAGCCACTTGCAGCGCCACCTTGGGGAAACTTGAGGGTTGGTTTTAGCTGTATGTAGTGTTCATCTGGTGTGCCTTGAGAACGAGATATGTGCAGGTCCTATCGGCATTTGTCGGCACATCCAGGCGGCTTTGCTGGTCTTGTTTTACCATTGTCGAAATGTCTTGTAACCGGGATTCTGAGACTGATTGGGTCTTCCTGGGAGAAGGAATATCCTTCGCTGAGCGTGAGAGCTTGTGAAGGGCTAAGTTGGGACACCCCGGCAGGGTATAAACTTTCGAGAGTCGTGTCTGTGGTTATGTGGCAGATGGGAATTTGTTAACATCCGGTTGTAGAGAACTTGTCACTTAACCTAATTAAAATGCATCAACCATGTGTGTAGCCGTGATGGTCTCTTCTCGACGGAGTCCGGGAAGTGAACACGGTTCTTGTGTTATGCTTGAACGTAAGTAGTTTCAGGATCACTTCTTGATCACTTCTAGTTCACGACCGTTGCGTTGCTTCTCTTCTCGCTCTTATTTGCGCATGTTAGCCACCATATATGCTTAGTGCGTGCTGTAGCTCCAGCTCATTACCCTATCCTACCCATAAGCTTAAATAGTCTTGATCTCGCGGGTGTGAGATTGCTGAGTCCTCGTGACTCACAGTTACTTCCAAACAGTTGCAGGTGCCGATGATACCAGTGCATATGACGCAACCGAGCTCAAGTGGGAGTTCGATGAAGATCTTGATCATTGTTTTGTTTTGTTTCCTCTTGATCAGTAGAGGAGCTCAATTGGGGCGATCGGGGATCTAGCATTTGGGGTTGTCTTCCTTTATTTTGGTTCCGTAGTCGGACCTTGATTGTATTCTGGATGATGTATGTTTAACTTGTATTTGTGTGAAATGGCGATTGTAAGACAACTCTTTATCCATTTCTTATTCAGTACATGGGATTCTTGAAGATTACCCCTCTTGCGGCAAGCCTACCATGCGGCTATGCCTCTAAGTCGTGCCCCGACACGTGGGAGATATAGCCGCATTGTGGGTGTTACAAGTTGGTAATCAGAGCCATCCCCGACTTAGGAGCCCCCTGCTTGATCGAATCGTTGATGCTGTTGAGTCTAGAACAAAATGTTTTGAGTCGTAGGTTTATATATATATCGGAGAGTTGGATTCTTTTTACTCCCCAGTCCCTTCGTCGCTCTGGTGATGCCTCCTGACGTAGAAGTTTTGACTCTCCTCTCCACAAATTTCATGAATTTTTTTAGGATCATGCGGGAATCTTGGGATCGTTCCGATATTGTTGTGATGAGAACATTGCTCTTGATGCCTCCTGACATTTAGGGGTTGTGGCAGTGTCCCAGGGAATTGAGCTCTGAGGTGTTGTGGTCACAATTTTATCTTTGCAGTTCTGGAATACCTGAGTTCACTGACATCGAAAATCTCTTTTATGCAGTTGTTGGTGAGATAACCTCAACGCCACCTAGTACTGGGGTGGGAGTTCGGGAGTATTGACATAACTCGTATAACGGATGCTTTTCGAAGGTTGAGGTACATTATTTCCGAATGTTTCTTGGTTATATGTTGAAGGATGGATACAGCTGGATGTAGGAATTGTTCGTTTGGGTGAGATATTATGCTTCCCCTATATCCCTAACACCTGATTGCATAACCAGAAAGTTTCGGGAGTTTATAAGTGGGAATTCAAGTAGCTCCTAGAATATCTTTCCAACAGACACATGATATAATATGGGATCTATGATATGTTTGTTTCCGACTTATTCTGCAAGCCAATCCATTGTTTGCTTTTATTTTTGGTATTCGAGTTGCTTCAATGTCAAGTGTTGATTCCATACCTTCCCTGGTCTTCTCACACTTCTATATGAATACTAATCCTTCTCGTTATCGAGATTGTCATGTCAATTCTATTTCCAACCGGTGTGATTCTCTTCAAGATGACCCTATCATTTTTCCCATTGGCAAGATCTAATTTCAGTTTTCTCAATGCTATTTGTTTCATCCGTCCCAAGTTGCCTTTGTTTTCCCCGCTCTCCCACCCTTTTTTTCTTCAAGGACTCAGATTTCTTAATCAAGTATCCATCTTATGGATGTGAAGTCTCTTCACTCTTTTATTTCAATGTTCTTATCCGGTCATTCTCAGGAAGATAATAACGGAGTTTCAAGTTCATCATTCTTCGTTCTCTTTCTTCTCTGGTTGATTTAAGTCAAGCTTTGTCGATCATATGCTTTCCCCAGTTCAAATGCTTTCTCATGCCGGTGCACCTCTTAATCATTCACTTCTCACTATTCTTTTGTTCTGGAGTGCTCAAGATATCTCAGAAGGCTCGTCTTTTCATTCAAGATCCTTTCAACCTATTTCGAGGTTGTTATCTCATTCAAGCCATTTAATTCAACCAGCGCAATCTCCCTTTCAAGTAATCGTTCAATGGTGTTTTTTTGAGTGGGCCCTAACCCACAGGTCTTTCCCAGGATCTTACCTGACTCTTCTATTTTCCCGGTGTTACTCTCAAATTCTTTTCCAAGTTTGACATAAAAATGAATTATCATCAGTCAAATGTCTTTCTCCAAGATCTTCCAAATTATGTTCATTGTTGATTCAACATTTATATTCTTCATTATTCTGGAGTGTCTCAACAATTTGTGGTGGTGTTTCTCATCGTCATTCTCTGCATTTGAAGACTGAGGAAGTGTTTCCTGTAAATCTTGGTCCATTCTCTCGAAGATTCATGGTTCTAGCATTATGCCATCCTCTCATAATTGTTTTTGATTGCGAGAATTCTTTTCACCCATCTGGAGAAATTCAGGTGTATTTTTCAGTTTGATTCTCCGGAGGCCATCATATCAGAAGATTTATTCGTCCTCAACATTCAGCTCTCATTCCCCAATTCTACCGGCTGGTGCATCATTCAAACATCCTCTAATCGGTTCATGATCCCTTCGTTCTCATGTATCTAAATTCCCTCAAGTATCTTCATTCGTTTTCCAATTCTTCCTGGTGAGTTGCGTCTTTGCTACTTTCATTTTCAATTCTTACGGTGGTTCTTTAAAGATTTCTCTTCCTTCGTTATCATATCAATTCATTCGTTGTTTCCAAATTCTACCGGTGATTCGTTGAAGAGCTTCCTAAGTTTACGCTATATCTCTCTTAATCATTTCCAATGAGAACGAGTAGTATGCCAAATCTGTTGCATGTCATGAATTTAAATTGGTGAAGGATAAGCATAATGCAATTTTTATTCTTGTTTAATCGAGTAAATTCAATTCCTTATTCTGGAGGTTCATCAAAATTCTTGGTTTCAATTGCTCATCTTTCTTTTCTGGAGTTCCAAGTTTTCTCGGTTACATCGGCACGAAGCTCCATCTAAATCACTGCAAGGCTTCTCCCAGAGTTTTTTTTTCAACTTTTCCTTTCGTTTGATCATTCTTTTATTACCGGAGTTCTTCACGGAGGATCAAAATAGTGGTCCATCAAGGATTTAATTCCTTCTCGAAGTGTTCATCGAGATTCTTTTCAGAGGAGCTCAAGTATTCTTCATCTTGCATTTAAAAGTTCAATCCCTGCTCCCTTATCTTTTGAGGTGGTGTTACTTCATTCTTGATAATTTCCCTTCGTGTTTCATGATTCACAATTTATCAAGAATGACGTATTTTAAATCCATTAATCTATTCGTTGGAGTTATCTTGTGTCATATTTCACCTAAAGCCTTCCCTAACGCATGTTGCTATTGTGGTGCTTATCAATGATTCAAGTTATCTCTCTATCATCTTGGTGGAAGAAGGTTTTCATCTCTTCTTTGTTCCCGATCAATCATTACTTTCAGTGGCAGAAGTTCACCTCAGTTTTGAGACGTTTTCCATAAGCCCACCACAAGCATTTTCGTTTTATTATTGGTTTTCCAACAACTCCATTTTAACCTTCTTGGAATGGTGATTTCCAAACTCATTTGTGGTGGAAGTTGTCATTTTCTTCTCAATTATTTCCTTTCCAACGATCCAACTTCTATTCTTTCGTTCCAGAGGCATTGTGATGTTGCTCTCTTCACCATCATCCCATTTTTGCCAAAGATCATGTTCTTTCCTTTTGCTTATCCATTCAACTCGAGTGTCATGTCCTTCATTCAAGTTCTCTCATCTTATCAAGTTTGCCTCCCTTCTCAACCAGAGTGCCGTCTGAAATCTTTCTTACCCCTTGTGCCATTCTTTCAATAGTTCTGGAGGTAGTGTGTTGTTGATTTCATCAAGTATCTTCTCATCTTCTCAAGCTCATCTTCAATTCCTTCCATTTACAGTCGGAATACTGCAAATTATATCATCCTAATTCCTTCTCTATCTTGTTTCAACCGAAGTGTTGTGTCTATCATTCCTCTTCTAACCGGACTCTCATCGATGTGCTTTCATTTTGCCAAGCTCATATTCTTTACCTTCCATTTCCAACCGGAGTGTTGTCGTAATTGATCCTTATCGTTCCTTGTACATCTCCTTTCTACCCGAGTGCCTGCATGTACTTCTTGTCAATTGCAATCCTTTTCTTATGTATTTCAACCTACAAGGTTCTAGTAATGTTCCGTGTTCCTCTTTTCCAACGAAGTGTTTTCAACTTTGTTCATGTTCATTGTTTTCTTTCTTTCAATTTGTCCAACCTCGCAAGGTTCTTTGATTTCACTCACTTGTCAAAGAAGCAACTTAGTTTTACCTCTTCTCTTTCCTCTTCCGTTTCCCCCGGTGCCATCCTAGATCTCTGTAACACCCCAAAAATTTAACCATGATTTATTAATCAAAATTTGGTCATGGTAAATTAAATTTTTATTTTCTGGATTTTCTTTTATTTTAGAACCACCCTTTTCTCCTAAATTGTGGAGTTTTCACCCAAGTGAAAACATTTCAAAATATTGTTGGACTTGTATATCTTTCCAAGACCATTTCTTTTATCAGTAGAATTATTTCTACAATTATTTTTCCTGAGCTTTATACCTTTAAAAATGGTTTTTCATAAGTTTTTGGGTTCCATTTGCACTACAACCCTTTCAAATACTCCTTTAAAATCCCCACCAAAATTTTGGGATGTCATGTGAGGTTCCCACATCAATTTTATGCAAAAACCTCTTTTAGTCATTTGGAAATTTTGAGCCCTACCTCATGTTTTCAAATCTGGATCAGTTTGTGGTTTGCACTACAACCTATTTAAATATTTCTTTAAAAATTCCACCAAAGTTGGGAGATGTTAGTAGGAGTATATAATTCAACTTTATGCAAAAACCCATTGGTGTTCTTTGAAAAATTTGAGCAAAACATCCTCATCTTCATTCTGGTCCAGTTTAGTGTTTTGCACTGCAACCATATTTTATCTTGCTCTTGTTGCCTTGGGATTTGTCCTGCTTGAAGTACACTCTACCAAACCCTTAAGTCCAGGAGATTGGACCCATTGGAGTATTTTTGGTCCATGCAATAATGCCGTTTACTTTCTGTCCAGATTTGGTTTTCTCAAAAACTTGCACTAGGGAGTTTTTGTTTTTGTCAAACTATCCTTGTCACCCTCTTTATCATCTAAAGAGACTCTGATCTGGAGTTTTTGGCCACCCCAAGAGATGCCTAGATGACCATAGCATTCTGTTGAATACCTTGAGTTCATGAACAGAATTGGCATGAAACCTAGTTTGCATTTTGAACATGCTTGCTTTGCCTAAACAGCATGTCTCATGGCTCTACTTTAGTCTATAGCCCCACCCTGCTAAAACCTCATGTGGATTAGAGCCCCCTGGCAGGCATTGACATTTTGCCGAGCACCTCGCGTGCGTGCTCTGGGCGCGGCCAGAGCGCGCGTTTTGCACGTGCGTGCGCCCGAGTCACCGTGTCTAGCCCCTGGCCTTTGCTCACCCCCAGAGCCACGCCCTGCCCTCGCCCGCTCGCCAGAACCCTCCGAGCCACCCTAGCACCCTACAACGCCGCCGTCAGAGCTCCCTTGGCGGCACGCCGGCGCCATAGTAGGCTCCTGCCATGGACGGCCCCGCCCGAGCCACAGCCACGCGCCAGCTCGCCCCTGAACAGCCCGAGCTCAGCCATTCGCCCTGCCAAACCACGCCAGCCATCGCCACGTGCCCCCTGACTACAGAACGGCAGTTCATTGGTGTTCTTATCCACGGCCACGGGAACCGACCTCTCCGGGCTATAAATAGCCCTCCCGATCACGCCTGAGCTCGTCAGCAGCCTTTTTCAAGTGGTAGGAAGCCCCCTCCTTCCCCAGTTTGGCCAGAGGCCATCATCTCTCCCATCTCCGGCAGGTTCGGCCGCCGCCACGTTCCGGTAAAATTCGGCCAAGACCGAGGCCCCTAACCCCTCCCGTGCTTCCATCCTCTTCCCCTCGATCCTGCGGAGCCACCCCAGCTCTCAAACGCGATCGGGAGCCTCCGTAGCTCGAGACCCCAATCCTCCCGAAACCACCGTCCGCCGCGGAGCTCACCGCCGACGACTCCCTTCGTCCCCGCCAGCCCTTCGACCACTAGGAGGACCGCCCTGGACCGGCGGATCCATCCCTGCCCTCGGAACCCCGTGGGGAGCCGCCGTTCATCGACGGCGATCACCGGAGCCCCGCCTCTGCTCGGCCAGCGGAGGAAGGAGGCGCGAGCGACTGGTCAAACCTGACCAGTGGGCCCGATGGACCCACTGTCAGTGACTCAGCCCCGCCGAAGCGTGTTTTAAGTGGAAGCGCATTCCACCAAATACGGCCCCGCTAGAAGAAAACGTAAGTGCTGCCGAACCGTTTTCTTTTTCTGATTTTTATTAAAAACAGATTTTGACAAAACTTTGACTTGCTATAACTTTTAAAATACAAGTCCAATTGATTTCATTCTTTTTCTGTTGTTTCTCAAATTTTTTCTAGTTTATTTTCATATTTATTTGAAAACATTTCAAACAACTTTTTTGTACTATTTTGAAACTATGTGTTAATTTGAATTTTTCTTAAATAGGATTTTGGAGAGGGAGGCAACTTTCAAAAAATGCGCCCCCACTTGCATGCTCTTTAAGGCAAGCATTTTGAACCCTGGCATAATATTGTTGTGTGTTGTTTGATACGGTTACAAAACCACCTTGACTCGGAGTATTCGTTATTTTATGTGATGACATGATCATACTCATGAGTGCATATTGATGATTCCGTGCTGTTGGGAATTTGATATGTTTGTGATAGTAATCACCCTCGTATGCCGTTCATGCCTACCGGAAGGAATCCGGGAAAGTCTCTGTCTTGGGTAGACATGAGCTTGTCTCTAGTTCTTCGTCGTGACGGTTATGTCCGGTAAGGCATTGTGAGGCATGATGAGTGGTGATTCTGTCTGATTGGTGTGAAATATATTTCTTATGCTCTTCATGCAGGATATGATTTAACCTCCTGAGTCGACCATAGATCGAGTCTTGTTCCAGTAACCCACATACTTGTTTCGTACTACCACTTGTCCCTGCCATAGGTAGGGTATGTTTCAGTAAGTTGTCAGCCCCTTCCTAGCACACACCGTACAAAGAGGCCATGGTGGAAGATATCGGCTGCATCTGGTAGGCATGCCACCTGGTCCGGGGGCATGGGTGTTTCCGGTTGGAGCCGAGGGGGTAGCTCCCCTAGTTTGCGTGCGTTATAAATTTGTGATCCCATGCTAGTCGAGGTTGTAGCCTCCACACTTAGAGATTCGCTTAACGGGTGTCGTGGGTGAATCCAGACACCGGTAAGTTAGGCTGGTGTGTGCGGTCAAGTGTGTTTTCAACTAAAAGACCATAGACGATATTAGTCCCGATGGACTAAAGGAATCCGTTACTCGTGGGTAAAGAGTACACCATCTACAGAGATTATACCTATTCGAATAGCCGTGTCCATGGTTAAGGACTACAGTCTGGGATGGGTCAAGTGTCGGTCTTAGTGTCGGGCTTCGGAGGAAAAACTGCTAAATCAGAACATGGATCATGACCTGCGACTTATGATGATTATGATTACTATTATTATGGACTAACCATTTACAGTATTTGAATTATTGAGTATCCCTGGGACGGTTCTACCTCCTGGATATTCACTATGACTACTCTCATATAAGCCCTTTATGTGGTGTCGCGGAGATACCGGACTGTGGCATGCTCATTATTCATTTACTTTATAAGCCCTTTTTGTGGTGTCGCTGAGACGCCCGACTGTGGCATGCTCATTATTCATTTACTTTATAAGCCCTTTTTGTGGTGCCGCTGAGACACCCGACTGTGGCATGCTTATTATTCATTTACTTTATAAGCCCTTTATGTGGTGTCGCTGAGACGCCCGACTGTGGCATGCATGTTATTTACTTACTCTATAAGCCCTTTATGTGGTGTTGCACAGACGCCCGACTGTGGCATGTTTGCTACTTATTTCCTTTATAAGACCTTTATGTGACGTCGCTCAGACGCCCGACTAAGGCATGCTTTATATTATTATCCTTTCGAGGCGTTGCTTCAGACACCCGATCAGTGCATTCTATTTCTACTCCCCTATTGCATATTCATGTTGTATATGAATAACCTGCTTGCGTGCATCATGGATTCTTATTCTGTGACTGACGTTGTGATCATGAAATATTTCAGAGCATGATTATCAATTGTTATATTATACCTGTGTTCATAATGTTTGCGAGTACATTCAAAGTACTCACTATCTTGTCCCTGGCTATTGTCTTGGCCATATTTATTGCATGGAGAGGAGCGTTGCGATGACAGCCCCGGAACCTACGCAATGGTGATAGCAGCCTCGCGAAGATAGGAGTTATCCAGGTCAGCTGTTCCTGTGGGAAATGGAGTCCCATAGACGCTGATGTACCATAAACCGCTTCCGCCATCAACCACTAGAGACCATTTGTTGTACTCATAAGCCAGAATGGTCTTGTACTACACATTTTGTATTTTCTTGGAGTTTCTGTATCAAGTTGGTGTCTCATCAGCTAACAGTAATCCTGGGGCTGGTGAGCACAAGGGCCATTTTCTAGGAAATTACTACCCTGAAAATCCGGTCCTGACAACCTTGGTATCACAGCCAGGCTGACCATTTGCTAATCCTATCTTGGCCATGTCAATAAACCTAGGTTAATCAACCCACCAGACCGTAACCTAACCCTGGCCAAGCTTCTCGTGTAAGATAGCCACACAATGACCCCGACACCTTTTGGCAGTCGGTGCCCAACCTATCAGCCTAGCCTGTCGATCACGCGCCAGTGACCGACACCTAAATTGTCTCTTTCACAAGCGTGTGAAGGAAGACTCTGTCCCCTTTTTCTATAAAAGGGCACGCTAGCCTCGACCCAGCACAACACAGCCTCTACCCCAAACCGAGCTATAATGCCTGGACCCATTGTTCACAATGCGACTACAGCATTCAACCTAGGAGGTTTTGTGACCGTGCTGGCAAACCACACCCGCCGTGCCTTTGCATTAGAAGAGCCCCCAGAATATGTTGTGTACCAAGGGCCCATGAGCGATGGGAGCTGTCAATTCTGGGCCACTGTGCACGTCTATGGTAGGGGTCTATCGCCAGAACGCCCCTACAGGTTCACCGGAAGGACAACTTCCTTTGAGCCACAAGCCATCCAACTAGCTTCTCGAGAGGCTATAGTTCAACTCCGGCACTTGTCGCCCAGAGTTAACTGTCTCTTGTTCTACTACTACCCCAGCCGTGACGGGTATTGTAGACCACCCCAGGTTGCCAACGGAGATCACGAGACGGATCCTGCATTGTTGCATCTGGTGCGCTATGTAAGTGCCCTAGAGGAACTTTTTGATCAAATCACCCTTGATCTGATAGCAGCCCGTGGAGAACTAGTCCGCCGAGCCCCGACAAGAGGAGAAGATGAGCCCGACGCTGACAAACCAGTCGTGCTGTTCGGACAACCGATCGAGTCCTTGAGGTCTGCCCCAGCCGTCGACCAAAATGCTTTAGTGTCCCCAGAAGTGCTTCGTCGCCTTTTGCGAACAAGCTCCAACAGGATTGTGGCCAACAACCCCCGCGATGGTCATCATCGCTACCCCGACCCTGCAGCCCCTCAACTCCATCCAGCTAACCCCCACGGTGAAACCCGTGGAGAAGCCTCGACGTCCACAAGGCACGCCCACTTAGATATAAACGAGGTAGACTAAGTCACTCGAGTAGTACCGAGTCTTAGTATGTCCATGCCCTGTAATTGTATGATCTTCTATGACCATAATTAAATACTGTCTACTTATGCGTCGCTATTTTTAATTTATAGCCATGCATAAGTATGTTGGCATACGATTGCATTTTTAATTCCAGGCATAGCTACCAAAAACCACCCCGACGACACCCACGGTGATACATCACTTTTGTGAGATATGTGTATCTGTGGCATTGACCCTGACCCCATAGAGCAGAACCGACAAACTAGTTGCCCCTCGCCGTGATAAATGACCCAGCCCAGATGCTATATAAAAGGCCACCTCGTGATCTTACCAAGCATCCCTTTCCTCGTGCATAGCTCTCACAACCATTCCTTTGCCATGCCGAGCCCTAGTATCTATCTGAGAACTCCAGATGCAAACCCAGGTAGTTTTGTTAAAATATTGTGGGATTTTACCTGCAGTACCATGAGTTCTACCCATCCACCCCAGTATGAATTGCTCAAATCGAGGATCACCCCTTCCACCTCGAAATATTGGGCAGTGGTGCACATCCTTCCCGCAAACCCAAACCAAGACCCAAGAGAAGTCTCCTTCATGGGGAAATCTATGCCGACTCCGCAAATGGCCGTAGAAGCTGCTGCGTGTGAAGCACTTTCTCGCCTTCGATTCGCGATGCCCTATGCTAGTGAACGAGGGTATTATTACTATCCGAGTCGTGCAGCACTCGGAGAAGTAGCATCTTTTCCCGGTGGACGAATTGAGAGAGACCCAGTGCTGGCCAACCTTGCCAAGTATGTCATCCCTCAAGAGTGTTTGACCCAGCAGGTGATGGGCTATCTCCAGAGCCTCGCTGATTTAAACCCTCAGATCGCTATTGGCAGACCACTGAGGCCCGACCAGGAGAGACACATTCATCGACTAGTCAATCCGCTTCCCCCGATAGAAGAAGAGTGTACCCCAGTACCAGAGACGTTTTCTCAGGACCCTGTCTTTCTCCCGCTTTCATTGTAGACATTACTGCTATGATTATTGCCCCAGCATCTAGTTTTGTGTTGCAACTTATGTGTGGTATCCTAAATTTGTGCGATGAATTAAGTATTTGGTTTCAATTAACGAGAGTAGTTTTTACTGCTGTTAATTTTTATTAACTAATTTCACTCTCAGTAATTTCTGAAGTGAGATTTTTTCCCTGAGTTGTTACAGCATATGCCTCTTCATGACATAGATTTTTATTCACGCAGCACCACGACAGCAGACTCACAACCCCAACCCCTCGACCACATGCACTAATTGCAAATCCACGTGTACGTGTTGCACCTAACTGATCACCCCCCCCTTGCACATCACAGTCTCTGAAGGAGAGATTTGTGGGTAATTATTCGGGTGCAAGTTGCCTACAGCACACTGACAATAGTTAGCACCCGACACCAGCACCTAATCCACATGATCACCGCCACCGCGGAGAGCTAACACTCGAGCAGCAACATCACGACGATCATCGAGGATCATCACACACAAGAGCATGGAGAACCCCAGCAATGCCGCCAACCCTCCGCACACCAGGATCATGTACCAGTCCGGCATCACCTCCGCCACTAGAGCCTCGTCTCGAGCTCCTGCATACATAAATGGAAGAGAAGGAAGGAGAAGGAGAAGCGAGGCCAGGTGTGAGGAAGAAGAAAGGAGAACCTCGATCATTTTATAGCTCGAGATTGGTGTACGGTGGGCGAAGTCCACCAGCGCCGCTCGTCGCTCGATCGCCGGTGTTCGGAGGCGAATCCGCCAGCAGTGCCGACAGCGCACTGGCCCGCGAGGTGAGTGCACGCTACACCGGCAGCTAGCATGCCGCGCACTACCACAGTATGACCTAGATGCCCTACACGCTAGACGTCTCTAGTGGAGAAAGCGCGGGAAAGTGCGTGAGAGAGAGGAAGAAGAAAGAACCAGAGGTAGAAGAAGAGACTGACAGTGGGCCCCGGGTCCATCTGTCAGCCAGAGAGAGCACTCTACTCTCAGGTACGACCAGCTTATCTTAGAAATTTAGAAATTTATTCTAAATTTACTGTAACCAAAAGTAGGAATTTCTCGTTTTCCCCCAACCATGGATTTTTTCCACGCAGCGCCAGTATTCCACACTGTAGTTTTACACCACTTATTTGCCCATTCACTGTAGCCACATTTTATTGCATGGGTAGGATGGTTATTTTGTGATATTATTCTGAGATAGTAGGAGTAATTCTTTTTCAAAACAGCCTCTAGCAAATCTCAAGGATGAGATTTTTCTTAAGGGGGGTAGTGTTGTAACACCCCAAGAATTTAACCATGATTTATTAATCAAAATTTGGTCATGGTAAATTAAATTTTTATTTTCTGGATTTTCTTTTATTTCAGAACCACCCTTTTCTCCTGAATTGTGGAGTTTTCACCCAAGTGAAAACCTTTCAAAATATTGTTGGACTTGTATATCTTTCCAAGACCATTTCTTTTATCAGTGGAATTATTTCTACAATTATTTTTCCTCAGCTTTATACCTTTGAAAATGGTTTTTCATAAGTTTTGGGGTTCCATTTGCACTACAACCCTTTCAAATACTCCTTTAAAATCCCCACCAAAATTTTGGGATGTCATGTGAGGTTCCCACATCAATTTTATGCAAAAACCTCTTTTAGTCATTTGGAAATTTTGAGCCCTAGCTCATGTTTTAAAATCTGGATCAGTTTGTGGTTTGCACTACAACCTATTTAAATATTTCTTTAAAAATTCCACCAAAGTTGGGAGATGTTAGTAGGAGTATATAATTCAACTTTATGCAAAAACCCATTGGTGTTCTTTGAAAAATTTGAGCAAAACATCCTCATCTTCATTCTGGTCCAGTTTAGTGTTTTGCATTTTGAACCTGCTTGCTTTGCCTAAACATCATGTGTCATGGCTCTACCTTAGTCTATAGCCCCACCCTGCTAAAACCTCATGTGGATTAGAGCCCCCTGGCAGGCATTGGCATTTTGCCGAGCACCCCGCGTGTGTGCTCTGGGCGCGGCCAGAGCGCATGTTTTGCCCGTGCGTGCGCCCGAGTCGCCGCGTCTGGCCCCTGACCTTTGCTCACCCCTAGAGCCACGCCCTGCCCTCGACCGCTCGCCAGAACCCTCCAAGCCACCCTGGCGCCCTACAACGCCGCCGTCAGAGCTCCCTTGGTGGCACGCTGGCGCCACAGCAGGCTCCTACCATTGACGGCGCCGCCCGAGCCACAACCCGAGCTCAGCCATTCGCCCTGCCAAACCCCGCCAGCCATCGCCACGCGCCCCCCCTGACTACAGAACGGCGGTTCGCCGGCGTTCTTATCCACGTCCATGGGAACCGACCTCTCCAGGCTATAAATAGCCCTCCCGATCACGCCTGAGCTCGTTAGTAGCCTTATTCAAGTGGTAGGAAGCCCCCTCCTTCCCCAATTTGGCCAGAGGCCATCATCTCTCCCATCTCCGGCAGGTTCGGCCGCCTCCACGTTCTGGTAAAATCCGGCCAAGACTGAGGCCCCTAACCCCTCCCGTGCTTCCATCCTATTCCCCTCGATCCTGCGGAGCCACCCCACCTCTCAAACGCGATCGGGAGCCACCGTAGCTCGAGACCCCAGTCCTCCCGAAACCACTGTCCGCCGCGGAGCTCGCCGCCGGCGACTCCCTTCGTCCCCGCCAGCCCTTCGACCATTGGGAGGACTGCCCTAGACGGGCGGATCCATCCCTCCCCTCGGAACTCCGTGGGGAGCCGTCGTTCGTCGACGGCGATCGCCGGAGCCCCGCCTCTACTTGGCCAAAGGAGGAAGGAGGAGCGGGCGACTAGTCAAACCTGACCTGTGGGCCCGATGGACCCACTGTCAGTGACCCAGCCCCGCTGAAGCGTGTTTTAACTAGAAGCGCATTCCACCAAATACGCCTTCGCTAGAAGAAAACATAAGTGCTGCTGAACCGTTTTCTTTTTCTGATTTTTATTAAAAACAGATTTTGACTATACTTTGACTCTCTATAACTTTTAAAATACAAGTCCAATTGATTTGACTCTTTTTATGTTGTTTCTCAAATTTTGTCTAGTTTATTTTCATATTTATTTGAAAAAAATTCAAACAAATTTTTTGTACTATTTTGGAACTATGTGTTAATTTGAATTTTTCTTAAATAGGATTTTGGAGAGGGAGGCAACTTTCAAAAAATGCACCCCCACTTGCATGCTCTTGAAGGCAAGCATTTTGAACCCTGGCATAATATTGTTGTGTGTTGTTTGATACGGTTACAACACCACCTTGACTCGGAGTATTCGTTATTTTATGTGATGACATGATCATACTCATGAGTGCATGTTGATGATTCCGTGCTATTGGAATTTGATATGTTTGTGATAGTAATGACCCTCGTATGTCGTTCATGCCTACTGGAAGGAATCCGGGAAAGTCCCTGTCTTGGGTAGACATGAGCTTGTCTCTAGTTCTTCGTCGAGACGGTTATGTCCGGTAAGGCATGGTGAGGTATGATGAGTGGTGATTCTGTCTGATTGGTGTGAAATATATTTCTTATGCTTATCATGCAGGAAATGATTTAACCTCCTGACTCGACCATAGATGGAGTCTTGTTCCAGTAACCCCCATACTTGTTTCGTACTACCACTTGTCCCTGCCATAGGTAGGGTACGGTTCAGTAAGTTGTCAACCCCTTCCTAGCACACATCGTAGAGAGAGGCCATGGTGGAAGATACCGGCTGCATCCGGTAGGCATGCCACCTGGTCCGAGGGCATGGGTGTTTTCGGTTGGAGCCGAGGGGGTAGCTCCCCTAGTTTGCGCGCGTTATAAATTTGTGATCCCATGCTAGTCGAGGTTGTAGCCTCCCCACTTAGAGTTTCGCTTAACGAGTGTCGTGGGTGATTCCAGACACCGGTAAGTTAGCCTGGTGTGTGCGGTCAGGTGTGTTTTCAACTAAAAGACCATAGACGGAATTAGTCCCGATGGACTAAAGGAACGCTTTACTCGTGGGTAAAGAGTACACCATCTACAGAGATTATACCTATTCGAATAGCCGTGTCCATGGTTAAGGACTACAGTTGGTTTTAGTGTCGGTCTTCGAAGGAAAAACTGCTAAATCAGAACATGGATCATGACTTGTGACTTATGATGATTATGATTACTATTATTATGGACTAACCATTTACACTCTTTGAATTATTGAATATCCCTGGGACGGTTCTACCTCCTGGATATTCACTATGACTACTCTCATATAAGCCCTTTATGTGGTGTTGCGGAGACGCCCGACTGTGGCATGCTCATTATTCATTTACTTTATAATCCCTTTTTGTGGTGTCGCTGAGACGCCCGACTGTGGCATGCTTATTATTCATTTACTTTATAATCCCTTTATGTTGTGTCATTGAGACGCCCGACTGTGGCATGACTATTATTTACTTACTCTAGAAGCCCTTTATGTGGTGTCGCACAGACGCCCGACTGTGGCATGTTTGCTACTTATTTCCTTTATAAGTCCTTTATGTGACGTCGCTCAGACGCCCGACTAAGGAATGCTTTATATTATTATCCTTTCGAGGCGTCGCTTCAAACACCCGATTAGTGCATTCTATTTCTACTCCCCTATTGCATATTCATGTTGTATATGAATAACCTGCTTGCGTGCATCATGGATTATTATTCTGTGACTAACGTTCTGATCATGAAATATTTTAGAGCATGATTATCAATTATTATATTATACCTGTGTTCATAATGTTTGCGAGTACATTCAAAGTACTCACTAGCTTGTCCCTGGCTATTGTCTTGGCCAGATTTCTTGCATGGAGAGGAGCGTTGCGATGACAGCCCCGGAACCTACCCAATGGTGATAGCAGCCTCGCGAAGATAGGAGTTATCCAGGTCAGCTGTTCTTGTGGGAAATGGAGTCTCATAGACGCTGATGTACCATAAACCGCTTCCGCCATCAACCACTAGAGACCATTTGTTGTACTCATAGGCCAGAATGGTCTTGTACTACACATTTTGTATTTTCTTGGAGTTTCTGTATCAAGTTGGTGTCTCATCAGCTAACAGTAATCCTAGGGCTGGTGAGCACAAGGGCTATTTTCTGGGAAATTACTACCCTGAAAATCCGGTCCTGACAATCTCGGGATGAGATCCTCTCATAGTGGTGGAGTGTTGTGGCGCCCTGAGACCGATGCTCCAGATGTCTTCCATTTCTTTTGCTGTTGCCATGTGCATTTGCATCCATCATGTTCACGATTGCTTGCTTGTGATGTTTTATTATTATTATTATTATTATTATTATTATTATTATTTATTTTTGCATCATGCATTCATCTCCATATGATTGTTGTGCTTGTTTTCTTTTACTTGTTCATGTGCATTACAACTCCTTCTTCTTGTCCTTGATCCTTCCTTTTTACTTATTGCTCAACTTCAACTTGGTTTCACCCAAGTTTCTATCCCATCCAAACTTCTCTTTTCTACTTTATTCCACTTATTTTTCTTGTGGCATTTTCCCTGTTCGGAAAAATGTTCAACCTATCCCTATAAATCCTAAATGATGCCTACACCCTCTGTGTAACTTCTTATCTCAATTGGACTTGTTTTGGTTAGGCTCAAAAATGGCTCAAGTTTGAATTTAATTCGAACTTGAATTATTTGTCTATCTCTAAAATGTCCAAAACATTTTTATCAAATTCTGCATATTACCAGGACTCCATAAATATCTTCATCTCTGCCAAATTCAATATCTACTCTTGCCTTTCTTTTCTTGCAATTTTTGGTTTGAAGAAAAGAAAAAGAAGAAAAATAGAGAGAGAGGCGGCCTGCACTGCTGGCCACTTGGGCCTCCCACCAGGCCGGCCCAACCATCTCCCTGCCCAATCGGCCCAACCTCCCTTGGGCCATATGCGCCTTAGGCCAAGCAGCACCCAGCTCTAACCCTAGGCCCAGACCCATCCTCTCGGTCTCTCCCTCTTGCTCCCCCCTCAGCACCGTCAGCGCGCCGATCCCCATCTCTCACCATCCCTCGCTCGCGCACAGGGGAGGAGATCCCCGCGCCAGTTTCCTCCGATCGTGCCACCATAACTATCTTGCTCCGGCAATGGCCACGTCGCCCTGCACCTCTCCGCCTTCACACATGCAGGAGCCGCCACCCGACCTCCTCCAACGCCTCTGCCGTCACCGCACCAAGTTCCTTGCTCCTGCCGCCGGATTCCTGCACCACGCCGCACCCTCAAGTGCCCCGCCTCGTCGCCGGCCCTTGCTCCGCCTCGTTGCACGTCTCTACCCATCGCCCGCAACCTCCGTCCAGCGATCGGTGCTGCGTATCCTCGCGAGCGCCTCCTCCCTCCGTTCGGCCTGAAGCTCGCCGCCTCTCTGCCATGTCCTTCCTCTGCCAGCGCCGCGACTCCGTCACCTGGCGACCTCCGCCACCAGCCGTGCCAGCGAGCAGGCCGCTGTAGTCCTCCTCGTCGTGTTCCCCTCCACCTCCAGCCACCAACCTCCGTCGTCTCCATGGTCAAGTTGACGCCAAGGCTGACCCCAAGGTCTCCTCTGTTGTCGTCGTCAGCCGCAGTTGCAGGTCCGGTAGACCCGTGCATGGCCCTCCTCACACCCCTGCTACCTTTCCGACGGCCTTTCATGGCTCCTACCACCTTTGCGGCAAAGACCATCGAACAACGACTTCGCCTCTTGCTCGACAAGTACCGCACCGAACGCTAAGTACCAGGATGTCGAGGACCCGCCAAGTTCATTTACGTGTGTGTACGGTTACACATCTGGGATGCGTCTAGTACCTCTACAGGAGACTCGAATGTCTAATAACTGTGTACAATGACCGTTGCCAAAGACCGTCAAGTGAACGACTACTTCCACGACGATACGAGTACAACTACCGTCAACGTGCATTTTGCCAAGTACCTCTACCGTCGACCCCGTGGACGTCAAGTTCCTCCCCGTGACCCCAAACGTCTACATATGCCACTACTTCCACTACGACCCATGAACGACTACTTCCCTCGACATTTTTGAATCGCCTCGAAACGCACGCTTCGAAGGTATACCCCGAGACGACCGCCCGTGAACAAATGCATGTGTTGTATGAGATGCATGTTTGGATGCTGTATCCTCCCGTGAACGTTAGTTGTTTCCCTCGCTTGGCACCATCGTCGACCTGTGGGAACCCTGTATCCGGGATCACCCCACCATCCTTGCATGACACGCTCTCGTCACATTTTCTTTTGCACTGGCATCTCAATCGAGTTACCAGAACCGGAATGTTGCCATGGCACCATTCTCGTTATCATTGTCGTGGCACCCCTTTCATTTCCGCCACGATGACAAATGTTTCATAATGCTCATGTCAACATTTTCATAAAAATTGCATAAACTTGCATATGCCATCCGCATCATGATAACAACAATTAAAATGGTTAAAATTGTTTTTGCATTAAATTCCTATTACACATGAGGATTTACCGGAATTGTTGTTTGATATTTCCGGCCTAATTTAAACTTGCCTTAATAGGTAGTTTTACTTATGCTTCACCATATTGCCATGTTTAATAACATTTAATATTGTTGGGTACATAAACGAGAGAGAACAAAATAATTGATGTGGTGTTTCGTCAATATGCAACTCGTTGCATATTGAGCTCCACTTAACTTGTAGTTTTGCTTGTGCACATTGCCATGCCATGCCTCATTAAACCGGACATGCATCATACTTGATTGTGCATCATGCCATGTTTATGTGATGGTTGTTTACCATGTTGATTGCTTCTTTCAGGGTTGCTTCTCTCATTAGCTTCGGATTTCGTTTCTGAGTTGTGAGGACCCGTTCGACTACGTCCGTTTGTCTTCTTCATGGACTCGTTCTTCTTCCTTGCGGGATCTTAGGCAAGATGACCATACCCTAGAAATCACTTCTATCTTTGCTTGTTAGTTGTTCGTTCTATCGCTATGTCGCGCTACCTACCACTTGTTATATAGTGCCTCCCATATTGCCATGTCAAGCGTCTAACCCACCTTTCCTCGCAAACCGTTGTTTGGCTATGTTACAGCTTTTGCTCAGCCCCTCTTATAGCATTGCTAGTTGTAGGTGAAGCTAAAGTTTGTTCCATGTTGGAACATGGATATGTTGGGATATCACAATATCTCTTATTTAATTAATGCGTCTATATACTTGGTAAGGGTGGAAGGCTCGGCCTTATGCCTGGTGTTTTGTTCCACTCTTGCCGCCCTAGTTTCCATCATACCGGTGTTATGTTCGTTGATTTTGCATTCCATACGCGGTTGGGTGTTATGGGAACCCCTTTGACAGTTCGCTTTGAAAAAAACTCCTCCAGCAAGGCCCAACCTTTATTTTACATTTGACTAACAACCTAAGCCTTTTCCCTTGGGTTTCTGGAGCCCGAGGGTCATCTTTATTTTAACCCCCCTGGGACAGTGCTCCTCTGAGTGTTGGTCCAAAAAAGAGCCGCTTGCAGCGCCACCTCGGGGAAACTTGAGGATTGGTTTTAGCTGTATTTAGTGTTCATCTGGTGTGCCCTGAGAACGAGATATGTGCAGCTCCTATCGGGATTTGTCGGCACATCCGCGCGGCTTTGCTGGTCTTGTTTTACCATTGTCGAAATGCATTGTAACCGGGATTCCGAGACTGATCGGGTCTTCCCGGGAGAAAGAATATCCTTTGTTGACTGTGAGAGCTTGTGATGGGCTAAGTTGGGACACCCCTATAGGGTATAAATTTTCGAGAGCCGTGCCCGCGGTTATGTGGCAGATGGGAATTTGTTAACGTCCGGTTGTAGAGAACTTGACACTTAAACTAATTAAAATGCATCAACCGCGTGTGTAGCCGTGATGGTCTCTTCTCGGCGCAGTCCGGGAAGTGAACACGATTCTTGTGTTATGCTTGAACGTAAGTAGTTTCAGGATCACTTCTTGATCACTTCTATTTCACGACCGTTGCGTTGCTTCTATTCTCGCTCTTATTTACGCATGTTAGCCACCATATATGCTTAGTGTGTGCTGCAGCTCCACCTCATTACCCTATACTACCCATAAGCTTAAATAGTGTTGTCGGCGTTCTGGGAACGGGGGTCCCCAGACTTGCCTACCTGCGGCCTGCGGCGTGGCTCAAAGGGGGGCCCAGCACGGCCCATCTTCATCAACACAGACCCAAGACCCTCGCGAGGGGCCAAGCCTCGCGGGGCGGACGACACGGAGCTTCCTCAGGCACGGCCTCATCAGGCTGGCTCACTAGGAGGCGGAGAGATCAAGGCGGGGTACCTCACGAGGTGCCCGTGACGCAAGCCATGACGACCAAGGGTGCCAGGCGGGCGCCAGCCCGCGCAGTGTCCTTCTTTCCTCTTTGGTGCAAAGGGAGCAAGCGCAGGCGAGAGAATCAAGCAAAGGCACCCGTTTCGGTGCAACGAGACCAAGACCAGTCCAACGGCAAGGAGGAAGTCATTGTGGAGCCCAAGCCAGCGTCACCACCAGAGCCTTTGGCACGCGAGGACCAACTTTAGTCAGGATAAGTGTACCAAATGTAACCCTTCAAAGTGGCCAATTGTTGGCGCCCTTCCCGCTCAATATTTGGGAAGAGGCCTAGGGCCTTTGCCTATAAATAGGACTAGCCACGCACAAGGTAGGGGAGATCGGATCGCAATCGAGAAGAAAGAGAGAGAGAAGGGTGACTGAACTCCTCCTAGCAGTTTGTCGCCCCAGCCAAGAACAGACCCTTGCGAGGCTGTTCTTCCTTGTATTGCTCATCATCATCAGCCCAAGAGGCAATCCACCACACCACACACTCGAGTAGGGTATTACACCACAACGGTGGCCCGAACAAGTATAAACCCTGTGTCTCTTGTGCTGTTCTTTCCACAGCTTAGATCTTAGCGAGGCAGAGGGGTGCAGGTAGGTAGAAGGCGAAATCTCCGCGCGCACCCCAGTGTTCGAACCTCAAGGATCTGCCGGAACCCGAAATCCGACATTTGGCGCGCCAGGTAGGGGTGCGCCGGAATTCGTCTTCCACCACCCTGTTCTCCTCCGACCATCGCGTCCATGTCTGACGCTCGTCGGGCCCGCGCCGAGCACCGGGCCGCTCTCGCCTCCCGCGTCGCCCAGACGGCTCCTGTCGGCGGGCGTCCTCGCTGTTCCCCGTCACCTGCCATCAACGTCGCCACTGGCCCGGTGGGGGACGAGTAGCAAGCGTCGTCTCAGCATCCGTCCGTGCGGCAAGACGGCCGCACCGCTACTCCCTTGCTCACCCCAGCTGGTTCTTCGTCCCGCGCGCTCCGCGCACCCATGGAGGCTCGAGTTGTGCTCACCGCAGCAAACGAGGTCCTGCGCTACCGTCCCGTCGACGACATCTATGAAGAATGGCTCGACCGCGTCGCCGAGCTCGTCCGCGCCGCAGGGGGCTCTCCCGCGCCGTCCGTTCCACTGCACCGCACCCCGCCCTACGCGGGTGACGAAGCTCCGGGGGCGCGCCAGCCGCCTCCTCCTCAAGAAGGCGCCATGGCTCCAAGGCATGTGGCCCCTGGGCGGAACCCGCTTCGTCAGGTGGCATCGCGGCAAGAGAAGAGCTACCAAGAAGTCCCTCGCCCGCAAGAAGCTGCCCGGGCGCTCCCTGCTCCAGCACGCCGCGACCATGCTCCTGCTCCCGCACGTCAAGACCCCGCGCTGCTCCAAGCTGCAGTGCGTTGGGACATGCAAGACCAAGCTCTCCGTCACCCAATGCCTCCCGCGGCCACAACAGGCTGCCGTACCTTCACCACCGAGCTACGCAGCATCGCGTGGCCCGGCAAGTTCAAGCCAGACCTGCCTCCTCATTACGACGGCACTGCCGACCCTGCGGAGTTGCTCCAGCTCTATGAGCTGGGCATCGAAGCTACCAATGGAGACGAGAAGGTCATGGCGAACTGGTTTCCCATGGCGCTCAAGGACGGGGCCCGCACCTGGCTCCTGAACCTGGCTCCAGGCACGATCTCCTCCTGGGACAAGATGCGCACCCGCTTCATCGCCAACTTCCAAGGTACTCGCGACCGGCCACCCGCCGTGAGCGACATGCGCTGCATCAAGCAACAACCCGGAGACCCTGCAGAAGTACATCCAGCGCTTTAACAACGCACGCCTCAAGATTCCCAAGGTGACCGAGGAGGCCATAATCTCAGCCTTCTCCGACGGCGTGCGCGATGTCAAGATGAAGGAGGAGCTGGCGATGCATGAAGACCTGTGCACTTCCTTGGAGTTGTTCAACTTGGCAACCAAGTGCGCCAGGGCTGAAGAAGGGCGTCTCTCCCTCCTCGAGCTGCCTGCCGCAGACCCAGAAGAGAAGAAGCCCGAGGCCAAGGATGTGAAGCACAAGGGGGCTGCCGTGCTCGCAGCAGAACCAGAAGAGAAAAAGCCCAAGGCCAAGCGGGGCAGAGATCACCCTGAATCTTCCAAGGGCAGTCGGTACTGTGTGTACCACGACCTCCACACCCACACCACCAACAAGTGTCAAGAGCTCCGAGCCATGCGAGACGGAAGGATCGGCCGTCGCCCCGACCGCGGTGACCGGGGCTACAGTCGAGGAGGAGGAAGGAACGCAGGACGCTGGGAAGACCGCTGCCCGCGCCAAGGGTGGCACGATCGACCTCGCGAGGATCGCTGGCAAGACCCGCCTCGCGAGGGAGACTGGAGGGATCAGCCTCATGAGGATCGCCCGCAAGGCAACGCAGGCCTCCCTCCGCTGCCGCCACAGCCAAGGAGAAACGAGGACCGCCATCAGGACGAGGGGGCTAGGGGCTTCCAGGAGCCGCGCGTGATCGCCTGCATCCTGGGCGGGGCTCAAGCCCCAGCCTCTCAACGCATCTTCAAGCAGTTCGCCCGCGAAGTGAATGCAGTCCTCCCCAAGCTCGAAGCCACGCGCCCTCTCAGGTGGTCGGCGTGTGCCATCACGTTCAGCTCAGCAGATCAGCTGAAGTGTGCGGCCACAACCGGAGTCCTCCCGATGCTTTGTTCCCCAATCATCAGCAACGTGGTGGTCACCAGGACCCTCATCGATGGCGGGGCAGGGCTCAATGTCCTGTCCGTGGAAACATTCAACAATCTCCAAGTGCCCTACAACCAGCTTCAGCCAACCAAGCCTTTCTCCGGAGTCACCGACGGCTCCACGGTCCCGATTGGGCAGGTCCGCCTCCCTGTCACCTTCGGGGCACGCGACAACTACCGCACCGAGATCATCGACTTCGACGTCGCCCACATTCGCCTGCCGTACAATGCCATCCTTGGGTACCCAGCGCTGGCCAAGTTCATGGCCGTAACTCACCACAGCTACAACGTCCTCAAGGTGCCACGAAGTGGCGGAGTTATCACGGTGCCCTGTGAAGAGAAGGACGCGGTGTGTTCCCTGGAACGAGCATTTCAGGCCGCATCACTGGAAGACCCAGATTGCGGAAGCAGGAGGCTTCCCAAGACTGCCCCCAAGAAGAAGAAGACATCGTCCGGCCCGGCCCCTCAGGAGGCAGGCCACTCAGGGCCCGCGCCTTCCCAGGGGGAACCTCCTTCCATCGCATAGGAAAGCGCGCCCGGCGCCCTCCTCAGGCAGGGCTTGGGGGCTCTCCCCTGGAGGGCCACCGACCTGGCTAAGGTCACGAGGGAGGCGCTTGGGCACCACATGGAGGCGTGTTTCGAAGCACGTTTCCCTCAAGAAGGAGTAAGGCAAGGAGAGCTAGACCCTCAGGAGTTCGTCAGCAAGGCTATTCAGGAGCTACAGGAGTCAAGAGTCATGAAAGGCGGCCGCCGCCTACCAGCTGTGGCTCCCCATCCAGGCGAGTATGGTGGGCTGCGCGTCTGCATCAACATACCAGGGCTCAATCGAGTCGCCTCTCTGGAGCGCCTCTGGCCCTCGCGACTGGGGCGCTGCGAAGGTCCACCCCACTGCTACGTTCGCATGCCTTACGGCTTGCCGAACGCGGCTGCCACGTACCAGCGCCTCATGAGGGGTATCATGGAGGCTCAATAGGCCAGGCGTTCCGCAGCCCTGGCGGAGATGGAGATGGTCCGCGAGGAACCACCAGCACCTCCGGAGCCTCCCGAGGCCCCTGGGCCTGGGGGCTCGTGAGGATCGGCTTCCGCAGCCCACCGAGTCTGCTACACCAACACTCCTTCGTCCTCAACATCATCAGGTGACATCTTTCAAGTCTCATTTCCAGCTGGGAGAGCCCCCCCAAGGCTGCATTATTCCCAGGCCGCGTGGGTCCGTCCCTGCGGCATGTATCCCTTTTATTTCATGTTGTTAGCTTACTTTGTTGGGGGTGCCCCACGGGCTGCATCATCCCCAAGTCGCTCGGGCCTGACCCAGTGATGTCCGCCTTCCCAGCATCTATTTGAATGAATCCACTCCTTCACGGCTAATGTGTTTGACCTAGTTGCCCGCTCAACTGACGCCAACTGACGGAGCTGCTCCCAAACGGCACGACGCTTGCGCATGGGTCCGTCCCTGCAATGCCGACAAACCTGAATGGCTGAGCTCTGGCCGCGGCAGCCCCACATGGCGCCACCTCGTCAAGCCTTCAGTGCCTCACCGCCCCTCGGAAGCAACCAACGGCTGACTGTCAATTGTCATGGCAACCCCTCGTTCTTTCTATGATGGGTCTACAGGATCTCCTAAAGGAGATGCATCAGGCGAGGCCCTTGCGGTGTCTCCTTCACTCTCATCCACGCGAACCGCTTGCACGTTAAAGGGGGGGGTGCCTGAGCATCGCGACTCAGGGCTCCTCCTGGCTCTCCAGCCCTCACCCTCTGGCCTTGTCCACGGCATCGCGACCTGGCATACCAGTGACGGCTGAGACTCGCTCGAGGGCCGGGACTCGAGGACGTAGAGCAGAAAGGGGAGCAAAGGCGAGAGGGGAGGGACACGCGAGGACCTCGCCGAGCAACCTCATGCCTGCCGATGCACGGACCCGGTGACACACCAGTGAGCGGCCCCTGATTCTCGAGATAAGTCACCACCCGGAAGCACCAGCTACCGTCACACCATCCCCGCACCTAATGCAATCTCGTGTTAGCGACGCCGCTCTCCTTTCTCACCGAACGACGGCTGCTTGAGCACCAAAGGGGACCTCCTGAGCATCGCGACTCAGGGGCTCTTACCGGACCCCGGGTCGCTCACCTACTGGCCTTGACCACGGCATCGCGACCTGGCATACCAAGCCGTCTTGGGACTGGGACCTGTCGGCGCAGAGCACCAAGCCCTCGTGAGGTTCGAAAGGGAGAACTGAGCTAAGACAGAATGAGCAACTCGCACAATTCTATGACAAGGGTTATATTAACAAAACAGGATCACAGGTACCTTACAAGCCCCCACGGGACGCGTCTTTGATTCCTCGCAGGGAACAGATCCTAAAAGGACGCTAACTACACGCGCCCCTGCAAAAGACGACATCATAAACAGTGGGCCATCAAGCACCGGCACCAACCCCATCCAGACCAGAGTCGGCGACGGCCTGACGAGCCCGCCCCACTCTAGGAGCAGCGCCGGCTCGGGGGCTCGTAGCTATCGTCGCTCATCTCCGGAGTCGCGAAGAGCTCGCCGGAGTCGCTGGAACCTCCGCCGCCTCCGCCTCCTGAGGAGCCGCCAAGGGAGCGGTCGGCAGGCCCAGTCCTCGCCGTAGGAGGGTCCCGACCACCTCTCCCGGGGCAGCACTCCAGCCGGCGCCCGTTTGCATCGAAGACCTTGAAGAACATCACCGAAGCACCGTCGTACTCCAAGTGGATCGCGAAGGCACCTCTTGTCCTGCAGACCCGGGCGATTTCGCTCCAGCCTCGAGTCATGAAGACCTCGCCCAAGGCAACGACCGCGACCTCTGCCTCAGTCGCGAGGGTTCTGCAGCCGGCGTGCTGCAGCCAAAGCTCCAGGAGTTCTCCCTGCGGGATGATGGAGGTGAAGAAGGGAGGAAGGCGAATCCAAGACAAAGGAGGCATGGCGGCATGAAGCACGAACTCTCGGGAGGAGCCCTCGGTGTGGACCCTAGGGGGGACGACCCACGCCTTCGTGACCCGTCGGCGCCGACGGCGGCGCCGCCCGTGGCAATCGGCATCGACCCCTTCAGAGCCCTCGATGTGGGCATACAAGGGAAGCGGGGACCCCGGAGGTGGCCACTCGCACCAGGGCCTCGACACCACCTGATGGGCCCCCTCGTCCCGGCCGCGGAGGGCGAGCCGTTTCTTCGGCGGGAGCGGGTCTGGTTCCTCTCGGGGAGCGTTTCCCTTCTCTGCCGTCGAGAACTGGCGGATCGGAGCCATCGCAGCAAGACGGAGCAAGGACCGGGAAGAAGGAAAAGAAAGAAGGGATGGATTGGAAGGGCGCGCGCCGTTCCGTGCTTATGGCCGGCGAAGGTCAACCGCCGACCTCCACGATCGCAGGTAATCATGATCCGCTTTGCATGCAGGGACTTGTCCAATCCATTTAGTTGCCGAGGCGCCGTGGGGAAGTGGAGACGCCCATGTCCAATCAACCGCCATGCGACGCCCAAGGCCACAGGCTATTAGGGCCCGCCGCGCTTCGCTCTTGCCCTTTCGCCTCCCTACACGGCCAAGTCCAGGCGCGCCTTGGCCCCGGGGGCTACTGTCGGCGTTCTGGGAACGGGGGTCCCCAGACTTGCCTGCCTGCGGCGTGGCTCAAAGGGGGGCCCAGCATGGCCCATCTTCATCAATGCAGACCCAAGACCCTTGCGAGGGGCCAAGCCTCGCGGGGCAGACGACACGGAGCTTTCTCAGGCACGGCCTCATCAGGCTGGCTCACAAGGAGGCGGAGAGATCAAGGCGGGGTACCTCACGAGGTGCCCGTGACGCAAGCCATGACGACCAAGGGTGCCAGGCGGGTGCCAGCCCCCGCAGTGTCCTTCTTTCCTCTTTGGTGCAAAGGGAGCAAGCACAGGCGAGAGCATCAAGCAAAGGCACCCGTTTCGGTGCAACGAGACCAAGACCAGTCCAACGGCAGGGAGGAAGTCATTGTGGAGCCCAAGCCAGCGTCACCACCAGAGCCTTTGGCAGGCGAGGACCAACTTTAGTCAGGATAAGTGTACCAGATGTTCCCCCTTCAAAGTGGCCAATTGTTGGCGCCCTTCCCGCTCAATATTTGGGAAGAGGCCCAGGGCCTTTGCCTATAAATAGGACTAGCCACCCACAAGGTAGGGGAGATCGGATCGCAATCGAGAAGAGAGAGGAGAGAAGGGTGACTGGACTCCTCCTAGCAGTTCGTTTCCCCAGCCAAGAAGAGACCCTCGCGAGGCTGTTCTTCCTTGTATTGCTCATCATCATCAGCCCAAGAGGCAATCTACCACACCACACACTGGATTAGGGTATTACACCAGAACGGTGGCCCGAACCAGTATAAACCCTGTGTCTCTTGTGCTGGTCTTTCCATAGCTTAGATCTTAGCGAGGCGGAGGGGTGCAGGTAGGTAGAAGGCGAAATCTCCATGCGCACCCCAGTGTTCGAACCTCAAGGGTCTGCCGGAACCCGAAATCCGACAAGTGTTGATCTCGCGGGTGTGACATTGCTGAGTCCTCGTGACTCACAGTTACTTCCAAACAGTTGCAGGTGCCAATGATACCAGTGCAAATGATGCAACCGAGCTCAAGTTGGAGCTCGATGAAGATCTTGATCGTTGTTTTGTTTCGTTTCCTGTTGATCAGTAGAGGAGCTCAGTTGGGACGATCGGGGATCTAGCATTTGGGGTTGTCTTCAATTATTTTGGTTCCGTAGTCGGACCTTGATTGCATTCTGGATGATGTATGTTAAACTTGTATTTGTGTGAATTGGCGATTGTAAGCCAACTCTTTATCCATTTCTTATTCAGTCAATGGGATTTGTGAAGATTACCCCTCTTGCGACAAGCCTACCATGCGGTAATGCCTCTAAGTCGTGCCACAACACGTGGGAGATATAGCCACATTGTGGGTGTTACAAGGCATGTGACAGATGAACAGAGTGTGTATTCATATTTGTCTCGTCGTTCTGAGCAACTTTCATGTACAAAGTATTTTCATCTAATAAACTATTTATTTTATATTATTGATCAAAGTTTAATTCAACTTTATAATTAACATAATTAAATTAATTATAAAGCATAATTATTATGTCAGCATGATGTCATCAGTCGACCGTCTGTTCACTGGGTCAACATACACGTGGGTCCCGTTCGTCATTTTCTCAGACTAACTAAGTGACTAGGTTAATTCATTTTAATTAGATTAGTTAAACATGATAAATTAACTTCATTAACTCATTAATTACTTATTTATTTATTTATTTATTTATTTATTTTAACATTTATTTTATTATTATTTTAAAATCATTCTGGGGTGTGGGCCCCGGCTGTCAATGGGCCAAAGGCCCTAGCGGGTCCAGGCATCAGGTAATACTCGAACAGGTGACGGGCGCCAGCGGGAAGTGGGTGCTCGAACAGGCAAAACCATGGCGTGGCGGGTGGCTCGCCAGAGCTCGGCCACGGTGACCCGGCCGTGGACGGCGCCGGCGGAGGGCAGCAGGTCGACGAGCGGCGGCAATGTTGGGCAGCACACGGGGGAAGCATCTGCGTGCGCACGTCAGTGAGGCCAGTGACGGTAGGTGCGCGGGTGGCTATGAGCGGCGCAGTGGCTGGAGTGGGGCCGCCCGTGGGAGGGGGCAGCCGCAGAGCGTGCGCGGGTGAGGGGTCGTGCCTCCCGTGGTGACAAGGCGATGTAGAACGATGATAGGGGCACGCATGTGCGCAGAAGCGGCCGTCGCGGGGTTCAGGGCTAGGGCCAGCGCATGGCGAGCTCGAGCGGGAGGCAGGCGGGCGCGTGGTCGCCGGGACAAGCGATGGGGACGGGGAGAGGGGGAAAGCGCTCACCCCTGATGCATGGGGACGGGTGGCATGGGGTAGTGGACGAGGAGGCGAGGCGGCAATAGTGGGGAGGAGATCCGGCGACGGTGCTTGACGCCAGTGACGGGGAGGACGGCGAGCAGTGTCTGACATTCGTTCCTCCCCTTCTCGATCCAGATCGGGAGCGAGAGGCGAGAGGGAACATATGAGGGTCAGTGGGGAGAGTGGGGGATCGGTTAGGGTTCCTGGGTTGGGGAGGGCCATATAGGCCATGGTCGACTTGGCCGGCGAGCTGGGCCGGCTTTGGCCGGCAGGGCCATTCGGCCCAGTGGAGGGGGGGCCTTTTCAATTATTAATTTTTGTTTACTTTTTTACTTTTCTTTATTTTTCTTTTTCCTTTTATTTATTTTACCTTTTACTTTTTTATTTTTAGTCTCATCTTATTTAAGTTTTATAAAAACATAAAAGTTGTAACAAAATCAGTATTAACATTTTAACATTTTATAATTAATAGAAGGCATTTATTAAATTGGTTATGCTATTGTCTCATTCCCATTTGAGAATTTAAACATTTTATAAAAGTGTGGTTTCTCCACCATAATTACCGATACATAATTTGGCTCACTCCGAACATTTTAATTTTAATATTTGAAAACTTTTATTGTTTGCTTGATTTTGAATTTGAATTCGAACCGGTTTCGAACTAACACGAGATTAGCAACAGTAATCGAGGTGACGTGGCATCATTAGCAGAGGTTCACTGTAGCTTAAATATCCGGGCATCACAACAAGGATCTGCAAACCATTCATGCAGACTCCAAGAAAGAACTGTATCGAGGTTGGAAAATGAAATATTCCAAGTTGAATGCCACCCTGGCGCTTCTCAGATTTAATGCAGCAAATGGTCTATCAAACAAGGGCTTCACGAAGATGTTAGGTATTTTCAAAGAAATTATTCTGGAAGATAATGTGCTCCCCAGAAGCATGAACAAAGCGAAGAAAATTGTTTGCCAGTTGGAACTTGATGTACAGAATATACACACTTGTGCGAATGATTGTATATTGTATGGTGGTGAGTACAAAGATTAGCGTGCATGTCCCACATGCAAGCATGCACAATACAAGTGCAGGATAACAAAGTACAAGTACAAATTGTACGACAAGATCAAGACAGGAACCCCGTTCAAGGTTGTTTGGTACTTGCCTTTAATTGCAAGGTTGAGGCGTTTGTTTGCAAACCCTAGAGAGGCAAAGAGATTACGGTGGCATCATGATGAGCGAACTGCGGATAAATATATGAGGCACCCGAAAGATGGGGCTTAGTGGGAATTAATCAACAACAAGTTTGAAGACTTTGCCAAGGATCCTAGAAGTATAAGGCTCGGGGAGTGTACTGACAGGATGAATCCTTTTGGCGATATGAGCACCAATCACAGCACATGGCCGGAGCTTCTGTGCATATATAACCTAGGTCCTTGGTTGTGTATGAAGAAAAAATACATTATGATGTCAATGATTATGCAAGGCCCGAAGCAACCTGGAAATGTCATCAGCATTTGCTTTCAGCTACTGGTAGAATAACTGCTGACAGTGTGGATAGATGCGCCTGTTGTACAATGTTCTGATGCTTACAAAAAGGAGATTTTCGATCTACATGCAATGCTGCTGCACACCATTCAAGATATGCCGACATTAGGCAACACATCAGGGCAGAAAACAAAGGGAGATGTAGGGTGTGTCACATGCATGGGTTGGACTGCTAGCAGATTTCTTCCCAACTCACGCAAAACCGTATATTTGCATCATCATAGGTTCTTACAGAGAAATCACCCATACCGAAAGATGAAAGCTCAATTTGATGGTACAGGAGAGGTAGATGTGGGCCCGAGACTCTGTGCTAGGGAGGTGGTCCACAACATGGATAAACAAATTAATGTTGTGCTTGACAAGAAGAACGCTTTGACGGTGAAACAAACACCCAAGGGTCATGTGTTTAAGAGGAAATCAATGTTCTGGAAATTACGTTACTAGGAGATTCCACATGTACGTCACTACATCAATGTCATGCACGTAGAGAAGAACGTATGTGAAAGCATCCTTGGTACTCTGCTCAAGATTAAAGGTAAAACAAAGGATGGTGACGGTGCATGGCTCGATATGCTTCCTGAGAAATCAAAACACAAGAGTGAAGCAAAAGATGATAAAAAATTCATCAACGCTCGCCAGAGTTACAATTTTAGTTCAAAAGAAGCAACATAGTTCTTCACCTATTTCTTGTCTGTTAATACACCCTCTTCCTACTCCACAAACATCAGAAGTCTCGTGGATGTGATCTCAGGTAAAATGAAGTTGTGACACATGATTGCCACGTAATGTTGACACAAATCCTCCCACTAGTCATTAGTAATCTGATGGACAATGATATAAGAAACACACTCATTTAGCTGTGTGATTTCTTGAACCAACTATGGCAGAAAGTTGTAGATCCTGAAGAGTTGGATCATATGCAAGAGGATATTGCAAGAATATTGTCCAACCTAGAGATGTTTCTCCCACCATCATTCTTTGATGCCATGGTCCACCTTACGGTGCACCTTGTCGACGAGATAAAGTATTATGGTCTTGTCTTTCTTTCCAACATGTATCCCTTCAAGTGGTTCATGGGAATACTGAAGCGTTATTGTTGGAACCGAAACCATCCAGAGGCAAGCATCCTACAAGGTTATACCGCAGAGGAGGTGGTTGAGTTTAGCACCAAATACATGAAACAAAGACCTATAGGTTTGCCCCTATCTCGCCACGAGGGAAGGCTGAATGGTAAGTCCGTCATTGCTGGCGCGCAAAAGGCTGCACCTCAGAATTGGCAGAGAAAGGCGGCCAGACAGTACTGCTTAACAGCCCAGTTCTTAGTGCTTACATCAAAGAACAATTGGCGGAGATACGCCAAAGTTTCTTAACAATGGTGTATCCATCAGATGTGGAGATGAAGGAGCACACTAACTACACCGAATGGCTGAAAATTTATTTGGCACAAGGATCCATTGATGACATTGCTACGTGGTTGGCACAAAAGCCATCACCTACGGTGTTGATGTACCAAGCATATGAAATAAATGGCTACACGTTCTACGCTAAGGAACGCGATGAGAAGACCTCATATGAGAACAAATCTGTTCGAATAGAATGCATGAATGTAAATGAAGCTGATAAAAGGATATACTATGGAACCATCAAAGAGATTTGGGAGCTTAACTATGTGAAAGTTAAGGTGGCATTATTCAGGTGCACATGTATCCCTCTTAGTCAGGTAAAGGTTGACGATTAGAGGAATACCTGTGTTAACAGGACAATGATGGCATATCACGCAGACCTATTCATTCTTGCCAGCGATGCTACCCAGATTTTCTATACGGAAGACCCCTTGCATAAGAACTGCCATGTAGTGATGCATGGAAAGAGGAGGGTACTGGCTGTCGAGGATGTTGGGATGAGGACGAGTACGATGAATTTGCTGAGTTTCCACCCAAGGGATCATGCACCACTCTAACAGAGAAGCGTAAAATCATTAGAAAACCCAAGTTCATTTGGGGTCAACGTAATGATCCCAGTTCCCCCATGTACATGGGAATTAAGCCATAAGACTAGTTTTTATGCCTACCCTGTTGTCGGTGTTCTAGGAGCAGGGGTCCCCAAACTTGCCTGCCCGCGGCCCGCGACATGGCTCCATCAGCGGCCCTGTATGGCCCATCTTCACCAGCAAACGCTCAAGACCCTCGCGAGGGGCCAAGCCTCACGCGGTAGATGACGCAAGGCCTCCTCAGTGGCGTCCTCACCAAGCCGGCTCGCGAGGGGCGGAGAGATCAAGGCAAGCGATACCTCGCAAGGTTTGCATGACGCAAGCCATGACGACGGGAACCAGGCGGGCGCCAGGTGGGCGCTAGCACTCAGTGTCTTCGTTTCCTCTTTGGTGCTAAAGGGGTAAGCGTAGATGAGGAGTCCCGAGGCATCAGGCAAAGGTTTCCATATCGGTGCATCAAGACCAAGACCAGCAGGACAGCAAGACGGAGGTCACCGTGGAGGCCAAGATGCCGTCACCACCAAAGCCTTTGGTAGGCGAAGACTACTTTTGTCAGGATAGCTTGTACTAGCTGCCCCCCTTCAAACAGGCCATTGTGGGATCGCTTCCCGCCTAATATTTGGGAAGATGACCCAGACCTCTATAATTAGGGCTAACCACCTCCTTAGAAAGGGGAGGATCCTAGACCGCATCAATGACCAAGCACAAGAACACCTCTCCTTAGGAGGTTGTTCTTCCCTTGTAACTGTTCATCCTCAGCCCAAGAGGCAATCCACCACTCCACACTGGCGTAGGGTATTACACCACATCGGTGGCCCGAACCAGTATAAACTCTTGTGTCTCTTGTTCTTTGTGTTCGTCAAGCTAGGCCGTGAGATCGTGATGTGTGCAAGCTAGAGTGGAGGAGAGGTCTTTGTGCGCACCCCAGTGTTCGAACTTCAATGGTTTTGCTGGAACCCGAAATATGACATTTGGCGCACCACGTAGGGGTGCGCTTAAGCTTTCCCCTTTGTCAGTCCTCGCTTCGTCACTCCACCAAGCTCATGGCCGATGCTCGCCGGGCGCGCACTGAGTGCCGGGCCACTCTCGCCACCCGCATCGCTCAGACAGCCCCTGTTGGCGGACCTCCCCGTCGTTCTCCATCACCCGCCACCAACGCCACCACCGGCCCGGTGGCAAACGAGCAGGAAGCTTCCTAACTACACCCTTATGTACGGCGAGACGGCCACATCGCCACCCCGTCGCTGACTCCGGCTAGCTCCTTGTCTCACGCTCGTTGCGCACCCACGGACGCGCAGGCCGAACTGCTCATGGCACGCGAGCTCCTGCACTACTGCTCGGTCGACGACCTCTACAAGGACTGGTTGGACCGCATTGCTGAGCTCGTCAGCGCCGCTAGGGGCTCTCCTACACCATCCCTATCGCTGCCTCGCCCGCCCCCGGCTGCGGGCGATGTGGCTCACGGAGCGTCTCCGCCCCCTCCGCACCAAGATGGTGCCCTCGCGCCAAGGCATGCGGCTCATGGAGGGCCTCCGCCTCCTCCGTGTCAAGACGGTGTCCTCGCTCCAAGATGTGCGGTCCCACGGCGTGATCCACCGCGTTGTGTGCCCCCTCATAAAGAAAGAACTTGCCAAGAGATCCCCTGTCCACAAGAAAACGCTCAACCGCTTCCAGCACCGCCACATCAGGATCGCTTGCCGTGGTAGAGCCACGCGCCGCTTGCCGTGGCAGCGCAGGGACACCAAGATTAAGCTCCGCCTCCCCGGCGGGTCCCGGTGGCCACGACAAGCTGCCGCGCCTTCACTCCTGAGCTGCGTAGCGTCGTTTGGCGGGGAAAGTTCAAGCCAGATCTGCCTCATCGCTATGATGGCACCCCCGACCCAGTGGAGTTCTTGCAGCTCTGCGAGCCGAGCATCGAGGCGGCCAACGGCGATGAAAAGGTCAAGGCGAACTGGTTTCCCATGGGTCTCAAGGACGGCGCCCACTCATGGCTCCTGAACCTGCCCCCGGGCTCGACCTCCTCCTGGGATCAGATGCGCGACAGCTTCGTCGCCAACTTCCAAGGCACTCGCGACCACCCCCCGACCGCGGGTGACCTGCGCCGCATCAAGAAACACCCAGTATAGACCTTCCAGAAGTACATCCAGCGCTTCAATAGCGTGCGCCTCAAGATCCCCAAGGTGACGGACGAGGCCATCATCTCAGCATTTTCTGATGGCGTCCGTGACATCAAGATGAAGGAGGAGCTCTCCATCCATGAGGAGTCGTGCATGAGTTTGGAGCTGTTCAACATAGCAACCAAGTGAGCATTAGCTGAGGAGGGGCGTCTCTCCCTCCTCGAGCTCCCTGCTACGGATCCGGAGGAGAAGAAGGCCAAGGTCAAGGATGTGAAGCGCAAAGGGGTGGTCGTACTCGCGGCAGAGCCAGATACCAAGTGCGGCCGAGACCTCCCCGAGTCGTCCAAGGGCAGCCGTACATTCTGCGCCTTCCACAATATGCGCAGCCACAACACCAACGATTGTCAAGAGCTTAGGGCCATTCGAGATGGACGCTTCGCTCGACGTCCCAAGCGCAACGACCGTGGCTACGACCTAGGAGGTGGACGAGGTGGAGGACGTTGGGATGACCGCGGCCTTCGCCAAGAGTGGCGCGACCAGCCTTGCGAGGATCATCCTCGGGGCAACCCTGGTCTCCCACCGCTTCCGCCACCACCAAGGAGGAACGACTACCATCAGCAGGACAAAGGGGTTGTGGGCTTCCAGGAGCCGCGCGCCATCGCTTGCCTCTTGGATGGCACTCAGGCCCCAGCTTCCCAGCGTATCTTCAAGCAGTTCTCTCGCGTGGTGAATGCAGCCCTCCCCAAGCTCGAGGCTACGCGCCTGCTCAGATGGTCCAAGTACGCCATCACCTTTAGCTCGGTGGACCAGCTCAAATGCGCGGCAACCGCCGGCGTCCTCCCGATGCTCTGTTCACCCATCATCAGCAATGTCCAATTCACCAAGACCCTCATTGATGGCGGCGCAGGGCTCAGTGTCCTGTCTGTCGAGACGTTCAACCGCCTTCTAGTGCCATACGATCAGCTCTAGCCCACCAATCCTTTCTCATGAGTGACTGACGGCTCCACCACCCCGATAGGGCAAGTTCGTCTCCCTGTCACCTTCGACACACGCCGAGCTTGTCGACTTCGACGTCGCCCACGTCCTCCTGCCGTACAATGCCATCCTTGGGTACCCAGCACTAGCCAAATTCATGGTAGTCAACCCACCATGGCTACAATGTCCTCAAGATGCCGGAAAGCGGCGGAATCATCACAGCCCCCCTGCGAAGAAAGAGACACGGTGTGCTCCCTCGAGTGCGCCTTCCAAGCTACAGCAGTTGAGGACCCTAGCAGCGCATATATGCAGTACCCTCCTGAGGCCAACCCCAAGAAGAAGAAGCAGCTACTCCGCACTGGGCCTCAGGGGAGCGGCGCCTCCAGCGGCGCCACCTCAGGATCAATGCACGCGCGCCTACCTCCCTCGCATAGGGAGGCGTGCCCGGCGTCCTCCTTGGGCAGGATCACGAGGGAGGTGCTCGGGCACCACGTGGAGGTGTGCTTCGGGGCATGTTTCCCTCAGGAGGACACCGGGCGAGGAGTGCACGACCTTCAGGAGTTCATCACCAAGACCACTCAGGAGCTTCAGGAAGCAAGAGCAATACGCGGCGACCGCCGCCCACTTGGCGCTGCTACCCACCCTGGCGAGGGCGGTGAGCTGCGGGTCTGCATCGACATCCCAGGGCTCAAGAGGGCCGCATCTCAGGAGCGCTTATGGCCTTCGCGTGCTAGACGGTGTGAGGGTCCACCTCACAGCTACGTTCGCATGTCGTTCGACCTTCCAGGCATGGCAGCCTCCTTCCAGCACAACCTACGGAGCATCCTGGCGGGTCAGGAGGCCAGGCATCATGCGGTCTTGGCGGAGATGGAGACGGTCCTCGGGAGGCCACCTGAGCCTCTAGAGCCTCCCCAGGCTCTGGGTCTCGACGGCTCGTGAGGAGCGACTCCTTCGCCACGTGTCTTTAGCTACCCCAACACTCCTTCGACAACCAAACCAGGTGACATTTCCATGTTTATTAAGCTGGGAGCACCCCCTGGGATGCATCATCCCCAGGTCACGTGGGTCTGTCCCTGCGGCATGTATCCGCTTGCATCTTTAGTTCACCCTGCTGGGGGCGCCCCTCGGGCAGCGTCATCCCCAGGCCGCTTGGGTTTGACCCAGTGGCATGTATCCTCCTTGCATTTACCTAAACTAGTTCGCTCTTCATGCATAATCTATCTGTGGTCATCACTGCCTGCTTGATTTTCACCCACCATGGGAGCCGCGCGCCGATCGTATTTCTTCAGGATCCTTTGCATAAGAAGGCTAGGCATGGCGTCTGTGCTCAGGCCCGTCCCCGCAGCGTCGATAAATCCAAAGGCTAAGCTCTGTTTGGTGGGCCGGCTGTGTTCATGTCACCTCCTGGGGTCGTTGGTGCTCGGCCTTCTCGTGTGATAACCTCAGGAAAATTATTCGGCGCAGGTTGTCTAACCATCTCGCAGGAACGCGACAGCCATCAAGAATCAAGAATAGGTGCATCCCCCTTGAGGTAGGGCCTCGTGAGTCCCGCGCTGGCTCACGAGTGCCCAGACACACCTCGTCTGGCCGTACCGTGCAAGCCACACATCAGGGCAGGGCTATACACGCCCCGGGGGCTCTCCGTAGTAGGGAGTCCCCTCCCGCGTGCTAGTGGAAGCACCATGCTCTGTGCTGGCAGTCGACACTGCCGAGGAGTGGCTATGCCCGTGCAAGTGCGGAAGCGCCATGCTCCGCGCTGGTGATAAACAACTGAGGGTGGCCTCACTGCCGTATCAACCTCAGGGAGCCTCAGAGCTCAGTGTCTGGCCCCATTGCAACACCTCCCCTCGAGGAAGTTCGTGAGGGGGCTGGGCATGGGGGCTGTGCTTGCCTCACGCCCAAGCGCACGCCACCCTGCCAGGTCCCTCGGACCTGGTCGTCGCGCGCCCTCCCAAGCGGAGCGAAGGCATGAAGGTCGTTTGAACGTCAAGGGGGACTCCTGAGCATCACGACTCAGGAGCCTAACTGACCATGTAGCCCCTCACACCTTGGTCCGTCTTGGTGGTTCGGACGGCCCAATGGCGGCTGAGGTATGAGCGGGGTCGGGCCCTGGAGACGCAGAACACTAGGCCTACTCCCAGATCTCCTTTCTATAGGTTGTTTGCGTGTTAAAGGGGACTCCTGAGAATCGCGACTCAGGAGCCTAACTGATCATGTAGCCCCTCAATCCTTGGTCCGTCCTGGTGATCCAGACGGCCCAACGATGGCTGAGGTATGCGCGGGATTGGGCCCTGCCAACGTAGACCAGAAAGCAAATGGAAAGGAAATCATAGCATTTCAAAGCAAATATTACAAGACATATTGTTCTCCTGAAACCAAATGCCAGTTTAACACCCACACGAGGCATGATGCATATTGCAGAAACTAAAAACAGGAAAGGAACCACCCGCAAGTTGTCCCTTCATCCCTGGACACCGCAGTCGCCTACAAGGGATGCTTCTTCTTCAACGGCGTTGCCTGCACCTGTACCACCAGCCGGAGCTGTAGGATCAATAGCACCGTTGGTCGGGGGCGTGGGAGCAAAGGCGTGGAACCTCTTCAGCAGGGCCTCCACCTGACCCTTCACACCTGCAGCAGCGGCCTTGCAATGCTCGTCTTTCACAGGCTCCACCAGCTCGTAAAGGCGGGCGGCAGGATCGCGGAGATGGAGGTGGTCGAAGACGCGTGTCAGCATAGCTGTGGAAAGAACGCGGGCTTCTTCCTCTGCCATGGGGACGATGCCGCTCACAACGTCCTCCAATGCACCGACCAGATAAGGAAGCAGCTCGGTGGGGCCCTCGTCATCGGCGGCTAGCGGCTCCTCCAAGCCCTTCTCGTAGAGTGGCTACAGCGCCGTCTGAGACCTCTCCTCAAGGAGCTTGAAGGCCGCGTGGTCCTCAGCTAGGACCTTTGCCTTGACGTCATGCTCGGCATTCTCCGCTTTCAGCTTCTGCTCCAGCTCCTCCAGCCGGCTGTGCTCCTTGGCCTGTGCCTTCGCCAACTGCTCCAATTCGGTGTCGCGATCCTTGACGGCGTCCTCTCAGGCCTTCATCTTCTCCTCCTCCGCCTTGCGGCCTCGGGCTTCTTTTGCGCGCTCCCTCCGCATGGTCTCCGGCTTGGCCTCCAGCGACCGGCAGCGGTCCTGGGCGGCCCCGGCATCCTTCAACACCACCTCGCGGGCGGCCACAGCTTAGGCGGCAGCCTCCCTGTCCTTCTTGGAGTCGACAACAGCCTGGCTCAGTGTCGCCCGGACGGACACATCGGAGTGAAGCTAGCCAGAGACCAGCTCCAGGCGCCCGGCCACCAGGCGACATTCAATGCCTTGAAGATCTTCTCATAGTAGGACCATCGCATAAAGAGCGCGCTCCAGAACGTCAGGAGAGGACCATCTTTTACTTTCTGTTATTTAGATTACATAAAGTGAAAATAGTTTTTCTGTCTATTTTCTGAATTGTCCATGCAATAAAAATGTCCCAAAAATAAAAGTTCTCCAAATGTTGCGGAAATTTAGTATGATTTTCTATAAAATATTTGAGAATTTCTGGCACTAACGACACCAGGGGGCCTCACCAGTGGGCCACAAGGGTGGAGGGCGCACTCTACCCCCCTGGGCACACACCCTGTAACACCCACAATGCGGCTATATTTCCCATGTGTCGGGGCACGACTTAGAGTTGGCTTACAATCGCCACTTCACATAAATACAAGTTAAACATACATCATCCAGAATATAATCAGGGTCCAACTACGGAACCAAAATAAAGAAAGACAACCCCAAATGCTAGATCCCCGATCGTCCCAACTGGGCTCCACTACTGATCAACAGGAAATGAAACAACACAACGAACACGATCTTCATCGAGCCCCCGCTTGAGCTCAGTTGCATCACCTGCACTGGTATCATCGGCACCTGCAACTGTTTGGAAGTATCTGTGAGCCACGAGGACTCAGAAATCTCACACCTGCGAGATCAAGACTATTTAAGCTTATGGGTAGGATAGGGTAATGAGGTGGAGCTGTAGCAAGCACTAAGCATATATGGTGGCTAACTCATGCAAATAAGAGCGAGAAGAGAAGCAATGCAACGGTCGAGAAGCTAGAAGTCATCAAGAATTGATCCTGAAACTACTTACGTTCATGCATAACACAAGAACCGTGTTCACTTCCCGGACTCCGCCGGAAAGAGACCATCATGGCTACACAAGCGGTTGATGCATTTTAATTAAGTCAAGTGTCAAGTTCTCTACAACCAGAAATTAACAAATTCCCATCTGCCACATAACTGCGGGCACGGCTTTCGAAAGTTCAAACCCTGCAAGGGTGTCCGAACTTAGCCCATCACAAGCTCTCACGACCAACGAAGGATATTCCTTCTCCCGAGAAGACCCGATCAGTCTCGGAATCCCGGTTACAAGACATTTCAACAATGGTAAAACAAGACCAGCAAAGCCACCCGATGTGCCGACAATCCCGATAGTAGTCACCGGTATCTCGTTCTCAGGGCAACACCGGATGAGGAGTTTTATTCAAAGCGAACTGTCAAGGGGTTCCCATAACACACAACTGCATTAGGAACGCAAAATCAAGGAACATAACACCGGTATGACGGAAACTAGGGCGGCAAGTGTGGAACAAAACACCAGGTATAAGGCCGAGCCTTCCACCCTTTACCAAGTATATAGATGCATTAATTAAATAAGAGATATTGTGATATCCCAACATATCCATGTTCCAACATGGAACAAACTTCAACTTCACTTGCAACTAGTAACGCTATAAGAGGGGCTGAGCAAAAGCGGTAACTTAGCCAAACAACGATTTGCTAGGAAGGTGGGTTAGAGGCTTGACATGGCAATATGGGAGGCATGATATAACAAGTGGTAGGTAGCGCGACATAGCAATAGAGTGACCAACTAGCAAGCAAAGATAGAATTTATTTCGAGGGTATGGTCTTCTTGCCTGAGATCCCGCAAGGAAGAAGAACGAGTCCATGAAGCAGACAAACGGACGTAGTCGAATGGATCCTCACAAACGTGACATTATTGGAACTAACCCGAAGAAGCAACACCGGAAAGAAGCAAACAACATAGTAAACAACCATCCTATAAGCATGGCATGATGCATAACCAAGTATGATGCATGTCTGGTTTAATGAGGCATGGCATGGGAAAGTGCACAAACAATACTACAAATTAAGTGGAGCTCAATATGCAGCCAGTTGCATATTGACGAAACACCACATGACTTATTTAGTTATCTCTCAGTTATGTACCCAACAATATTAAATGTTATTAACATGGCAAGAGGTGAAACAATAATAAAACTACCTATCTAGGCAAGTTTAAATAAGGCCGGAACAACAAGCAACAAGTCCGGAAAATCCTCGTATGCATATTATCAATTTGGTACTATTCTGACATAAACACAATTTTAGAGTTGTTAAACATTGAAAGTACTCCCACCATGTTAAACTAGGCATTTTCCACCCCATTTACACATAAAGTTTATTTAAAACCGAGCTACGGTTATTTAGTTATGAATTAAATCATTTTAACATGGCATATGAGCAAATTAATGCAAAAAGCAAGTTAAACATCTCAAACATGCATGAAAGTTGGATATTGTGAAACTAGATGAAATTCTAGTCATTTTTCATATATAAATCATTTTAACCCGATGCACGGTTGTGGTGTTAGTAAATGCATGAAGTCTAGGGACTATTTTGCAAAACTGAAATTCCCTGGATAATAGATAAATTCGCTGGCAAAAAAAATAATAGAGTTGGGCCAAACCTAAACAGTGGTCTGGGCGCTGGGGTGAGTGACCTCACCATTGGCCATGGGCCAGGGCCCAAGTCGGTGGAGGTGGGTTGGCTAGTGCGTTGGGCCTCAGGTGGTTTGTGGTCCACGAGGCCCAGAGGCATGTCGTCCTCATCCCCGATCCCGCTGGATCGAGGGAAGCCAGGGGTGGCAGCGCTGGGAAGTTGGTGGCGGGGACGGCGAAGCCAGAGGTTGGTGATGGGGATCTCAGATCCGGCCGAAGGACGGGTTGGTGACGCGGCAGCGACGACGACTGCAAGCACGGCGGCGACGTTCATGGCTGCGGCGGCGTGCTGCGAGAGGGAGAGCTAGTGAGGCAGGGGAGAAGAAGGGCAGCGAGGTCGGGGCTCACCGGAGTTGGTCGCTGGTGGCGGTGCGCGCGCGGCCTCCAGCGAGGCAGCGGGGTCGGGCAGGCGGCGCGGGGAGACGGGGTCGAGCGGGAGCTCGGTTCCTGGCGGAGCTCTCGTGTGCGGGAGTAGCGACAGCGAGCGGGCTGGCTTGGCTCAGTTCGGGCCCGGGGCAGGCCCGCGATGGGCCTCCAGGGCCGCGGCGGCAGGGAGCGGGCAGGAGGACGTGTGGAGGCGCAGGAGTAGTGGAGGCCAGCGGCTACGGCGATGCCAGCAAGTGGGGATGCACCAAGTTGCGGCGGCGGGGTGGATCCACGCTGAAAACGAGGAGGAAGCGGCGGCTGGAGGTTAGGGAAAGAGGGTAGGGGCTAGGTTTAGACAATAATGGAAGCGGAAGGCCGTCCATTTATAGGCATGGGTCTAGGAGAGGGGGGTTCCGTTCGATCGCGATCGGACGGTCCAGAGCAGAGGGGGTTAGGTAGATGGGCTAGAAGGGCTGTGTAGAGGGTTGGGCTGAGAGGAGAGGGAAGAAATGCAGCCCGGCATGGTTTCTGGAGACCGAAAACGTCCGACATTTTACCGACTATAATGCCGCTATAGTTATCTGTTGGGGCATCAGACGGACTCCGAATGCGATTAAACATGGCAGGCGGCCTACCTCCAACATAACAAGACCGCACACCAACTCTCATCCTATTCCGAGAACATTTTCCGGCCACTTATAAAATAATATTTCAGACGTGTCGCGGGCGCGTGCAAGTGTTTCTGGGCTCAGAACGGACAACGAAAAGAAGTTGGAGACCGGGACGGATGCAAGTTTTGAAAACATGATGATGTAATCCACATGATGACATGACAAGATGCAACACGCAAGCGAATGACATGGCAACAACAACGAGTAATTGGAAGACACCTGGCGCGTCGGTCTCGGGGCATCACAACACTCCACCACTACAAGAGGATCTTGTCCAAAGATCTAGGATGGCACCGGAGAGAAAACGGAAGAGGAAGTGGAAGAGGTAAAACTAAGTTTCTTCTTGGACAAAGGAGTGAAACCACGAACCTTGAGAGGTTGAACAAATTGAAACAAAGAATGTAACAAAGATGAAGAAATTTGAAAACACTCTGTTAGAAAAGAGGAACAAGGAACATTATGAGAACCATGATAGGTTGAAAAACATAAGAAAAGTTTTACAATGGACAAGAGGTACATACAAGCACTCTGAATGAAATGAGATGTACAAGGAACGATAAAGATCAATTATGACAACAGTCCGGTTGGAAATGGAAGGTAAAGAATATGAACTTGGCAAAATGAAAGCACTTGGATGAGACTCTGGTAAGAATAGGAATGATAGACACAACACTTAGGTTAAAACAAGATAGAGAAGGAATAAGAATGATATAATTTGGATAGCACTCCTACTATAAATGGGAGGAATTGAACATAATCTTGAAAAAACAAGATGATGGGTCGAAGAGAGCAACATCACAATGCCTCCGGAACAAATGTAAGAATGGAATCAAAAGAACGGAGGAGAAAACAACATCTTCTACCTCAAATGAGCTTGAAAAAGCATCTTTAGGAGAAGGGTCGAACGGAGTTGTTGGAAAACCAACAACGAAAGAGTAAGCTTGTTGTGGGCTTATGTAAAACATCTCGAAATCTTGAGGTGAAATTCTGCCACTAACGAAAACAATAGATAGGATTGTTATCAACAAGGAGACGAGAAACTTATTTCACTAGGAGGATAAATGAAGAACTTGGATCATTTATAAGCACCATAAATAGCAACAATCCTTAGGGAAAGCTTTAGGTAAAATATAACCCCAAGATAACTCCAATGAAGAGTTTGATGGGTTGAGAAGAGCTCATGCTCGAACAAATTGATGGATTTAACTATCTCATTCTTGACAACACGTGAATCACGAAACGAAAATAGAAATTGTCAAGAAAAGATATAGCACCACTTCAAAAGATAAGGTAGAAATAATCGCACTTCATAATGCAAGAACAGGAATAATTGATCTCCTAAAAACAAACATGTGTTGAGCACCACGTTCATTTTAGAGTAAAGCTTGGCGCATCATAACTTCGAGAGAAATCTTGAGGACAATTGAAGAATGAAAGGAATTCTTCACGAACCAAGATGTAGAGCCTCCATGAAGAACTCGGGTAACAAAATGATGATAAAAAGAAAGAGAAGTTGAAAACACAAGGTGAAGCCTTGTAATGATTTAGATGGATCTTTGTGATGATGAGACCTTGGAACTCCGGGAAAAGAAAAGATGAAACAATTGAAATCGAGAATTTTGATGAACCTCCGGAATAAGGATTTGAATTCATTCGATGAAACAAGAATAAGAATTACATTATGCTTATCCTTCATCAATTAAATTGATGACACACAATGGATTTGGCATACTACTCATTCTCATTGGAAAGGATTAAGATAGATATAGCGCCAACTTGGGAAGGTCTTCAACGAACCACCGGTAGGGTTGAAACAACGAATGAATTGATATAATAAACGAAGGAAGAAGAATCTTGGAAGAACCACCGTGAGAATTGAAAATGAACGATGAAAAGATAAAGAAACACCGGGAAGAATTAGAAAATGAACGAAGATGCTTGAGAGAATTTAGATACAGGTGAACGAAGAGATCCCGAGCTGATTAGAGAATACTTGAATGAAGCGCAGGAATAGTTCAAGAACGAGAGCTGAATGCTGAGAATGAATAAATCTTCCGAAATGATGGCCTTCGTAGAATCAAACTGAAAAGTCTCCTGAAATGCTCCGGATGGGTGAAAAGAATTCTCAGAATCAAAAAACAATTATGAGAGGATGGCATCAAGCTAGAACCATGAATCTTGAAGAGAATGGAGCAAGATTTAAGAGAAACTCTTCTTCGGTCTTCACAAACCCGAGAATGATGACGAGAAACACCACCATGCATTTTGAGATACTCCAAGATGAAAATTAGAAAGGTTGAACCGACGATGACAATAATTTAACAGATCTTCAAGAAATACATTTGACTGATGACAAATGATTCTTACGTCAAACTTTGAAACGAATTTGAGGATAACACCAGAAAAATTAGACGAGTGAGGTAAGATACTGGGAAAAGACCTGTGGGTTAGGGCCCACTCAAAAGATACACCATTGAACGTTTTAAAAGAGAGATTGTGCCGGTTGAATTAAATGGCTTGAATGAGATAACATCCTCAAAAGAACTTGAGAGAATTGAGAATGGAAACTTGAATCTTCTAGGATATCTTCAGCACTCCATAACAAATGAATGGAGAGAAGTGGATGATTAAGAGGTGCACCGGCATGAGAAAACATTTGAAACGAGGAAAAGGATATGATCAACACTGAAAGATTGCATTGAAAACACAAGGGAAGATAACAGAACAAGGAATGATAATGGAGAAGCTCCATTAGAATCTTCCTAAGAATCACCGGATAAGAACATAGAAGAAAAGAATGAAGAGACTTCACATCAATAAGATGGATACTTGATTAAGAAATCTGAGTTCTTGAAGAAAAAAGGGTGGATGGGCGGGAAAACGAAGGCAACTGGGGACGGATGAAACAAACATCGGTTGGAAAGAATTGAAAAGACAACCTCGATGATCAAGAAGGATTGGTATTCACATAGAAGTATGAGAATACCACTTAGGGAAGGTATGGAATCAACACTTGACATTGAAGCAACTTGAATACCACAAGTCAAAACAAAACAAAGGATTGGCTTGCAGAATAAGCTGGAACAAACATATGATAGAGATTTCGTCCGAAGTTTTGGTGGTGGGGCCCACACGGGCTCGATCGTACAGCACCATCATGTACAAGTCAGTGCACATGACATATGAAGCGTCCCCAAGTAAGCATAGCCAAGGACTCTTTAAGACACAACGAGACCACTGTAAAACCAACCGTGGATAGGTGGACCACTAGACGTCGAATCCCAATCTCATATCATGCATCTGTCAGGAAGATATGTAACACCCACAATGTGGCTATATCTCCCATGTGTCGGGGCACGACTTAGAGGCATAGCCGCATGGTAGGTTTGTCACAAGAGGGGTAATCTTCACACAATCCCATGTACTGGATAAGAAAGGGATCAAGAGTTGGCTTACAATCGCCACTTCACAAAAATACAAGTTAAATATACATCATCCAGAATACAATCAAGGTCTGACTACGGAACCAAATAAAAGAAGAAAACCCCAATTGCAAGATCCCCGATCATCCCAACTCAGCCCACTACTGATCAAACGGAAAAGACACATAACAACGACCAAGATCTTCATCGAGCTCCCACTTGAGCAGGGTTGCATCACCTGCACTGGTATCATCGGCACCTTTAACTGTTTGGAAGTATCTGTGAGCCACGAGGACTCAACAATCTCACACCCGCGAGATCAAGACAATTTATGCTTATGGGTAGGAAAGGTTAGTGAGGTGGAGCTACAACACTAAGCATATATGGTGGCTAACATACGCAAATAAGAGCGAGAAGAGAAGCAACGCAACAATCATGAACTAGAATTGACCAAGAAGTGATCCTGAAGCTACTTACGTTCGAGCATAACACAAGAACTGCGTTCACTTCCCGGACTCCGCCGGAAAGAGACCATCACGGCTACACACACGGCTGATGCATTTTAAATTAAGTTAAATGTCAAGTTTTCTCCAACCGGACATTAACAAATTCCAATTTGCCCATAACCGCGGGCATGGCTTTCGAAAGTTCAAAACCCTATAGGGGTGTCCCAACTTAGCCCATCACAAGCTCTCACGGTCAAAGAAGGATATTCCTTCTCCCAAGAAGACCCAATCAGACTTGGAATCCCGGTTACAAGACATTTTGACATACCGATAGGAGCTGCACATATCTCGTTCTTAGGGGAACACCGGATGAGCGCTCCGTACAACTAAAACCAGCCCTCAAGTTTCCCCGAGGTGGCGCTGCAAAGGACTCTAGTTTGGACCAACACTTAGAGAAGCACTGGCCTGGGGGGGGGTTTAAAATAAAGATGACTCTTGGGTTGGCCAACCCGAGGGAAGGGTAGGTGGTGGTGAGGCAAATTGTAAAACCAAGGTTGGGCCTTGCTGGAGGAGTTTTATTCAAAGCGAACTGTCAAGGGCTCCCCATAACACCCAACCGTGTAAGGAACGCAAAATCAAGGAACATAGCACCGGTATGACGGAAACTAGGGCGGCAAGAGTGGAACAAAACACCACGCATAAGGCCGAGCCTTCCACCCTTTACCAAGTATATAGATGCATTTAATAAAATAAGAGATATTGTGATATCCCAACATATCCATGTTCCAAACATGGAACAAACGTCAGCTTCACCTGCAACTAACAACGCTATAAGAGGGGCTGAGCAAAAGCGGTAACATAGCCAAACAACGGTTTTCTAGGAAAGGTGGGTTAGAGGCTTGACATGGCAATATGGAAGGCATGATATAGCAAGTGGTAGGTAGCGCGACATAGAAATAGAGAGAGCAACTAGCAAGCAAAGATAGAAGTGACTTCGAGGGTATGGTCATCTTGCTTGAGATCCTGCATTGATGAGGACATCAATACCATTGTTACAACCACAGCCCCTGCTGCTATACATACTGGACCAATTACTAGAGCTCGCGCAAACCAATTGAATTGTCAGGTACTTTCGTTTCTTGGTAACGATTCTAATGTTCATGAGAATATGATGCTTCCTAAATTGGATACATTTGTTTTGCTTACAAATGAAGGGGCTAGCTTGGACAAGAATGATGAACCTTGGAGCAAGTTCAAACATGGAGATGATGGCATGCGCAAGGGGATCAAGAACGGAGTTACAAGTGATGATTTCAGGACTTTGAAGCCACCATAAGGAGTGCATGAAGACTTGGACAAAATATACAAGATGCCACTTCATAAATTTCGTCTAGAGGCTATTTTAGGTGCTGCGTCACCTTATTATTGGGCCAGGTCCATGTATTTTCGAAATACTTAGGCTATTTTTAGAGTCCGTATGTATGGGGAAACAAGAGTTACGGTTGGTTTCGGACCCCTCCTCCAAGGGCCACGAAATCCCCCCTCTTCCTCCATATATACAACCCTTAGGGCGTCGTTTATACTTTGGGTTTTGTTTAGATTAAAAGTTCGCCATAGCTGCAACTTCGCGTACTTCGTTTGTGTCCAGCGACCAGACCAAGATGTCACAGAACCCCACCTTGATCAATAAAGCTTTCATCTTATATTCGCAATATCCAGATTGCAATCTCAGTTTCTTGCTTGTTCTTCGTTTGCTCGGAGGAAACAGACCCTCGTGGTCAGGTTGATCGTGCTCCGGCGTGGTCAATAACCCTCAGAAGTTGGTTTAGCGATTGCTAAGGCGCGACGTCTCGCACGTTCGTAGTCAGATCGTCAAGGTTGACTCCCATAGAAAACGATAGCCACCATCTCATCGAAACATCGGGACACCTTCGCCTCTATCAAGTGGTATCAGATTTCCATGTTGCTCGGTGAGATTTTATAGTTTTCGTAGTTTAGGTCGAGTCTGTTCTTCATACCTATAGTCCACGAGAAAGCCAAAAAAATTTATGGTTAGGTCATCATATCCGAACCAATCTGAGCCTTTGCATAGTCTTTTAGAGTTTTGCTTTGTTGAATTTGCGGTTGCATCATCGTGTCGAGTTGCTGGTCTTAGCGTCTAGTCCCTTAGAGTTTCGAGTTCTGTTCACAAGTTGTCACGCCGCCGCCGCACCATCGTCATCATCATTACCATATACCACCACCCCACCATGTACATCGCCGCTGCCATATACAACCACCAATCCAAGTCCACATATACCATCGCCATATACCACCACCAATCCGAGTCCAGATATACCATCGCCCTATACCACCACCATTCCGAATCCAGATATACCACCAGTCCGAGTTCCACCAGATTCATCTCCGCCACCAGTCCTAGTCCGAGTCCAGTAGTTGTTGTTTTGTTTTCGAGTTCTAGATCACGCCATACTCCGAGTTGTGACAGAGTAGGACTCCCGAGATTCCATGCTACCAGCAGTAGAAAAATAGTTCCAAACTCCAAACAAAAACTAAGTCCGGAAAATTCTGGCTAGGCAGTTTTATACCATTTGTAGACTTTTTCAAAAAAAAAATGTTGCGGAGGAAAAAAAGTGCAAAAAAAGTGAAAAAAGGAAAAAAAATCAGAGAGTGCTCCTCCCTTGTTTACGTGTCGCGCTGTGATTTTGTTTGTGTTCTATGCTCGCGTCTCTAGTATGGTCTAGCCTAGGACCCGCACAATACCGTCTTTGAGCGTTTATTCAACTTTGCATCTCTGACTTGATTATTGCTGACATTTTTGCTACCATATCATAAGCCTTCCTATCTCCAAATACATCTACATCATGCATTTAACACCACCTGGCAATCGCTCTATCCAATCTTTGAGAGTTTTGATTACCACGGTTGCCGATGACCACCTGTTGCTGTATAAGAAGTGGTAAGAATTTGAGATTTGCTTGCCGGATTTGTGATACACCACCACCACCACCACCACTTCCTAGTAGTCTGTAGGATCATATTCTTGTATGTTTCTATTGCTGCTAACCATGGCAGGATCACAAGTCGATGAGACGGATTGGGAGAACATGACGAACAAAGAGCTACATGATAAATTTCAGCAAATGATGAGTGGACGAGTGCAAGATGTGCTAAACAGATTTGAAGAGGCCATGGAGAAGATAGATGGCATGGAGAAGACGTTCGAAACAAAGTTTGATAACAAGTTTAATGAATTGCTCGCGCGTCTTCCACCACCACCACCGGCTGCACCTAACGCACCTCTACAACAACAACAACAACAACATCGCCTTCCAAATCAAGTGGGACGGGCACTGCGCATTCCCCTTGAGCCTGGTCAAAATTCTGGTGCCGCTGTTGATGCTTCTATAGCTCCTGCTGCTACTGCAGAGTTGGAGGACCATTACGAGGATGAGGTTGATCAAAATCAGAACTATGTGCAACCACCAGCACCACCGCCACCAGGTCATCCTCATGCATATCATCACAATGGTAGGGCTGCACAACCACCTCAGGTACGTGATCATGACCATCTCCCTAAACTGAAATTGAACATTCCACCATTTGAGGGTAGATATGTTCCTGATATATATCTTACATGGGAGTTAGAAACTGAACAACGATTTACATCTTTACAATATCCTGAGGAGAGACGTGTTCCTGCTGCTGTTTGTGCTTTCACTAGCTTTGCATGTGTTTGGTGATCTGAACATTGTAGATTATATCCTATTCCAGCTACTTGGGCTGCTTTGAAAACTGCTATGCGTACTCGTTGGGTTCCACCATATTATCAACGTGAATTACTTCAAAAATTGCAGTGTTTAAGACAAGGAAAAAATTATGTAGAAGAATATTATCAGGAATTACAAACTGGCATGATTAGATGTGGTATTTTTGAGGAGAATGAAGCTATGCTTGCACGTTTTATGGGTGGATTAAATAAAGAGATTCAGACCATTCTAGAGTATAAGGAGTATACTAATATCACTCATTTATTCCATCTTGCTTGTAAAGCTGAACGTGAAGTGCAGGATCGACAGGCATTGGCGCGAACTAACTTTTCTATAGGTCGATCTTCATCATGGACACCACGTGCATCCTCTACTTCCATTGCACCAGCACCTCCATCAGGTGCCACCTCCAGCCGTGATACAAGAAAGCAGGCACAATCACCACTATCCGCCAAGAGCACACCTGCCGGGCCTGCGCAGAGCTCTTCTTTTTCCATGGCATCAACAGGGCAGACAAGTGATATTATTTGTCGTCTTTGTAAGGGAAGAGGACAATTTGCGAGAGAATGCAAATCTCAGCGTGTGATGATTGCTGTTGAGCATGATGGGTATGAGTTCGCTAGTGACTATGATGAGGAGACTTTGGCTCTTATTACACATGAAGAACACGGTGGAGATGATTCTGACCATGAGACGCAATACATGGTTCCTGAAGATGCTGATAGGTATGAATGTTTGATTGCTCAATGTGTTTTGAGTGTGCAGGTTACACAAGCTGAGCAAAATCAGAGGAATAATTTGTTCCATACAAAGGTAGTTGTGAAGGAGCGTTCTGTTCGTGTCATCATATATGGAGGGAGCTTCAACAACATGGCTAGCATGGAGATGGTGGAGAAGCTCTCTCTCACCACACGACCACATCCACATCCTTACTACATCCAATGGTTCAACAACAGCGGCAAGGTTAAGGTAACACATACTGTTCGTGTGCATTTTAGTATCTCGACATATGCTGATTATGTTGACTGTGATGTGGTACCCATGCAAGCATGTTCCTTATTACTTGGTAGACCATGGCAATTTGAAAAAAATTCTGTACACCATGGTCGAAATAATCAGTATACTCTTGTTCATAAGGATAGCCATATTACTTTGCTTCCTATGACTCCTGATTCCATTTTGAAAGATGATATTAATAGAGCTCATAAAGCAAAACAGGAGAAAAATAAGAGTGAAAATCAGTTTGTGGCAATAGAATTTGAGCAACAAATGAAGCCTAATAATAAACCATCTAGTGTTATTTCTGAAATTAAATTGAAAAGTGCATGTTTATTTGCCACCAAATCTGATATTGATGATCTAGATTTTAGAAAATCTATTTGCTATGCTTTTGTGTGCAAAGAGGCATTATTGTCATTCAAGGACGTGCCTTCCTCTTTGCCTCCTGCTGTCACTAACATTTTGCAGGAGTTCGCTGACGTCTTTCCACAAGACGTGCCACCGGGATTACCACCTATTAGAGGGATTGAGCATCAAATTGACTTAATTCCCGGTGCATCATTACCCAACCGTGCACCATACCGTACCAATCCATAGGAGACGAAGGAGATTATGCGTCAAGTACAAGAACTGCTCGACAAAGGTTATATACGCAAATCCCTTAGTCCTTATGATGTTCCTATCATTTTAGTGCCGAAAAAGGATGGTACGCCGCGTATGTGCGTTGATTGTAGAGGCATTAATAATATTACTATTTGTTATCGTCATCCTATTCCTAGGCTAGATGATATGCTTGATGAATTGAGTGGCTCTACAATATTCTCCGAAGTTGATTTGCGTAGTGGATACCATCAAATTCGTATGAAATTGGGAGATGAATGGAAAACAGCATTTAAAACTAAGTTTGGATTATATGAGTGGTTAGTCATGCCTTTTGGGTTAACTAATGCACCTAGTACTTTCATGAGGTTAATGAATGAAGTTTTACGTGTTTTCATTAGACGATTTGTGGTAGTTTACTTTGATGACATATTGATTTATAGAAAATCTTTGGAGGAACATTTGGAACATTTAAGTGTTGTTTTTATTGCTCTACGTGATCCATGTTTGTTTGGTAACCTTGGAAAGTGCACCCTTTGCACCGACTGAGTATCTTTTCTGGGCTATGTTGTTACTCCACAGGGAATTGAAGTTGATAAAGCCAAGATTGAAGCTATTGAGAGTTGGTCGTAGCCCAAAACAGTCACACAAGTGAGGAGTTTCCTTGGCCTCGCTGGTTTCTATAGGCGTTTTGTGAGAGATTTCAGCACCATTGCTGCACCTCTCAACGAGCTTACAAAGAAGGATGTGCCTTTTGTTTGAGGTACCGCACAGGAAGAAGCCTTCACGGTATTGAAAGATAAGTTGACACATGCTCCTTTACTCCAACTTCCTGATGTTAATAAGACTTTTAAGCTTGAATGTGATGCTAGCGGAATTGGATTAGGAGGTGTGTTATTACAAGATGGCAAACATGTTGCATACTTTTCTGAAAAATTGAGTGGGCCTTGTCTGAACTATTCTACTTATGATAAAGAATTATATGCTCTTGTTCGGACCTTAGAAACATGGCAACATTATTTATGGCCCAAGGAATTTGTTATACATTCTGATCATGAATCTTTGAAACACATTAAAAGTCAAGCAAAACTGAACCGTAGACATGCTAAATGGGTTGAATTCATTGAGACTTTCCCTTATGTCATTAAACACAAGAAAGGTAAAGAAAATGTTATTGCTGATGCATTGTCTCGTTGTTATACTATGCTTTCACAACTTGACTTTAAAATATTTGGTTTGGAGACCATCAAAGATCAATATGTGCATGATGCTGAATTTAAAGATGTACTGCAGAATTCTAAGGAAGGGAGAACTTGGAACAAGTTCGTTCTTAACGATGGATTTGTGTTTCGTGCTAACAATCTATGCATTCCAGCTAGCTCCGTTCGTCTTTCGTTGTTGCAGGAGGCACATGGAGGAGGACTAATGGAACACTTTGGCGTTAAGAAGACGGAAGATATACTTTCTACACATTTCTTTTGGCCAAAGATGAGACGGGATGTTGAGCGTTTTGTTGCTCGCTGCACTACATGTCAAAAAGCTAAGTCACGACTCAATCCTTATGGTTTATATATGCCTTTGCCTGTACCTAGTGTTCCTTGGGAGGATATATCTATGGACTTTGTTTTAGTTTTACCTCAAACAAAGAAGGGGAGGGATAGCATATTTTTTGTCGTGGATAGATTTTTGAAAATGGCACACTTTATACCATGTCATAAAAGCGATGATGCTGTTAATGTTGCTGATTTGTTCTTTCGTGAAATTATTCGCTTGGATGGTGTGCCAAATACTATTGTTTCAGATCGTGATACTAAATTTCTTAGCCACTTTTGGAGATGATTATGGGCTAAGTTGGGGACTAAACTGCCTTTTAGTACTACTTGTCACCCCCATACTGATGGACAAGCTGAAGTAGTCAATAGAACAGTCTCTACTATGCTTAGGGCTGTTTTGAAGAATAATAAGAAAATGTGGGAAGAATGCTTGCCTCATATTGAATTTGCTTATAACCTTTCATTGCATTCTACTACTAAGATGAGGTGGGGCCGGCGCGTCGGTGAGAGAGGGGGAGGAGGGTTCGGTCGGGTGCTGAGGCAGGCCGGCTCGGGTGTCGGCTGGGCCGGTTGGCCTGGCTCGCGCCTGGGTCTATTCCCTTTTTTTGAATAAGGCAGAGAGAAAAAACTAACTAAGAGAAAACTAATATATTTTTATATAGGACATATATATATATCAAAATTCTCAGGGGAATTAATGCTACAACGTGGACATTTTTTCCAGAGGAAAAACAGAAACTAAAAAATACATTTTCTGCAAACTCCAAATAAAATTCAAATTTGAACTCAAACCTTTTGGTAATATTTTCTTCTGACATTTTTGGAGTGTCATGTTAGCTCCTCTCATACTTTTTCTCAAGTATTTGTCAGGGATAACTTTCAATTGACAAGTTGAATCCAACTCAAACAACAACTCAAATGCCTGTGAAAAAAATATCCAAATGCCACACAATTCAAACAAAATGCATAGATGCTTAACTAATATTTGTAAAACATTCCAAATTGAAAATTTGGGATGTTACAAACCTACCCACATTAAGATGATTCTCGCCCTCGAGATTCGGGTTGGCTAGCAAATAGGTGCGGGTGGTCCCGGCGGAGATCTTCTTCTCGCTCCCAGGTGGCTTCCTCCTCGGAGTGGTGGCTCCACAGAACCTTGCAAAACTTGATGATCTAGCTGCAGGTAACTCTGTTCGTAGTCTCGAGAATTCTGACGGGTTTCTCCTCATAAGTCATATCACTGTCAAGCTATATGGCCTCTAGAGGCACTGTGTCTCTCAAAGGAATATCAGCCATCTCGGCATGGCATTTCTTCAGCTGAGATACGTGAAAGACATCGTGAACTCCTAACAATCCTTTTGGCAATTCCAGCTTATATGCAACTTCTCCTCTGCGTTCGAGGATTTTGTAGGGGCCAATGAACCTGGGTGCTAATTTTCCTTTAACCCCAAATCTCTTGATTCCACGAAGTGGGGACACACGAAGATATGCTCGGTCTCCAACTTCATACGTTATCTCCTTGTGTTTACTGTCGGCATAACTCTTCTGTCTCGACTGGGCTATCTTGAGTCTATCTCGAATCAGCTTGACTTTCACTTCGGAGTGTCTGATAAGATCGGGACCAAAAAGTTTTCGGTCTCCAACACCATCCCACAGCAATGGTGTTCTGCACCTCCTTCCGTATAGAGCTTCGAAAGGGGCCATCTTTAGACTGGTCTGATAGCTGTTGTTGTATGAGAACTCTGCGTATGGCAAATTGTCATCCCAGCTAAACCCATAGTCTAGCGCACAATCTCTCAACATGTCCTCCAGAATCTGGTTGACTCTCTCGGTCTGTCCATCTGTCTGCGGATGAAAAGCTGTACTGAACTCCAGCCTCGTACCCAAGGTTTCATGCAACTGATTCCAAAACTTTGAGGTAAATTGTGTTCCTCTATCTGACACGATACTCCTCGGAACTCCATGTAGACATACGATCCTGGTCATGTATATCTTGGCTAACTTAGCACTGGTATATGTGGTCTTCACGGGAATGAAATGAGCTACCTTGGTCAAGCGATCAACCACTACCCAAATAGAATCATAACCTGAACGGGTCCTCGGTAATCCTGTGATAAAATCCATCCCAAGTTTTTCCCATTTCCACTCGGGTATCGGCAAAGGTTAAAGTAACCCTGCTGGCTTCTGATGTTCTGCCTTTACTCGCTGAAAAACATCGCATACTGCTATGTACTCGGCAATATCCTTCTTCATACCTGTCCACCAAAAACTTTCCTTCAAATCCATATACATCTTGGTGTTGCCTGGGTGAATCGAGTACAGTGAATAATGGGCCTCCTGAAGAATTAGCTTCCGGACCTCTGGGTCATTAAGCACATAGATACGATCCTCAAACCATAAAGTTCCGTGTTCATCCTCACGAAAACCTTTAGCCTTTCCGTTACTCATCATTTCCTTTATATCTGCAATTTCCGTGTCCATCTTCTGCGCTTCACAAATCTTTTCGGTCAGAGTGGACTGAGTATCCAAGGTGGCGACAAGTCCTCTTGGTACTATCTCCAATCGGAGATCTCTGAGATCGTCGGCTAAATTTTGAGGTAATCCTCCAGCTATGAGGGTGTTCACATGGCTTTTACGGCTCAAGGCATCTGCTACAACATTTGCTTTCCCTGGGTGAAAATGCAATCTCATATCATAGTCCTTGATCAATTCAAGCCATCTCCTTTGTCTGAGGTTCAACTCCTTCTACGTGAAAATGTACTTCCAGCTCTTAGGATCCGTGTAAACATCACAACTATTTCCGACAAGGAAATGTCTCCACGTCTTGAGTGTGTGCACTACGGCTGCTAACTCCAAATTGTGTGTGGCATAATTCATCTCGTGAGGTCGTAGCTGTCTGGAGGTATAAGCTACAACTTTTCCTTCCTGCATGAGCACTCCTCCGAGTCCTTGACGAGAAGTGTCACAATACACCTGGTAATCCTTGTGTATGTCCAGCAAAATGAGTACTGGGGCTGTAACCAGACGTTTCTTCAACTCCTGAAAACTGGCTTCACAATCCTCGGTCCAAATGTACTTGGTTTCCTTCTTCAACAGGTCGGTCATGGGTTTAGCAATCTTGGAGAAATTCTCAATAAATCTCCGATAATATCCTGCAAATCCGAGAAAATTGCGGATCTCCTTGACTGAGGTGGGGGATTTCCACTTGGTGGCCGATTCAACCTTGGTGGGGTCGACTGCTTTTCCTTCTCCTGAAATAACATGCCCGAGGAACCCGACTTCCTTCAACCAAAATTCACATTTGCTGAACTTGGCATATAATTGATGTTCTCGGAGTTTCTCCAGGACTAGACGCAGATGTTCCTTGTGCTCTTCCTCGCTCTTGGAGAAAACCAATATGTCATCGATGAACACCACGACAAACTTGTCCAGATATTCCATAAATACCTTGTTCATCATGCTCATGAAATACGCAGGGGCATTAGTCAATCCGAATGACATGACGGTATACTCATATAAACTATACCTGGTGGTGAAACCCGTTTTGGGTATATCCTGTTCACGAATCTTCAGCTGGTGATACCTTGATCGAAGATCGATCTTGGAAAATACTTTGGCTCCGACTAGCTGATCAAATAGATCAGTAATCATCGGTAGAGGGTACTTATTCTTGATGGTCACGTCGTTCAATGAACGATAATCTACAACCATTCTCAGGGTTCCGTCCTTCTTCTCTACCAAAAGAACTGGGGCTCCCCAAGGTGACGAACTTGGGCGAATATATCCTTTCTCCAATAATTCCTTGATCTGCTGCTTGATCTCTTCCAAATCATTCGAGGGCATCCGATAAGGTCTCTTGGATATTGGGGCTGTGCCAGGTAATAACTCGATCAAAAATTCTATTTCTCTATCCGGTGGCATTCCTGGTAATTCCTCTGGAAATACATCTGAAAAATCTTGTACTACAGGCACTTCCTCCTGAACCATTCCCGTGAGGGAATTCACCTGCTTCTTTATCGGTGTGCGTCTGGATACATACTTGATCCTCTTCTGCTCCAGGGTGGTGTGCAAAATCGTCTTGCGGACACAGTCGATGTTCCCTTCAAACTTCGTCAAGCAGTCCATGCCTAGGATCACGTCCAATCCCTGGGATTCTAAGACTATGAGGTCTATGGGAAAATCATGATTTCTGATCCTGAGGGTTGAATGACAGCCTAAGCCTGCCATCATCTCTCCTCCTGGGGAAGTGACTTGGAGCGGGATTCTAAGGGTCCTAGTGGGCAACCCATACTTTTCCACAACTACCCTTGATATGAATGAATGTGTTGCACCAGAATCAAAGAGTACCAATACTGGACGTGAATTTAATAAAAACTTACCAACCACAGTGTCTGGCTGTTCATAGACGTCCTCCACATCAATGTGATTCACCTGAGCACGAGGAAAAAGGGTTGGGCTTCTTTAGTGACCTCCCATTGCCATTGCCGTTTCCATTCCTCTGCTTGGCATCCGGACAATCGGTGGCATAGTGTCCTGTCTTCTGGCACTTGAAACAGGTGATATGACTCAGATCCTTCTAAGTCAGAGCAGGACGGTGCTGGTTGCCATTGCCTCCATTGCCTGACTTGGGGTTGTTGTCGTGGTTGTGATTGTTCCCATTCCCTCCATGGTTATGTCCTACATGATTATTTCCTCCATGGTTGTGATGGGTATGTCCTCCCGAGTATGGGGCATAGCGGGGCTCCTGCTGCGCTCCGGAGTTGTACTTTCCCTGACCATATTTCCGCTTGCGGCTTTCAATCTGCTACTTGCCTTCAAGTATAGTGGCCTTGTCTACCAGCTCCTGGTAGTTGTTGAAGGTAGCCACCATTAGCTGTATTCCCAGCTCATCATTGAGTCCTTCAAGAAACTTCTCCTGTTTTGCGGCATCTGTGGCCACATCATCTGGGGCATAGCGAGATAATTTGCTGAACTCATCCAGATACTGCCCCACAGTATGGTTCCCCTGGCGTAAGTTGCGGAACTCACGCTTCTTCAGACTCATGGCTCCAGCTGAGACATGAGCGGTGCGGAAGGCCCACTGGAACTGATCCCATGTCATGGTGACGACCGGATAAGTGGCGGTGTAGTTTTCCCACCAAGAGGCTGCAGGTCCATTCAGTTGATGTGCGGCAAAACGCACCTTCTCAGCATCCATGCATCCGGCAGTTGTTAGATCCCTTCCGATCTTGCGGAGCCAATCATTGGCTACAATCGGCTCGGTGCTAGTAGAGAACACCGGCGGATTCAGCCTTAGGAACCGGGTCAGGTTATCGATAGGGGGTGGTGGCGGTGGATTGTTGTTGTTATTGCCTTGGTTTTGAATGATCATTTGCATTAAGGCATTCTGCTGTTGGATCAGCTGGGTGAGCTCCGGCGGGAAAGTGAAACTGGGGTCACATCTCGGAGGCATCTGGTGTTATTGAGTGGATGAGAAATTTGAATAGAACAAGGGTCTAATGAGAAAATAGCACTACCCAAATGAATGCACAAACATAATCACACCAATCATTTATTCATTCATCTCAAACAAGGTTCAAACTCGAATTACAAAATCTCATGACTAATTGAAAAATAACGGCCTAACTAATCGATGAAAATAAAATAACATGGCGGTCGACTAGATGTCTTCATTAATTATCCATTCGTCCCCTAGTGCGTCGTCCTCTGGTGCGGCGCCTCCTCTTGCGGCTTCCTTCGGTGGAGCTCTCTTCATAATCCTGGTTGTAACGCCCCAAGACCGATGTGCCAGGTGTCCTCCAGTTATTCGCTGTTTTTTCCTTGTCATTGCTTGCGTGTCATGAATTGCATATCATGTCATCATGCGCATTTCATTTGCATACATGTTCGTCTCATGCATTCGATCATTTTCCCCGTTGTCCGTTTTGCAATCCGGCGCTCCTATGTCACCCGGTGTCCCTTTCTACCTCTTTTCGTGTGCGGGTGTTAAACGTTTTCGGATTGGACTGAGACTTGTCATGCGGCCTTGGTTTACTACAGGTAGACCGCCTGTCAAGTTTCGTTCCATTTGGACTTCGTTTAATACTCCAACGGTTAACCGAGGGACCGAAAAGGCCTCGTGTGTGTTGCAGCCCAACACCCTTCCAAAGTGGCCCAAAACCCACCTAAACCTCCTCCATCATCTCGGTCGTTCAATCACGATCGCGTGGCCGAAAACCGCACCTCATTTGGACTCTCCTATCTCCCTCTACCTATAAAAATGCCTCCTCCAAAAATTCGGGCGGAACCCTACAATCTTCCTCCTTCCACCGCGGAACACTTTTCCCGCGCCGACAGACATGTCCGCCTGTCCCCACGCCGCCGCTCCCAGCCTCTCCTAGGCCGCCATGTGGCAAGCGCCGCCGAGCGCCGCAGCAGGCCCGCGAGCCCACGGTCGGCCCTCCCAGCCCACAATCCAAGCGCCTACCTTGAGAGCCGGCCCACGCCTCCCCGCGCCCTCCGCCTGCCGGCGGCGCCTCCAGCCGCCCCGGGCGCCATGGCCGGCCCCTGCTCCTCCGCACGGGATCCTCGCCGGCGCCGCCATCCGCGCCTCGCCTCCCCACTCCTCCTCCTCCTCCGCCGTAGTCGCGCCTCCTCGCCGCCTCTCCGGCTCGGATCCGGCGGGATTCGGCGCCCCGACCTCGCCGGCCCTCTTCTCTGACCTCCGGCGACTTTCGAGCTCCGTGCGCTACAGTAACTCTGGCGAGATCCCGATCTGGATCTGGAACCTCCTCGGTTGACTTTTCATCCTCGAACCCTAATTTTTTTGCAAACTTTGGCATGTCATAACTCTGTATCCGTAGCTCCGATTCGCGCGTGTAGAATGTCAAAATGTTCATCTCGACGGGTACATCATTTCATCTCATTGCATCATTTTCATTTGAGCTCATCTTGATGCCCAAAATGCTGTTGGAAGAGGGCTATGTGATGAATTTGTCAGATCTGTTTCAGCAAATGGCATTTTGTCATTTTTGCCAAGATTAATGTGTGCATGTGTTTTGTTATATGCCATGCCATCTTTACAGGGGTGTATGCCATGTATTTTTGTGATACTTGTGGTGACTAGCACAAGCTTGCAAAGTAGCGTAATCGGTAATGCTGATTTCAGGGACTTAGAATTTCACCAAGTCCTTGTTCTGTTTTTGTCGTTATGCCATATGTTCATGTTGTTTCCTAGTGATCCATGCCTCTTTTGAGGATGATCAGTAAGGATGTTTTGTTAACATTGTGGTGCTCTATCCATCCATGTCTTTGTTTGCAATTATGAATCTCCCTAGCTTGAGTCAATCGAGCTCTACGTTTGCTATAAAATGTTCTTGGCAGATCATTGACATGATTAGCGATCTTGCCAAGGTTGTTGCTATTGATCCGTGCATGCTATGTTGTTGTTCTTGCAATGTCTAGCTTCTATGCCATGTCTTCTTCATGAGTGTATGCTTAGTTTGTCATGCCATGCTTTGAAGTGCGTGCATCGAGCTTGTTAACATGCCTACTTGTAATCTGTTTTGCCATGCTCCAGTTTTTCACTAAGTCCGAATCTGTTTATGTTTTCGCCATGTTCACATGCTTGCAATTGTATTTTCTAATCCCTTTTGGATCAAGGTCACTAAGGGACTTTTGTTAAGTGCTTTGAGTAGCTTCATGCCATGCCTTTCTTTGCCATGTTAAGTTCCTGTAGCATATAGTTTTCATGCTCCAAAGTATGCTTCCTGATGATAAATTCCTGACATGTTATTTCACTAAGTCTGAAACCTGTTATCATTTGCACTTTTTCCATGCTTGTTTGAACCTGTTAATGAGTGAATTAGCCGTAGCTCAGTTCATCTTTTGTCAAGCTTCATGAGTGGATCCCTGCCATGTATTTTGTTATTGTGTTCGAGTGTTGTAGTATATTTATCTTGATGCATTTAGATAGCTACTTGCTGATTATCGCAGACTGGTGCCATATTTGTTTTGCTTGCCATATCCAAACTGTGCATCCGATTCCGGTGATCTTTATATCGATTTCAACCGAAATCACCTCGCATTTCCAGTGGCACTCTTGGTTTTCCAAGTTGAGGCCAGGTTCAATCATTCCTCTCCAAATCATGCATATGCATCACATACCGCATCCCGCATATCATACCATGTTCGTGTGTTGGTTCTTTACTATGTTGTGTGCTTCTTTTCGCTGTTGCTTCTTCCGGTTGGTTCCGGTATCATCGCGTTTGTGAGGACCCATTCGACTACGTCCATTTGTCTTCTTCATGGACTCTTTATTCTTCCTTGCGGGATTTCAGGCAAGATGACCATACCCTCGAAATCACTTCTATCTTTGCTTGCTAGTTGCTCGCTCTTTTGCTATGCCTATGCTGCAATACCTACCACTTGCTTATCATGCCTCCCATGTTGTTAAACCAAGCCTCTAACCCACCTTGTCCTAGCAAACCGTTCTTTGGCTATGTTACCTCTTTGCTCAGCCCCTCTTATAGCGTTGTTAGTTGCAAGTGAAGATTGGAGCTTGTTCCATGTTTGGATCATGGATATTTTGTTGGGATATCACAATATCTCTTACATAATTAATGCATCTATATACTTGGTAAAGGGTGGAAGGTTCGGCCTTATGCCTGGTGTTTTGTTCCACTCTTGTCGCCCTAGTTTCCGTCATATCGATGTTATGTTCCCGGATTTTGCGTTCCTTACGCGGTTGGGTTATAATGGGAACCCCTTGACAGTTCACCTTGAATAAAACTCCTCCAGCAATGCCCAACATTTGTTTTACCATTCTCCACCTAGCCTTTTCTTTCCCTTCGGTAGGCCTGCCTAAGGGTCATCTTTATTTTAACCCCCCCGGGCCAGTGCTCCTTTGAGTGTTGGTCCGACTGAGTAGACTGTGGGGCCACCTCGGGGCAACTTGAGGGTTGGTTTTACTCGTAGGATGTCTCATCTGAGTGTGCCCTGAGAATGAGATATGTGCAGCTCCTATCGAGATTTGTCGGCACATTCGGGCGGTGTTGCTGGACTTGTTTTACCATTGTCGAGGATGTCTTGTAACCGGGATTCCGAGTCTGATCGGGTCTTCCCGCTAGAAGGAATATCCTTCGTTGACCGTGAGAGCTTGTGATGGGCTAAGTTGGGACACCCCTACAGGGTTATGAACTTTCAAAAGCCGTGCCCGCGGTTATGGGCAGATGGGAATTTGTTAATGTCCGGTTGTAGAAAACCTGAAGTTGACCTTAATTAAAATACATCAACCGCGTGTGTTACCGTGATGGTCTCTTCTCGGCGGGGTCCGGGAAGTGAACACGGTGTTGGAGTAATGCTTGACGTAGGTTGTTCTAGGATCACTTATTGATCATAGTTGTTCGACCGTGCTTTTGCCTTCTCTTCTCGCTCTCATTTGCGTATGTTAGCCACGATATATGCTAGCCGCTTGCTGCAGCTCCACCTCATACCTTTACCTTACCTATAAGCTTAAATAGTCTTGATCGCGAGGGTGTGAGATTGCTGAGTCCCCGTGACTCACAGATACTTCCAAAACCAGCTTGCAGGTGCCGTTGAACCGTGCAGATGACACAACCAAGCTCAAGGAGGAGCTCGATGAAGATCTTGTCCTTTGTGTTGTTTCGTTCTAGTTGATCAGTAGTGGAGCCCAGTTGGGGTCGATCGGGGATCTGTGTAGCATTTGGGGTAGTCTTCTTTTATTTTGGTTTCGTAGTCGGACCTTGATTGTATCTGGATGATGTAATGCTTTATTCATGTATTGTGTGAAGTGGCGATTGTAAGCCAACTATATATCTCTTTCCCTTATGTATTACATGGGTTGTGTGAAGATTACCTCACTTGTGACATTGCTTTCAGTGCATTACAAGTTGGTATCAGAGCCTTCCCCGACCTTAGGAGCCCCCTGCTTGATCGAATCGCTGGCGTTATTGAGTCTAGAAATGTTTTGAGTCATTTAGGATTATATATATCGGAGAGTTAGGAATTCTTTTTACTCCTCAGTCCCCTCGTCGCTCTTGTGAGGTATCCTGACATAGACTTTTGACTCTTCTCTTCTCAAATTTCACTATTTTTTTTAGGATCACGCGGGTATCTTGGAATCGTTCCGATGGTTTTGTGACAAGAAAATTGTTGTTGGTGCCTCCTGTCATTAGGGGTTGTGGTAGTTGTTGGGGAACGTAGCAGAATTTTAAAATTTTCTACGCATCACCAAGATCAATCTATGGAGTCATCTAGCAATGAGGGAGAGAGGAGTGCATCTACATACCCTTGGAGATCGCGCGCGGAAGCGTTCAAGAGAACAGGGTTGATGGAGTCGTACTCGACGTGATCCAGATCACCGATGACCTAGTGCCGAACGGACGGCACCTCCGCGTTCAACACACGTACGGTTGGGAAGACGTCTCCTCCTTCTTGATCCAGCAAGGGGGAAGGAGAGGTTGATGAAGATCCAGCAGCACGACGGCGTGGTGGTGGATACAGCAGGATCCTGGCAGGGCTTCGCCAAGCGCAAGCGGGGAGGAGAGGTGTTACGGAGGGAGTGGGAGGCGCCAATTGCAAGGGGTGCGGCTGCCTTCTCTCCCCCTTCTTTATATAGGGGCCTTGGGGGGGCGCCGGCCCTAGGAGATGGATCTCCAAGGGGGCGGCGGCCAAGGGGTGGCTTCCCCCCAAGCCAAGTGGGGCGCCCCCACCCCTAGGGTTTCCCAACCCTAGGCGCAGGGGAGGCCCAAGGGGGGGGCACACCAGCCCACTAGGGGATGGTTTGCCTCCCAATTCAGCCCATGGGGCCCTCCGGGATAGGTGTCCCCACCTTGTGGACCCCCGGGACCCTTTCGGTGGTCCCGGTACAATACCGGCGACCCCCGAAACCTTCCCGATGGCCAAAACTGGACTTCCTATATATAAATCATTACCTTCGGACCATTCCGGAACTCCTCGTGTCGTCCGGGATCTCATCCGGGACTCCGAACAACTTTTGGGTTACTGCATACTAATATCTCTACAACCCTAGCGTCACCGAACCTTAAGTGTGTAGACCCTACGGGTTCGGGAGACATGCAGACATGACCGAGACGCCTCTCCGGTCAATAACCAACAACAGGATCGGGATACCCATGTTGGCTCCCACATGCTCCACGATGATCTCATCGGATGAACCACGATGTCGAGGATTCAATCAATCCGTGTACAATTCCCTTTGACAATCGGTACGTTACTTGCCCGAGACTCGATCGTCGGTATCCCAATACCTCGTTCAATCTCGTTACTGGCAAGTCACTTTACTCGTGCCATAATGCATGATCCTGTGATCAACCACTTGGTCACATTGAGCTCATTATGATGATGAATTACCGAGTGGGCCTAGAGATACCTCTCCGTTATACAGAGTGACAAATCCCAGTCTCGATTCGTGCCAACCCAACAGACACTTTTGGAGATACCTGTAGTGTACCTTTATGGTCACCTAGTTACGTTGTGACATCTGGCACACCCAAGGCACTCCTACGGTATCCGGGAGTTTCACAATGTCATGGTCTAAGGAAATGATACTTGACATTCGGAAAAGCTACAGCAAACGAACTACACGATCTTTGAGCTATGCTTAGGATTGGGTCTTGTCCATCACAGCATTCTCCTAATGATGTCATCCCATTATCAATGACATCCAATGTCCATAGTCAGGAAACCATGACTATCTTTTGATCAACGAGCTAGTCAACTAGAGGCTCACTAGGAACGTGTTGTGGTCTATGTAGTCACACATGTATTACGATTTCCGGATAACACAATTATAGCATGAACAATAGACAATTATCATGAACAAAGAAATATAATAATAACCATTTTATTATTGCCTCTAGGGCATATTTCCAACAGTCTCCCACTTGCACTAGAGTCAATAGTCTAGTTACATTGTGATGAATCGAACACCCATGCAGTTCTGGTGTTGATCATGTTTTGCTCTAGGGAGAGGTTTAGTCAACGGATCTGCCACATTCAGGTCCGTATGTACTTTACAAATCTCTATGTCTCCATTTTGAACACTTACACGAATGGAGTTGAAGCGACGCTTGATATGCCTGGTCTTCTTGTGAAACCTGGGCTCCTTGGCAAGGGCAATAGCTCCAGTGTTGTCACAGAAGAGAGTCATCGGGCCCGACGCATTGGGTATGACTCCTAGGTCGGTAATGAACTCCTTCACCTAGACTGCTTCTTGTGCTGCCTCCGAGGCTGCCATGTACTCCGCTTCACATGTAGATCCCGCCACAACGCTTTGCTTGCAACTGCACCAACTTACTACCCTACCATTCAAAATATACACGTATCTGGTTTGTGACTTAGAGTCATCCAGATCTGTGTCGAAGCTAGCATCGACGTAACCCTTTACGATGAGCTCTTCGTCACCTCCATAAACGAGAAACATATCCTTAGTCCTTTTCAGGTATTTCAGGATATTATTGACCGCTGTCCAGTGTTCCATGCCGGGATTACTTTGGTACCTTCCTACCAAACTTACGGCAAGGTTTACATCAGGTCTGGTACACAGCATAGCATACATGATAGACCCTATGGCCGAGGCATAGGGGACGACACTCAACTTTTCTCTATCTTCTGCCGTGGTCGGGCATTGAACCGTGCTCAATCTCGTACCTTGCAATATAGGCAAGAACCCCTTCTTTTACTGATCCATTTTGAACTTCTTCAATATCTTGTCAAGGTACGTACTTTGTGAAAGACCAATGAGGCGTCTCGATCTATCTCTATAGATCTTGATGCCTAATATATAAGCAGCTTCTCCAAGGTCCTTCATTGAAAAACACTTGTTCAAGTAGGCCTTTATGCTTTCCAAGAATTCTATATCATTTCCCATCAACAGTATGTCATCCACATACAATATGAGAAATGCTACAGGGCTCCCACTCACTTTCTTGTAAATGCAAGCTTCTCCATAAGTCTGCGTAAACCCAAACGCTTTGATCATCTCATCAAAACGAATGTTCCAACTACGAGATGCTTGCACCAGCCCATAAATCGAGCGTTGGAGCTTGCACACCTTGTCAGCATTCTTAGGATCGACAAAACCTTCCGGCTGCATCATATACAATTCTTCCTTAAGGAAACCATTAAGGAAAGCTGTTTTGACATCCATTTGCCATATCTCAAAGTCATAGAATGCGGCAATTGCTAACATGATTCGGACGGACTTCAGCTTCGCTACGGGTGAGAAAGTCTCATCGTAGTCAACCCCTTGAACTTGTCGATAACCCTTAGCAACAAGCCAAGCTTTATATATGGTTATGTTAGCATCCGCGTCTGTCTTCTTCTTAAAGATCCATTCATTTTCTATGGCTCGCCGATCATCGGGCAAGTCAGTCAAAGTCCATACTTCGTTTTCATACATGGATCCTATCTTGGATTTCATGGCTTCCAGCCATTTGTCGGAATCCGGCCCCCCCATCGCTTCTTCATAGTTCGAAGGTTCACCGTTGTCTAACAACATGATTTCCAAGACAGGGTTGCCATACCACTCTGGTGCGGAACGTGTCCTTGTGGACCTACGAAGTTCAGTAGCAACTTGATCTGAAGTTTCATGATCATCATCATTAACTTCCTCTCAAGTCGGTGCAGGCACCTCAGGAACATTTTCTTGAGCTGCGCTACTTACCGGTTCAAGAGGTTATACTTCATCAAGTTCTACTTTCCTCCCACTTATTTCTTTCGAGAGAAACTCTTTCTCTAGAAAGGACCCATTCTTGGCAACAAAGATCTTGCCTTCGGATCTGAGGTAGAAGGTATACCCAATAGTTTCTTTAGGGTATCCTATGAAGACGCATTTTTCCGATTTGGGTTCGAGCTTTTCAGGTTGAAGTTTCTTGACATAAGCATCGCATCCCCAAACTTTTAGAAACGACAGCTTAGGTTTCTTCCCAAACCATAATTCATACGGTGTCGTCTCAACGGATTTCGACGGAGCCCTATTTAAAGTGAATGCGGCAGTCTCTAAAGCATAGCCCCAAAATGACAGCGGTAAATCGGTAAGAGACCTCATAGATCGCACCATATCCAATAGAGTGCGATTACGACGTTTGGACACACCATTACGCTGAGGTGTTCCAGGCGACGTGAGTTGTGAAACTATTCCACATTTTCTTAAGTGTGTGCCAAATTCGTGACTCAAGTATTCTCCCCCACGATCTGATCGCAAGAACTTGATTTTCCTGTCACGTTGATTCTCAACCTCACTCTCAAATTCCTTGAACTTTTCAAAGGTCCCGGACTTGTGTTTCATTAAGTTGACATACCCATATCTACTCAAGTCATCAGTGAGGGTGAGAACATAACGATAGCCACCGCGAGCCTCAACACTCATTGGACCGCACACATCAGTATGTATGATTTCCAATAAGTTGGTTGCTCGCTCCATTGTTCCTAAGAACGGAGTCTTGGTCATTTTACCCATGAGGCATGGTTCGCACGTGTCAAATGATTCGTAATCAAGAGACTCCAAAAGCCCATCTGATGGAGCTTCTTCATGCGTTTGACACCTATGTGACCAAGGCGGCAGTGCCACAAGTATGTGGGACTATCATTATCAACCTTACATATTTTGGTATTCACACTATGAATATGTGTAGCATTACGCTCGAGATTCATTAAGAATAAACCATTCACCATCGGAGCATGACCATAAAACATATCTCTCATATAAATAGAACAACCATTATTCTCGGATTTAAATGAGTAGCCATCTCGAATTAAACGAGATCCTGATACAATGTTCATGCTCAAAGCTGATACTAAATAACAATTATTGAGGTTTAAAACTAATCTCGTAGGTAAATGTAGAGGTAGCGTGCCGACGGCGATCACATCGACCTTGGAACCATTCCCGATGCGCATCGTCACCTCGTCCTTCGCCAGTCTCCGCTTATTCCGTAGCTCCTGCTTTGAGTTACAAATGTGAGCAACCGCACCGGTATCAAATACCCAGGAGCTACTATGAGTACTAGTAAGGTACACATCAATTACATGTATATCACATATACCTTTGGTGTTGTCGGCCTTCTTGTCCGCAAAGTATTTGGGGCAGTTCCGCTTCCAGTGACCACTTCCCTTGCAATAAAAACACTCAGTCTCGGGCTTGGGTCCATTCTTTGGCTTCTTCACGGCAGCTTGCTTACCGGGCGCGGCAACTCCCTTGCCGTACTTCTTGAAGTTCTTCTTACCCTTGCCTTTCTTGAACTTAGTGGTTTTATTCACTATCAACACTTGATGTTCCTTTTTGATTTCCACCTCTGCTGATTTCAGCATTGAATATACCTCAGGAATGGTCTTTTCCATCCCCTGCATATTCAAGTTCATCACAAAGCTCTTGTAGCTCGGTGGAAGCGACTGAAGGATTCTGTAAATGACCGCGTCATCCGGGAGATTAACTCCCAGCTGAGTCAAGCGGTTATGCAACCCAGACATTTTGAGTATGTGCTCACTGACAGTACTATTTTCCTCCATCTTACAACTGAAGAACTTGCCGGAGACTTCATATCTCTCGACCCGGGTATGAGCTTGGAAAACCATTTTCAGCTCTTCGAACATCTCATATGCTCCGTGTCTCTCAAAACGCTTTTGGAGCCCCGGTTCTAAGCTGTAAAGCATGCCGCACTGAACGAGGGAGTAATCATCAGCACGTGACTGCCAAGCGTTCATAACGTCTTGGTTCTCTGGGACAGGTGCGTTACCTAGCGGTGCTTCTAGGACATAATCTTTCTTGGCAGCTATGAGGATGATCCTCAGGTTCCGGACCCAGTCTGTATAGTTGCTGCCATCATTTTTCAGCTTGGTTTTCTCTAGGAACGTGTTGAAGTTGAGGACAACGTGGGCCATTTGATCTACAAGACATATTGTAAAGATTTTAGACTAAGTTCATGATAATTAAGTTCATCTAATCAAATTACTCAATGAACTCCCACTCAGATAGACATCCCTCCAGTCATCTAAGTGAAACATGATCCGAGTTAACTAGGCCATGTCCGATCATCACGTGAGACGGACTAGCCAACATCGGTGAACATCTACATGTTGATTGTATCTTCTATATGACTCATGCTTGACCTTTCGGTCTTCCGTGTTCCGAGGCCATGTCTATACATGCTAGGCTCGTCAAGTCAACCTAAGTGTATTGCGTGTGTAAATCTGGCTTACACCCGTTGTATTCGAATGTTAGAATATATCTGTAACGCCCTCGATGCGGCGCCCTCGATGCGGCTATAGCTCCCACGTGTCGAGGCACTGACTTAGAGCATAACCGGCATTGAAAGTAATGTCGCAAGTCAAGGCATCATTACAAACATCCCATGTATAATAGAATAAAAGGGGGAGAACATAGTTGGCTACACTCGCCACGTCACATGAGAGTACATAAATAGCATCCATCAAAACACCTCTGGCCCGACTACGGCGCCAAAATAGAAGAAAACCCAACAATGCGACAAGGCCCTGAATTGAACCCCAAAGGCACCACTACTGATTCATCAGGAAAAGACACGTAGTAACGCTGAGAGTCCTTCGTCGAACTCCCAACTTGAGCTTCGTACTCATGACCTGGAGCGGAATCACCTAGACCTGCATCTGAAGGTTATAGTATCTGTGAGCCACGGGACTCAGCAATCTCGCACCCTCGCGATCAAGACTATTTAAGCTTATAGGAATGGATAAGGCAAATATATGTGGAGCTGCAGCAAGCGACTAGCATGTGTGGGTGGCTAACTTATCCGCAAAAAGAGAGCGAGAAAGAGGGGCAAAGCACGAGCGAGAACCTAGAGGAACAACCTGCGCAAGCATAAACTCCCAACACGTGTCCACTTCCCGGACTCCGCCGAGAAGAGGCCATCACGGTAACACCACTCAGGTTGATTCATTTTAATAAATTAAGGTTCAAGTATATTACACGACATTAACAAATTCCCATCTTCCATAACCGCGGGCAACGCTTCAAAAGTTCAATCCCTGCCAGGGAGTCCCAACTATAGCCCATGATAAGCTCTCATGTCCAACGAAGGAATAGACCTCCACCCGAGAACACACCGATCAGACTCGGTAACCCGGTACAAAAAGACAATTCGACAGGTAAAACAAGAACCAGCAACACCGCCCGAAATGTGCCGGACCAATTCCCGATAGGAGCTGCACATCCTCTTTCTCAGGGCACACTAGATGAGCCAGACGTCGGGTAAGCCAAACCAGAGTTGCCCCTGGTAGCCTCAGACATCGCTCAGTGGGACCAACACTCAGAGGAGCACTGGCCCGGGGGGGTTAAAATAAGATGACCCTTGAGTCTGCAGAACCCAAGGGAAAGAAAAAGGCTAGGTGGCAAATGGTAAGACCAATGTTGGGCATTGCTGGTAAAGCTTTAATCAAGGCGAACTATCAAGGGGTTCCCATTATAACCCAACCGCGTAAGGAACGCAAAATCCGGGAACATAACACCGATATGACGGAAACTAGGGCGGCAAGAGTGGAACAAAACACTAGGCGAGAGGCCGAGCCTTCAACCCTTTACCAAGTATATAGATGCATTAAGATAACATGGCAATATAATGATATCCCAACAATTAAATAAAAGATGTTCCAACAAGGAACGGCCTCCAAACTTCACCTGCAACTAGCAACGCTATAAGAGGGGCTGAACAAAGCGGTAACGTAGCCAATCAATGGTATGCTAGGACATGGTGGGTTAGAGGTTGACATGGCAATTGGGAGGCTGACAAGCAAATGGTAGGCATCGTCGCATTGGCATAGCAAGAGCGAGCAAACTAGCATAGCAAAGATAGTAGTGATTTCGAGGGTATGATCATCTTGCCTGCACAGTTGTCAGAGTTGACTGGATCCTCACAAGCAAACTCAACGGGCTCCTCGATAGTGAACTCGTCTCCCGGCTCTACCCAAACAAGACAAACAAGCAACAAGGATACAATCAACCACATGCAAGACCAAGCAATATGATGAAATGATGATATGCTATGCGGGATGCGATGCGGGATGCAAAATGCAAGATATGACAGGAAATGCATGAACCTGGCCTCAACTTGGAATTCCAAGGGTGCCACTGGATAGAGGGGATGAAATCGCTTGAAAACGATATAAAGATCATTGGAATCGGAGTTACGGTTTGGAAATGGCAAGCGTTTTAAGATATGACACCGGTCTGCGATTTACAGCAAGTAGGCATCTAAACGCAATGCAACGAACATGCTACAGCCACCAAACATGACAACAAAATACATGGCAGGGATGCACACAAGATGCTTAACAAAAGACTAGCACTGAGCCACGGCCAATTCATCCATTATGAGGTTCAAACAAGCATGGCAAAAACGCAAATGCAAAACAGATTCCAGACTTAGTGAAATTAACACTGTCTGAAATTTCAGATCACGAAGCCCTCTTCGGAGCAGCAAAACAACATGATACATGACCTGATTAAGACAAGTAAGAACATGGCATGGAGATACTCAACAAGCTTAACAAAAGACCCAAAGTGACCTGGGGCCAAAAGGGTTCACAAAATATACTAACGGGCACACGAACATAGCTAAAACACAATCAGTTTTCAGACTTAGTGAAAACTGAGACATGCTGAAATATAACTCACGAAGGCATGTAAACGAGCTCGATGCACTCACCACGGTGCAAGTCATGGCAAGGCAAGCATACATCCATAAAGAAGGCACAAAATCTAGCTAGACATGGCAAGAACAATGGCATAGCATGCACGGATCAACTACAATAACATCGGCAAAATCGCAAACGAGTTGACGATCTGCCCAGATTCACCACGAAGCAAAAGTAGAGCTCGATTGACTCAAGCTAGGTGCTCCATAATTGCAAACAAAGACATGGATGGATAGAGCATAACATGATTAACAAAACTCCTTACTGATCATCCTCAAAAGAGGCACGGATCACTAGGAAACAAGCTGAACATATGGCATCATGAACTAAATAATCCCAGACTTAGTGAAAACAACTAAGTCCCTGAAAACAGATTTCCCGGGTGCCTCACTTTGCAAGCTTGCACAAGTCACCACACACATCCTAAAAATGCATGGGTTGCACCTCTGGAAAGAAGACAAAATGCTTAACAAAACATATGAAGGACTCACAGGCATAGCATGCACACAATAATCATGGCAAAAATGACAAAAGTCTAAGATGAACTAGCAGATCTGACAATTAACTCACGAAGCCTCCTTCTAACAGCATTTTGGGCATCAAGATGAACTCAAATGAAAATGATGCAATGGAATGAAATGATGTACTCGTCGAGGCGAACATTTTGATATACTATATGTCCAAAACGGAGCTACGGATGCAAGTTACGGCGGTCAAAGTAGGCATAAAAAATTAGGGTTCGGGGGAGAGAAGTCAACCGGATCTAGATCTGGAATCACTGTTCACGGGCACTGTTCACCGACGCGGAAACCGATGATGCCGGCGAGCTCGACGTTGACGGAGATGGAGAAGAGGCTGGGGTGGACCGGCCGACGTGGAGGAGGCGGGGCGTGCCGGCCGGGCGGCGGCCGGGCCGGGCGGCGGGCGCGGCGAGCGCGGGGAGGCGGCGGGCGGGGGGAGGAGGCGGCGAGCTCTGGCGCCGGCGTCGATGCGCGGTGGTGGCGTGAGCTCCCGGAGCCGTGGAAGACGGGCGGCGCGGCGGCGGCTGGGACTGGCCCGGAGAGGCGCGGGAGCGGGCCCGCCTCGGGCCGGTGCGGGCCGGCGGGAGCGGCTGGCGGGGAAGTGGGCACGGGCGGCGGCCACTAGGGAGGATCCTGGCGGCAGACGGGGAGGCCGGACATGTCCGTCGGTGCATTTGTCCGGCGGGCGCGGTGCGAGTGGATCTAGGGTTTCGGGGAGAGGGAAGATCCGAAAACGGAGGGGTGTATATATAGGCATAAGTGGAGCTAGGAGAGTCCAAATGAGGTGCGGTTTTCGGCCACGCGATCGTGATCGAACGCTCTAGGACATGGAGCAGAGTTTGGTGGGTTTTGGGCCAAATTGGAGGGGTGTTGGGCTGCAACACACACGAGGCCTTTTCGGTCCCTCGGTTAACCGTTGGAGTATCAAACGAAGTCCAAATGATACGAAACTTGACAGGCGGTCTACCGGTAGTAAACCAAGGCCGCTTGGCAAGTCTCGGTCCAATCCGGAAATGTTTAATCCCCACACACGAAAGAAAGGTAGAATTGACCACCGGAGGAGAACGAAGCGCCGGAATGCAAAACGGACAACGGGGAAAATGCTCGAATGCATGAGATGAACACGTATGCAAATGCAATGCACATGATGACATGATATGAGATGCATGAAAACGAAAACAACACACGGAGACAAAGACCCGAACCCGAGAAATAAATATAACTTAACGCCAGAAACGGCAAGAGTTGGAGTACAATTGGGAAAGTTACATCCGGGGTGTTACAACACTCCACCACTACGAAAAGATCTCGTCCCGAGATCTAGGACTGAAAGAACTCCGGGTACTCAGAACGGAGGTGATCCTCGCGTTCCCAGGTAGCTTCACGGTCGGAATGGTGAGACCACTTGACTTTGAGAAATTTGATTGACTTGTTGCGAGTCTTGCGTTCAGTCTCTTCAAGAATAGCAACTGGGTGCTCACGATAGGAGAGATCTTCTTGGAGCTCAATGTCCTCGAAGTTGACGGTGCGGTCAGGAGTCTTGAAGCACTTTCGAAGCTGAGAGACATGGAACACATCATGAACATTTGCAAAGTTTGAAGGAAGCTCGAGTTGATAGGCGAGGTCGCCTCTCTTGCTGACAATCTTGAAAGGTCCCACGTATCTAGGGGCAAGCTTCCCTTTGATACCGAAGCGACGAGTACCTTTCATAGGAGAGACACGGAGGTAAACATGATCTCCGATCTCGAAAGCCAAATCACGGTGCTTACTATCATAGTAGCTCTTCTGGCGGGATTGGGCTGCTTTGAGGTTATCACGAATGACTTTGCACATTTCTTCTGCTTCTGTGATTAAGTCATTACCCAGCAGCTGACGTTCACCGGTTTCAGACCAGTTGAGAGGGGTACGGCACTTCCTGCCATACAGAATTTCAAAAGGGGCCTTGCCCGAACTTGCTTGAAAACTGTTGTTATAGTGAGAATTCAGCATAAGGAAGACAATCCTCCCACTTCATGCCGAAGGAGATCACACAAGCCCTGAGCATATCTTCAAGAATCTGGTTGACACGCTCGACTTGACCGCTTGTTTGAGGATGGAAAGCAGTGCTGAAGCGGATGTTGGTGCCCATGGCCTTCTGAAAGAATCCCAAAACTTCGAGGTAAAGATGCTGCCACGGTCTGAAGAGATCACTTGAGGAATACCGTGCAGAGAGACAATGCGAGAGGTATAGAGTTCCGCCAATTGAGCTGCAGTGATCGACTCTTTGATAGGCAGAAAGTGAGCCACTTTGGTGAGCTTGTCGATGACAAACAAATATAGCATCATTGCCATGCTTGGACTTTGGAAACCCAGTCACGAAGTCCATCTCAATGTGGTCAAACTTCCATTCTGGAATGGCAAGAGGTTGGAGGAGACCAGCTGGCCTTTGGTGTTCTGCCTTCACTCTTCTGCAGACATCACATTCATTCACGAATTGAGCGATCTCGCGCTTCATTCGAGTCCACCAATAAGCTTGCTTAAGGTCCTGATACATCTTCGTGCTCCCAGGGTGGATGGAGAGGAGAGAATTGTGAGCCTCGTTCATGATCACTTTACGGAGTTCACCTTTGGGCACAACAATACGATCCTCGAAGAAGAGAGTGTCCTTGTCATCAAGGCGGTAGCACTTGTACTTGGACTGACTCTTGGCAATCCCAATCTTCACCTTTTTCACCATAGCATCAAGAAGCTAAGTGGGGCGCCCCCACCCCTAGGGTTTCCCAACCCTAGGCGTAGGGGAGGCCCAAGGGGGGGGCGTACCAGCCCACTAGGGGCTGGTTTCCCGCCCAATTCAGCCCATGGGGCCCTCCGGGATAGGTGGCCCCACCCGGAGGACCCCCGGATTACTGCATACTAATATCTCTACAACCCTAGCGTCACCAAACCTTAAGTGTGTAGACCCTATGGGTTCGGGAGACATGCAGACATGACCGAGACGCCTCTCCGGTCAATAACCAACAGCGGGATCTGGATACCCATGTTGGCTCCCACATGCTCCACGATGATCTCATCGGATGAACCATGATGTCGAGGATTCAATCAATCCGTATACAATCCCTTTGTCAATCGGTACATTACTTGCCCGAGACTCGATCATTGGTATCCCAATACCTCGTTCAATCTCGTTACCGGCAAGTCACTTTACTTGTGCCGTAATGCATGATCCCGTGATCAACCACTTGGTCACATTGAGCTCATTATGATGATGCATTACCGAGTGGGCCCAGATATACCTCTCCGTCATACGGAGTGACAAATCCTAGTCTTGATTCGTGCCAACCCAACAGACACTTTCGGAGATACCTGTAGTGTACCTTTATAGTCACCCAGTTAAGTTGTGACGTCTGGCACACCCAAGGCACTCCTACGGTATCCGGGAGTTGCACAATCTCATGGTCTAAGGAAATTATACTTGACATTCGGAAAAGCTACAGCAAACGAACTACACAAAATTTGAGCTATGCTTAGGAATGGGTCTTGTCCATCACAGCATTCTCCTAATGATGAGATCCCATTATCAATGACATCCAATGTCCATAGTCAGGAAACCATGACTATCTTTTGATCATCGAGCTAGTCAACTAGAGGCTCACTAGGGACGTGTTGTGGTCTATGTATTCACACATGTATTACGATTTCCGGATAACACAATTATAGCATTAACAATAGACAATTATCATGAACAAAGAAAAATAATAACCATTTTATTATTGCCTCTAGGGCATATTTCCAACAGCAGTGTCCCGGGGAGTTGATCTCCGAGGTGTTGTCGTCACAATTTTATCGTTGCAGTTCTGGAATACCTGAGATTAGTTTCGCCGACATCGAAAATCTCTTTTATGCAGTTGTTGGTGAGATAACCTCGACGCCACCCAGTACTATGGTGGGAGTTCGGGAGTATTGCCATAACTCGTATAACGGATGCTTTTCTAAGGTTGAGGTAAACGATTTCCGAAGATTTCTCGGTTATGTGTTGAAGGATGGATACAGCTGGATGTAGGATTTGCTAGTTTGGGTGAGATATTATGCTTCCCCTGCATCCCCAACACCTGATTGCATAACTGGGAAAATTTCGGGAGTTTATAAGTGGGAATTCAAGTAGCTCTTAGGATATCTCTCCGAGAGATGTCTGATATGAAATTGGGGTTCGACGTCTAGTGGTCCGTCTATCCACGGTTGGTTTTACAGTGGTCTCGTTGGGTCTTAAAGAGTCCTTGGCTATGCCGACTTGGGGACGCTTCGTATGTCATGTGCACTGCCTTGTACATGATGGTGCTATACGATCGAGCCCGTGTAGGCCCCACCACGAAAACTTCGGACGAAATCTCTATCATATGTTTATTCTGGCTTATTCTGCAAGCCAATTCTTTGTTTTGTTTTGAGTTGTGGTATTCGAGTTGCTTCGAAGTCAAATGTTGACTCCATACCTTGCCTAAGCGGTGTTCTCATGTTCTGATGTGAATACCAATCCTTCTTGATAATTGAGATTGTCATGTAAATCCTGTTCAACCGGTGTGTTTTCTCTTCAAGCGGATCCGTTCATTTTCAACATCCACAAGATTCAATCTCAGCTTTGTCAACATTGTTCGTTTCATCCATCCCAAGTTGCCTTTGTTTTCCCTCCCTCCCACCCTTTTTCTTCAAGGACTTAGATTTTTTATTCAAGTATCCTTTTATTGATGTGAAGTCTCTCCATTCTTTTCCGTCAATGTTCTTATCCGTTGATTCTCAGGAAGATGCTAACGAAGCTTCAAGTTCGTCTCCCGTCACTCATTTTCATCTCCGGTGGATTCAATTCAAGATTTTGTATTGATCATAGTATTTTCTTTTGCCCAATGCTTTTCTTATGCCGGTGCACCTCATAATCATTCCCCGTTTGCTATTCAATTGTTCCGGAGTGCTCAAGATATCTCGAGTCTGTTATCTCATTCAAGCCTTTTAATTCAGCCGGTGCAACCCCTCTTTTAAATCGTTCAACGGTATTTCATTTCTTTTAAGTGGGCCCTAACCCACAGGTCTTTTCCCAGGATCTTACCTGACTCTTCTAATTCTCTCGGAGCTATCCTAAATTCTTTTCGAAGTTTGACGTAAGAATGAATTGTCATCAGTCATATGTATTTCTTCAAGATCTTTCAATTTTTTTTCATCATTGGCTCAACCTTTTCTACTCTTCATTCCGGAGTGTCTAAACAACTCTTGGTGGTGTTTCCCGTCGTAATTCTCAGATTTTGAAGACAGAAGAAGATTTTCCCTCCAAATCATATCCATTCTCTCAAGATTCATGGTTCTAGCCTTATGCCATCCTCTCATAATTTATTTCGTTTGTGAGAATTTTTTTCACCTATCCGGAGCAATTCAAGAGTCTTCTTAGTTTGTTATCCGGAGTCCATCAACTCAGGATTATTCATTCCAGCTTTCAGCTCTCATTTTCTAGATCTTACCAGTGCATCATTCAAGTATTCTATAATTAGCTCGTGGTCTCTTCGTGCTCATGGATCTAAATTCACTCAAGTATCTCCGTCTCATCTTCTAATTATTTCCGGTGATTTGTACTTTTGCTTTTTCCTTGAGCTATTCTTATGGTGGTTTGCCCAAGATTCTATTCCATGGTTATCATATTAATTTATTCGTCGTTTCAACCCTTCCGGTGGATTCGTGGAAGACCTTCCCAACTTCATGCTATATCTCTCTTCAATCTGTTGCAACGGGAATTAGTAGTATGCGAAATCCGTTTCTTGTCATCAATTTAATTGGTGAAGGTTAAGCATAATGTAATTCTTATTCCTGTTTCATCCAAGTGATTAATTCCTTATCTTGGAGCCTCATCAAAATTCTAGGTTTCACTTGTTTCATCTTTTCTTTTCCGAAGTTCCGAGGTTCTCTGTTTTATCTCGTCACGAAGACCCATCTAATCATTGCAAGTCTTCTCCTTGTGTTTTCAACTTTTCTTTCCTCTCGCTTGATCATTCTTTTACTACTAGAGTTCTTCATAAAGGTTCTACATGATGGTTCACCAATGAGTTAATTCCTTCTCAAAGTGTTCATCAAGATTCTTTCCAGAGGAGCTCAAGTTTTCTTCATCTTGCAATCCGGAGTGCAATTCTTTCACGCATATATTTTGAGGTGGTGTTATGTCATTCTTGATAATTTCCCTTCGTGCTTCGTGTTTCACAAGTTATCAAGATGAGGTATTTTAAATCCACCAAGCTCTTCATTGGAGTTATCTTGGGCTATATTTCACATAAAACTTTCCTTTGAGGATTGTCGCTCTTATGGTACTTATCAATGATCCAAGTTCTTCGTTTATCCTCCCGGTGAAATAAGTTTCTCGTCTCCTTGTTCTTATCATACAAATTCTTTTCCCGTGAGTGGCAGGTTGTCACCTCATAATTTGAGATGTATTCCATAAGACCATATCAAGCTTATTTTTCGTTGTTGGTTTTCCAACAACTCCGTTCTACCATTTGTTGTAAGCGTGCTCCCTCAAGATCTTGTTTCTCGTCGTTCATTCCATTCCATTCTCACTTCTGTTCCAGAGGCATTGTGATATTGCTTTCTTCAACCATCATCCCATTATCAAAGTTCATATTCTTTTCCTCGCTTATCCCATTTATCCGGAGTGTTGTGCCTTTTTCTCAAGTTCTTTTATATCTTATCAAGTCTTGCATATTTTTCCAACCGGAGTGCTGTTCGAATTTGTTCTTCCTTGTTCCCTTTTCCTAACGGAGTGTTTTATACTTCGTTCATTTCCGTTGTATTCTTTTCGTGAAATGGCTTAACCTTTTCAAGGTTCTTTGGTTTCACTCATTTGTCAAAGGAGCAACTTAGTTTTACCTCTTCTCTTTCTCTTCCGTTTTCCCTCCGGTGCCATTCTAGATCTCGGGACGAGATCCAATCGTAGTGGTGGAGTGTTGTAACGCCCCGAGACCGATGTGCCAGGTGTCCTCCAGTTATTCACTGTTGTTGCCTTGTCATTTCATGCGTGTCATGCATTACATATCATGTCATCATGCGCATTTCATTTGCATACATGTTCGTCTCATGCATCCGAGCATTTTCCCCGTTGTCCGTTTTGCAATCTGGCGCTCCTATGCCACCCGGTGTCCCTTTCTACCTCTTCTCTTGTGCGGGTGTTAAACGTTTTCGGATTGGACCGAGACTTGTCATGCGGCCTTGGTTTACTACCGGTAGACCGCCTGTCAAGTTTCGTACCATTTGGACTTCGTTTGATACTCCAACGATTAACCGAGGGACCAAAAAGGCCTCGTGTGTGTTGCAGCCCAACACCCTTGCAAAGTGGCCCATAACCCACCTAAACCTCCTCCATCATCTCGGACGTTCGATCACGATCGCGTGGCCGAAAACCACACCTCATTTGGACTCTCCTAGCTCCCTCTACCTATAAAAGGCCTCATCCTCCAAAAATTCAGGCGAAACCCTAGCAATCTTCCTCCTTCCACCGCCGGACACTTTTCCTGCGCCGACGGACATGTTCGCCCGTCCCCACACCGCCGCTCCCAGCCTCTCCTGGGCCGCCATGCGGCAAGTGCCGCTGCGCACCGCCGCAGGCCCGCGAGCCCACGGCCGGCCCTCCCGGCCCGCACTCCGGGCGCCTGCCCTGAGCGCCGGCCCGCGCCTCCCCGTGCCCTCCGCCCGCCGGCGGCACCGCCAGCCGCCCCGGGCGCCATCGCCGGCCGCCGCGCGGGATCCTCGCCGGCGCCGCCATCCGCGCCTCGCCGCCCCACTCCTCCTCCGCCGCCGCAGCCGCGCCTCCCCGCCGCCTCTCCGGCTCGGATCCGGCGGGATCCGGTGCCCCGACCTCGCCAGCCTTCTTCTCCGACCTCCGGCGAACTTCGAGCTCCGTGCGCTACAATAACTCCGGCGAGATCCCAATCTAGATCTAGAACCTCCTCGGTTGACTTTTCATCCCCGAACCCTAATTTTTTTGCAAACTTTGGCATGTCATAACTCTGTATCCGTAGCTCCGATTTCCGCGTGTAGCATATCAAAATGTTCGTCTCGACGAGTACATCATTTCAACTCATTGCATCATTTTCATTTGAGCTCATCTTGATGCCTGAATTGCTGTTGGAAGTGGGCTATGTGATGAATTTGTCAGATCTGTTTCAGCAAATGGCATTTTGTCATTTTTGCCATGATTCATGTGTGCATGCTATGATCCTGAGCTCTACATGTGTTTTGTTATATGCCATGCCATCTTTACAGGGGTGTATGCCATGTATTTTTGTGATACTTGTGGTGACTAGCACAAGCTTGCAAAGTAGCGTAATCGGTAATGCTGATTTCAGGGACTTCGAATTTGTTCATGTTGTTTCCTACTTCTGATTTCAATCCTTGTTCTGTTTTTATCGTTATGCGATATGTTCATGTTGTTTCCTAGTGATTCGTGCCTCTTTTGAGGATGATCGGTAAGGATGTTTTGTTAACATCTATCCATCCCTGTCTTTGTTTGCAATTATGGAGCACCCTAGCTTGAGTCAATCGAGCTCTACTTTTGCTATAAAATGTTCGTGGCAGATCGTTGACATGATTAGCGATCTTGCCGAGGTTGTTGCTATTGATCCGTGCATGCTATGTTGTTGTTCTTGCCATGTCTAGCTTCTAGGCCATGTCTTCTTCATGGGTGTATGATTAGTTTGTCATGCCATGCTCTGAAGTGAGTGCATCGATCTTGTTAACATGCCTACATGCTAATCTGTTTTGCCATGCTCCAGTTTTTCACTAAGTCTGAATCTGTTTATGTTTTTGCCATGTTCACATGCTTGCAATTGTGTTTTATGATCCCTTTTGGCTCAAGGTCACTAAGGGACTTTTGTTAAGTGCTTTGAGTAGCTTCATTCCATGCCTTGCTTTTCCATGTTAAGTTCCTGTAGCATATAGTTTTCATGCTCCAAAGTATGCTTCCTGATTTAATTCCTGACATGTTATTTCACAAAGTCTGAAACCTGTTATCATTTGCACTTTTGCCATGCTTGTTTGGACCTGTTAATGAGTGAATTAGCCGTAGCTCAGTGTTCATCTTTTGTCAAGCTTCATGAGTGGATCCCTGCCATGTATTTTGTTATTGTGTTTGAGTTCTGTAGTATATTTAGCTTGATGCATTTAGATAGCTACTTGCTGATTATCGCAGACCGATGCCATATTTGTTTTGCTTGCTATATCCAAACCGTGCATCCGATTCCGGTGATCTTTATATCGATTTCAACCGAAATCACCTCCCCTTTCTAGTGGCACTCTTGGTTTTCCAAGTTGAGGACAGGTTCAATCATTCCTCTCCAAATCATGCATATGCATCACATACCGCATCCCGCATATCATACCATGTTCGTGTGTTGGTTGTTTACTATGTTGTGTGCTTATTTCCGCTGTTGCTTGTTTGGGTTGGTTCCGGTATCGTCGCGTTTATGAGGACCCATTCGACTACGTCTGTTTGTCTTCTTCATGGACTCGTTCTTCTTCCTTGCGGGATTTCAGGCAAGATGACCATACCCTCGAAATCACTTCTATCTTTGCTTGCTAGTTGCTCGCTCTTTTGCTATGCCTATGTTACGATACCTACCACTTGCTTATCATGCCTCCCATGTTGTTAAACCAAGCCTCTAACCCACCTTGTCCTAGCAAACCGTTGTTTGGCTATGTTACCGCTTTGCTCAGCCCCTCTTATAGCGTTGTTAGTTGCAGGTGAAGATTGGAGCTTGTTCCATGTTTGGATCATGGATATTTTGTTGGGATATCACAATATCTCTTACTTAATTAATGCATCTATATACTTGGTAAAGGGTGGAAGGCTCGTCCTTATGCCTGGTGTTTTGTTCCACTCTTGCAGGCCTAGTTTCCGTCATATCGGTGTTATGTTCCCGGATTTTGCGTTCCTTATGCGGTTGGGTTATAATGGGAACCCCTTGACAGTTCACCTTGAATAAAACTCCTCCAGCAATGCCCAACATTTGTTTTACCATTCTCCACCTAGCCTTTTCTTTCCCTTCGGTAGGCCTGCCTAAGGGTCATCTTTATTTTAACCCCCCCGGGCCAGTGCTCCTTTGAGTGTTGGTCCGACTGAGTAGACTGTGGGGCCACCTCGGGGCAACTTGAGGGTTGGTTTTACTCGTAGGATGTCTCATCTGAGTGTGCCCTGAGAAAGAGATATGTGTAGCTCCTATCAGGATTTGTCGGCACATTCGGGCGGTGTTGCTGGACTTGTTTTACCATTGTCGAGGATGTCTTGTAACCGGGATTCTAAGTCCGATCGGGTCTTCCCGCTAGAAGGAATATCCTTCGTTGACCGTAAGAGCTTGTGATGGGCTAAGTTGGGACACCCCTACAGGGTTATGAACTTTCAAAAGCCGTGCCCGCGGTTATGGGCAGATGGGAATTTGTTAATGTCCGATTGTAGAAAACCTAAAGTTGACCTTAATTAAAATACATCAACCACGTGTGTTATCGTGATTGTCTCTTCTCAGCGGGGTCCGGGAAGTGAACACGGTGTTGGAGTAATGCTTGACGTAGGTTGTTCTAGGATCACTTATTGATCATAGTTGTTCAACCATGCTTTTGCCTTCTCTTCTCGCTCTCATTTGCGTATGTTAGCCACCATATATGCTAGCCACTTGCTGCAGCTCCACCTCATACCTTTACCTTACCTATAAGCTTAAATAGTCTTGATTGCGAGGGTGTGAGATTGCTGAGTCCCCGTGACTCACAGATACTACCAAAACCAGCTTGCAGGTGCCGTTGAACCGTGCAGATGATGCAACCAAGCTCAAGGAGGAGCTCGATGAAGATCTTGTCCTTTGTGTTGTTTCATTCTAGTTGATCAGTAGTGGAGCCCAGTTGGGGTCAATCGGGGATCTGTGTAGCATTTGGGGTAGTCATCTTTTATTTTGGTTCCGTAGTCGGACCTTGATTGTATCTGGATGATGTAATGTTGTATTCATGTATTCTGTGAAGTGGCGATTGTAAGCCAAGTATATATCTCTTTGCCTTATGTATTACATGGGTTGTGTGAAGATTACCTCACTTGTGACATTGCTTTCAATGCGGTTATGCCTCTAAGTCGTGCTTCGACACGTGGGAGATATAGCCGCATCGAGGGCGTTACATCATTGCTCACGAGAGGTCCATCATCTCCACTCGGGAAAAGGTCTTCTCCCAGAACCATCTTTTCCTCCAGTGTGGCAATATATTTCTTCCGGTCCTCGAGTCTATCCATAAAATCCTTGACTTCATCCTCATGCTCATAGTGGGCTTCACGTGCTGCATCCTCCAGTTCAATTTCACGAGATGCAACTTTTGGACCGTCTTCAAGCTCCTGCGCATCTGAATTTCTAGAGTCATGATATGAGCCTCCAAGTCTTGGACATATGAGTGAACGGAGTTGTCATCTATGGTGCGGATAATCTATCCATCTGCAGTCCTGCGAGAAATCATGGTGTGGTCTGATCCAACAAGCTCGGTCCTGTATTCCTCCTGGATGCGTCCAAGTGCACTATGAACTGCTATGTCTCTCCCGAGGATCCAAGTGGGAGCAGTGAACTTGAAGTCAACGGGCACCGAGAGACTTCCGAAAGTCCTCCCTAGTATGTGCAGCTTAATCCTTTAACGACGGTCTTCTGGAAATGCCATGATAGGGGTCCCGGTGATAGACGACAAAGCAATCTTCAATTGCTTGGTGGTCTGGACCAGCCTCTTGCCAAAAAGCATTGTCTCATCTGGCTGGCAAAACTCCGGGAGCAGAACTGGGATGAACTTGACGGCCATCTAGAATGTTGAAATCAGAGAGAAGTCAGAAATGAACAGGGGAGTATTATGGAATGATAAGTACATAAAATAAAATGGTTTCTTCCTATGGCTTTCCGATCCTAGGGGTTACATCCTACGGTCAGCGTGTGCTCTAATACCATCTCTGTAATGACCCTACCCAAAATCGGTCAAGTCTCTGTGTAGCTGTACCATCCCAAGATCATGCTGGCACACACAGTACATTTATGAAAAGATTCAAAGTTCAATCACACCTGAATTTATTACATGATTCTCATATCGAGTCTTTATTACATGATAATAAATTCGGCCGAAGGCCAACTCATGAGAAATAAACTAAATAAAGCTGCGAAAGCGTAGACGAATAGCGAGTCCATCCGACTCCATAGGGCAATCGCCAAGCGTAGATCGTAGCCTCACTCCTGGTCGGAAAACTCCTCTGCAACATGAGACATTGCAGCCGTGTAGGTCAGCATTTAGAATACGCCGGCAAGTCATAGGGAGAACAACAATAATAATGCTAACACTATATGCAATTTGGTTGTGGGGCACTAAGTTTTATGTTTTTGCCAAAAAGCCAGTTTTTCTCTACAACGAAGGACTTGCTTACAATTACTACAAAATGTTGGTAGTTATTGAGATGGTTCCGCGAACCAATGTCTCATTCCCAATTATTAGTTAACCCCTCAATTAATTTATTTGTTCGGTGTTGAGATTTCCGAAATACTCCAGTTTCCAGAGGCTCATTTGTCCGTAACCGGGGACACGACTAATCGATTAGGTTATTACTCTGCAGAGTCCTGTGCACTTTATGTCCTTGCACTACCTGGTGTTTGAAGACGGGATGAACGAAACAGGGTCTTCCGTAGAGTTTCTCTAAGCACTGCCGGTACCCATCCATGTCCTACCGTTCTTCTACATCTGCTGGCACCGTCTGTCTAGAGTCACGCCTAAGGAAACCCAGCCAGAACCCATAATGGCTTACGGCTGCACAAGTAAGCTTCCGGTCAAGGGGTATCCATCCGTCTCTTCATGGCTGGGTGAAGCTTTTCGCAAGATGTCATGGCGCTTCTCCATGCATCCCGGCCATCCGCTGGTTCCTCCAGGGTGCCCGTCAACCGTCCTCCACCCAGTAGTGAATTTGAAGTCCATCTTGAGCTTGAAGTCATGGGGTTGTCATCATCTTGACTCTCACATCGCCCTTATGAATCTCTCAACCAACCCCGTCTACGAGCATAGGAAGATAAACTACATCATCCCAGGCAATAGTAGCAAGGGGGATTGGGTTCAGCCTACCTCATGATACTACTCAAGACATAACTTAAAATTCTCCTACTGCATGCATGTTGGGGAGGAATATTTCTAATGCAACAAAATCATAGGTATTGTAAAACATGATCAAATGACTTGCCTGGCTGATGGTCTTCAAACGCTAGTGACTCGAGATAGCAAGCTTCGCACTCCGGAAATTCTATCGAGTCAAACAAAAGCACAAATAAGTATTTCACTAAATAACATAACAACAAGCTAAAGGAAAACACACAAGCACTCAAACCAAAACCAAAGAAAACTCGAGGAAAACAAACTCAAGGTTTTCATCACTTCAAGCAACAACAAAGAAATAGTTTTCTCTTACTAACACTCTTCTTAACAGAACCAAAACAAGGGTTTTGCTAACTAACATAAAGGAAAATAGCATATAAACTAGATGCAAAAGGAATCACATCAATATCTATTATAGAACTCCTGTTATACCTAAAACAAAACTAATAATAAAATAAAATAAAACTTTTTATTTTGCTGCAAATAAATGTTCACCCTCTGTAACTACAAAAACTAATCTAAAATAAATTATAGCAGGGGTGAACTAAAATTCTATAATAACTAGAACAGCAGGAAGCAGCAGCAAGCTAAATAAAACTAGAAAAGCTTGATTTCTACTAAAACTAATTTTAATACAATCTACAAATACCCTAACAAGTTCCTACTTCTAGGCTAGGTCAAAACTAAGCAGTGGCAAAAAGAATCGCCTAAAAATAATAATCCTAGCTCAGTTTATAGCAGAAATACTAATCTGACTAAAACTAATATAAAACTATTTTTATAAACTTAAACATGACCAAATCTAATTTCTACCGAAACTACAAGAAATTTGTAAACTAACAAAAAAAGAATCTACTAAAAATAATGAATAACCTAAAAGATACAGATTTTACAAGAACAGAACTAATCTGAAGAAAACAGAAACGAAAAAAAAGAAAAAAAATAGAAAAAAAAAACAAAAACAAACCAACGTGCTAACGGGCCGAAACAGTGAGCGCTCAAAACTATCTAACGCGCGAGCGATTAATAGATTCACTGCGTCCATCGGCTAACAGAAATAAACCGATCGGCCGGTCTAACTAAACCGATCTAAACCGAAACTAAAACCGATCTATATGAAATAAAACCATACCCCTTTGCGGATCTAATCTAAGTCGTAGGTTGCCGATCGAACGGTGGAGTGGGGTCCGGCGGCTAACCACAGCGGTCGACGACGAGGTGGGCTCGGGCGTTGGTGGCGGGGGTGCTCCGGTGGTCCGGGGTGGCGGCGGCGAGGTCGGGGTGATGCGGCAGAGCGAGGCGGAGGTGGTGGTGGAGTTGTTGGAGCTCGGTGACGACGGAAATGGCCGGGGCGATGACAACGGCTCCCTGGTGAGCTGCAGCTCCGGCGAGCGGCATTCGAGCTCGGGGTCGTCGCTGGTGTGGGTAAGAGGGAGGCAGACCATGTCAAAACGATGCGCAACATCGGGGGAAGCTCAAAAGTGGAAGAGGGAGTCGTGCTGTTGCCCACCGGCGGCGGAGGCGGCGATGAACTGAGGAGACTGCGGTGAGATCCAACGGAGGAGTGCGTGAGCTGTGGTGGGTTTTAGGCTAGGGTTTTAGGGGGATTGGGGGAGGAGAGCTGGGGCTATTTATAGGACACCTTCATGGAGAAGGGGGCGACTCGGGATCGTGATCCCGGGGAATTCGGTCGTGGCAGCGGCGTCGAACGCGCTCTGGCGCGGCATAGCGTGGCGATGGGGAAAGAGATGAGGTGGGGCTGGCGCATCGGTGAGAGAGGGAGAGGAGGGTTCGGTCGTGCGCTGAGGCAGGCCGGCTCGGGTGTCGGCTAGGCCGATTGGCCTGGCTCGCGCCTGGGTCTATTCCCTTTTTTTGAATAAGGCAGAGAGAAAAAAACTAACTAGGAGAAAACTAATATATTTTTATATAGGACATATATATATATATCAAAATTCTCAGGGGAATTAATCCTACAACGTGGATATTTTTTCCAGAGGCAAAACAGAAACTAAAAAAAACATTTTCTACAAACTCCAAATAAAATTCAAATTTGAATTCAAACCTTTTGGCCATATTTTCTTGTGACATTTTTGGAGTGTCATGTTAGCTCCTCTCATACTTTTTCTCAAGTATTTGTCAGGGATAACTTTCAATTGCCAAGTTAAATCCAACTCAAACAACAACTCAAATGCCTCTAGAAAAAATATCGAAATGCCACATAATTCAAACAAAATGCATAGATCCTTAACTAATATTTGTAAAACATTCCAAATTGAAAATTTGGGAAGTTACATAGCTCGTGCACCTATTGATTTGTTGCCTCTTCCATCTTCGGAGAAGGTTAATTTTGATGCTAAAGAACATGCTGAATTGATTTTAAAAATGCATGAGTTAACTAAGGAAAACATTGAGCGTATGAATGCTAAATATAAACTTGCTGGAGATAAGGGTAGAAAATATGTTGTGTTTGCACCTGGAGATCTTGTTTGGTTACATTTGCGTAAGGACAGATTTCCTAATTTGCACAAATGAAAGCTAATGCCACGTGCTGATGGTCCTTATAAGGTGTTAGAGAAAATAAATGATAATGCATATAAACTCGAGCTGCCTGCAGATTTTGGGGTTAGTCCCACTTTTAACATTGCAGATTTGAAGCCTTATTTGGGTGAGGAAGATGAGCTTCCATCGAGGACGACTTCATTTCAAGAAGGGGAGGATGATGAGGACATCAATACCATTGTTACACCCACAGCCCCTGCTGCTATACATACTGGACCAATTACTAGAGCTCGTGCACACCAATTGAATTATCAGGTACTTTCATTTCTTGGTAACGATTCTAATGTTCATGAGAATATGATGCTGCCTAAATTTGATACATTTGTTTTGCTTACAAATGAAGGGCCTAGCTTGGACAAGAAAGATGAACCTTGGAGCAAGTTCAAGCAAGGAGATGATGGCATGCGCAAGGGGATGAAGAACGGAGTTACAAGTGATGATTTCAGGACTTTGAAGCCACCATAAGGGGTGCATGAAGCCTTGGACAAAATATACAAGATGCCACTTCATAAATTTCGTCCAGAGGATAATTTAGGTGCTGCGCCACCTTATTATTAGGCCAGGCCCATGTATTTTCGAAATACTTAAGTATAGGTTGTTTTTAGAGTCCATATGTGTGGGGAAACAAGAGTTAGGGTTGGTTTCAGACCCCTCCTCCAAGGGCCACGAAATCCCCCCTTCTTCCTCCATATATACAGCCCTTAGGGCGTCGTTTAGACTTTGGGTTTTGTTTAGATTAAAAGTTCACCATAGCTGCAACTTCGCGTACTTCATTTGTTTCCAGCGACCAGACCAAGATGTCACAGAACCCCACCTTGATCAATAAAGCTTTCATCTTATATTCGCAATATCCAGACTGCAATCCCAGTTTCTTGCTTGTTCTTCGTTTGCTCGCAGGAAACAGACCCTCGTGGTTAGGTTGATCGTGCTCCGGCGTGGTCAATAACCCTCGGAAGTTGGTTTAGCGATTGCTAAGGCGCCACATCTTGCACGTTCGTAGTCGGATCATCATGGTCGAATCCCATAGAAAACGATAGCCACCATCTCATCGAAACATCGGGACACCTTCGCCTCTATCATGCAAGGAAGAAGAACGAGTCCATGAAGAAGAAAAACAGACGTAGTCGAACGGATCCTCACAAACGTGACGTTATCAGAACTAACCCAAAGAAGCAACACCGGAAAGAAGCAAATAACATAGTAAACAACCATCACAAGCATGGCATGATGCACAACCAAGAATGATGCATGTCTGGTTTAATAAGGCATGGCATGGCAAAGTGCAACAAACAATACTACAAATTAAGTGGAGCTCAATATGCAACGAGTTGCATATTGACGGAACACCACATCAATTATTTAGTTCAGTCTTGTTTATGTACCCAACAATGTTAAATGTTGATTAACATGGCAAGAGGTGAAGCATAATGAAAACTACCTATCTAGGCAAGTTTAAATGAGGCCGGAACAACAAACAACAAGTCCGGAAACTCATCATGTGCATATTTTAGGTTCGGCACTGTTCTTCCCTAAACACAATTTTAGAGTTATTAAACATGCAAAACAAGTACACCATGTTAAACTAGGCATTTTTCTACCCCATTTACATATAAAGTTTGTTAGGTTTGGAGCTATGGTTATTTAGTTATGAATTAAAGCATTTTAGCATGGCACTTAAGCAAAATAAAGCAAACATCATTTTAAATTTTTTTAACATGCATGAAATTGGCATATTATGAAACTAAACAGAAATCTAAGCATTTTTCATATATAAAACATTTCCATCCGATGCACGGTTTGAGAGTTATTAAATGCATAATGTTGGAGGGCTAAACTGTAAAACTGGCAGCCTCTGGATAAATAGACAAATTCACAGACGCTAAAAACACATACGCGGGTCGAATTTGGCTGGCCCAACAGGTGAAAAAAAAATAAACAAGAGGAGGGGCGCTTGGGGGCTGCTCACCATGGGCCTCGGCCCGGTTCAGAGGAGGAGGAGGCTGGCCCGTAGCTGGTCTAGCAGATTTGGGCCGCGGGGAGGCTTGTGGACCAGGAGGCTGGCCACGCTGGCGCTTGAACGAGTCAACGGGGACGAATGGCGAAGCAGAGCAGCGCACGACAGGGGCCAACGGGCACGATGCAGAGCAGCAGATGAGCTGCGGCGAGTGGGCAAGGCGGAGGGAGAAGGGCGGCAGCGAGGACCACTCCGGCGAGGCAGGTACTTGGCGCGGGGTCAACGGAGGAGCGGCAGGAGAGGTTCGGGATGGCAGCGCGATGCAGGCGGTGCTCTCGCGTCGTGCTCGCCGGTGCGGCGAAAGAGGCCAGGACGGGGAGGTCACCGGGGCCCTGGGCAATGGAGGTCGTCGGAGGGCGAGGTCGCCGGCAGCAGGTCGAGCTCCTTCTCGAGGAAGGAGACACGCGAGGTGGTGCTTCGGCACAGGAATTCAAGGCGGCGGAGTCGACGTGCTCGGGAACAAGGGCGCCATGGGAGGAGCTCGGGGCAGAGGAGAAGCATGGCGTTGGACATGGCGTCCTGCAGGTCCGGCTGGGACGGCGACCTGGAGGCGTGGATTCGGCGAGGTGGCGAAGTTCCTTAGGCGGCCATGGCGCCTGGCGTGCTCCCTGTTGTAGCGGTACAGAGAGAAAGAGAGATGCGTGAGAGAGAGAAGAGAAAGAGGGGAACAGGCGTGCTGCGACCTGGAGGAACGAGGCGGCCAGTGGTGGAGCGAGGCAGCGGGGCATCGGGTGGCCTGGAGGTTGAGGTCGCCAGCGAGCAGGCTCGCGGGAGCGTCGCGGTGACAAATTTGAGGTGCTCGGGCGCCACGGCAGGGAACGGCAGCAGCAGCGACATCCGGATGGGCTCGACGCCCTGCTAGTCGCTGCCGGGAGTGCAGTCTGGCGAGGCTCTGGAGGAGGGGATCGAGAGGAGGAGGTGGGATGGTTTGGTGCTGAATACGAGGGAGGAGGGAGGCGCGGGTTGGCTCGGGATGGATCCTGATGAGGATGCGGCTGCGGCGGAGTAAGAGACAAATGCCCTAGATTTTAGGGATTAGGCAAGTGGGTCTATATTTAGAGAGGGTTATATTTGGACCCTACGATTAAATCGGACGGTCAAGAATAAATGGCTTAGGGGAGTCTGAATAAAAAATGGAGATGCTTTATAGATGTTTGGGGATGATTCGGATCCAACGCTAACGACTGTCCGGGTCGGGTCCGGGACAGCTTTTCGGACGCACGCGCGACGAGGGTCGCGGGCTGACGTGATAGGTTAGGTTGGGCCTGGTGGTAGGTAGAGGACTGTGCAGAAGGCCTCGGGCTGAGAGAAGGGAAGAGAAGAGAGAGAGAGAGACCCGGCAGCGGTTTCCGGAGACTGAAAACGTCCGACGAAAGGACCGGCTACTATTGCCGCTATATTTTAACGGTTGGGCTATCAAACGAGCTCCGATGCGATGAAACTTGGGAGGCGGTCTACCTACAACATAACAAGACAGCATGCCAACTCTCATCCCATTCCGAGAACATTTCCCGGCCACTTATAAAATACTATTTTGGAAGTGCCGCGGGTGTGTGCAAGTGTGTCTGGGATCAGAACGGACAACTGAGAGAATGAGGTAACCGGGACGTAAGCAAGTTTTAAAACATGATGGTGCAATGCACATCATGACATGGCAAGATGCGACACGCAAGCACATGAGAAGGTAACAACAGCGAAAAAACTGGAAGACACCTGGCGCAACGGTCTCGGGGCGTTACAACACTCCGCCACTACGAGAGGATCTCGTCCCGAGATCTAGGATGGCAGCGGAGAGAAAGCGGAAGAGGAAGAGGTAAAACAAAGTTGCTTCTTGACAAAAGAGTGAAACCAAAGAACCTTAGAGGTTGAACAACTTTAAAGAAGAAAACAACGAAGATGAACAAAGTTGAAAACACTCCGTTAGAAAAGGGGAACAAGGAATATTACGGCAACCTTGTAGGTTGAAAGACATAAGAAAAGGGTTGCAATGGACAAGAAGTACAAGCAAGCACTCTGGTTGAAACGAGATGTACAATGAATAATAAAGATCAATTGAGACAACACTCCGGTTAGAAATGGAAGATAAAGAATATGAGCTTGGGAAAATGAAAGCACATGGATGAGACTCTGGTTAGAAGAGGAATGATAGACACAACACACCGGTTAAAACAAGATAGAGAAGGAATAAGAATGATATAATTGGGACAGCACTCTGACTGAGAAGGGAGGCAAAAACTTGACATAATTGGAAGAACTTCAAAAGACGGCACGACACTCTGGTTAAATGGACAAGCATGAAAAGAACACGGTCCTCAGAATTCGAGATGATGAGTGAAGAGAGCAACATCACAAAGCCTCCGGAAGAAAGAATAGAAGATAGATCATTGGAATAACTGAATGGATAAGAAAATTCCAACTTTTGCCACACTGATCTTGGAAAGCACTCTTCCAAGAAGGTTATGACAGAGTTGTTGGAAAACCAACAACAAAAAGAATAAGCTTGTAGTGGGCTTATGGAAAACTTCTCAAAACTATGAGGTGAAATTCTGCCACTAACGGAAACAATTGCTTGCTTGAGAGCAACGAAGAGATGAAAACTTCTTTTATCGCGAGAATAGGAGGAAACTTCGATTATTGATAAGCACCACAATATCAACATTCCTTAGCGAAGGCTTTAGGTGAAAACTAACCCAAGATAGCTCCAAGGAGGGAAATGATGGGTTTAAACACCTCATTCCTGAAAACTTGCGAATCATGAAACACGAAAGAAATTGTCAAGAATGACATAACACCACCTCAAAAGATAAGGTAGAACAAATTGCACTTAGGAATGCAAGATGAAGAATACTTGAGCTCCTCTAAAAATAATCTCGATGAACACTTTGAGAAGGAATTAAATCCTTGATGAACCACCATCCAGAGCCTCCATGAAGAACTCCGGTAAGAAAATGATGATAAATAGAAAGAGAAGTAGAAAACACAAGGTGAAGCCTTGTAATGATTTAGATGGATGTTCGTGATGATATAACTAAGAGAGCTTGGAACTCCAGAAAAGAAAAGATGACACAATTTTAACCGAGAATTTACTCCATGAACAAACTCCTGAAGAATGAATCCATCAGTAGGATGAAGCAATAATAAGAATTATGTTATGCGTATCCTTCAACAATTTAAATTGATGACAAGCAGCAGATTGCGTACAACTTATTCCGGTAGAAAGGATTGAGAGAGATATAGCGTAAACTCAATGAACCACTGGTAGGATTTGAAATAACGAATGAATTGATATGATAAGAAGGAAGAGAAATCTTGATTGAACCACCGTAAGAATTGAACAAGAAAGTAGCAAAAGCACAATTCACCAGGAAGAACTGAAAAATGAATGAAGATACTTTCTAGGATTTAGATACAAGTGAACGAAGAGATCATGAACTGATTAGAGGATGTTTGAACGATGCACCGGTAAGATTGGAGAACGAGAGCTCAAAGCTAAGAATGAATAAATCTTCTGAAATGATGGCATTTGGGTGATCAAGAAAAAAACGAAAACAACTCCTGAAATTCTTCGGATGGGTAAAAAGAATTCTTACAATCGAAAACAATTATGAGAGGATGGCATCAAGCTTGAATCACGAATCTTGAAGAGAATGGAGCAAGATTTCAGAGAAACTCTTCTTCGGTCTTCAAATGTTGAGAATGATGACAAGAAGCACCACCAAGAATTGTTGGGACACTCCAGAATAATGATGAATATAAAGGATGAATCAACAATGAAAATAATTTGAAAGATCTTGGAGAAAGACATTTGGCTGATGAAAATTCATTCTTACGCCAAGCTTTAGAAGATTTGAGATTCTCCGAGAAAATAGAAGAGTCAGGTAAGATCCTGGGAAAAGACCAGTGGGTTAAGGCCCACTCAAGGAAAACACCGTTGAAAAGGTCGCTTGGAATATAGATTGCACCGGTTGAATTAAATGGCCTGAAAAAGATAACATCCTCAAAAGAACTTGAACGGATACAGAGTGGAAACACGAATCTTCGAGATATCTTTAGCACTTCGGATATGAATAGAGAGATGAACGATTAAGAGGTGCACCGGCTTGGGAGAGTATTTGAAACAATGAAAGGAATATGATCAACACCAAAAGCTTGAATTTAGCCCACCAAAGAAGAAAGAGAGCGAAGAATGATGAACTTGAAGCTCCGTTAGTATCTTCTTGAGAATAATCGGATAAGAACATTGACGGAAAAGAATGGAGAGACTTCACATCAATAAGATGGATACTTGATTAAGAAATCTAAGTCCTCAAAGAAAGGGGGGGGGGGGGGGGGGAAAAACAAAGGCACCTTGGGGACAGATGAAACGAACAATGTTGGGAAAAACCGAGAGGGGATCTTGCAGATGTTGAAATGATCGGATCCACTTGAAGAGAAAACAACACCGGTTGAAAAGGATTGACATGACAATCTCAAAAATAATGAAGGATTGGTATTCACATAGGAGTATGAGAACAACGCTTAGGAAAGGTATGGAATCAACACTTGACATTGAAGCAACTCGAATACCACAACAAAACAAAACAAAGGATTGGCTTGTAAAATAAGCCGGAACAAACATATGATAGACCCCAAATCGTATCATGTGTCTGTTGGAAAGATATTCTAGGAGCTACTTGAATTCCCACTTATAAACTCCCGAAACTTTCTGGTTATGCAACCAGGTGTTGGGGATACAGGGGAAGCATAATATCTCACCCAAACTAACAATTCATACATCCAGCTGTATCCATCCTTCAACACATAACCAAGAAACCTTCGGAAATCATTTACCTCAACCTTCGAAAAGCATCCGTTATACGAGATATGGCAATACTCCTAAACTCCCGCCCTAGTACTGGGTGGCGTCGAGGTTATCTCACCAACAACTGCATAAAAGAGATTTTCGATGTCGGCGAACTCAGGTATTCTAGAACTGCAACGATAAAATTGTGACGACAACACCTCAGAGCTCAACTCCCTGGGACACTGCCACAACCCCTAAATGTCAGGAGGCACCAAGAACAATGTTCTTGTCACAAGACTATCGGAACGATTCCGAGATACCCGCGTGATCCTCAAAAAAAATTCGTGAAATTTGAGGAGAGAAGAGTCAAAACTCTACATCAGGAGACCTCACTAGAGGGACAAAGGGACTGAGGAGTAAAAAGAATCCTACTCTCCGATATATATATATATATATATAATCCTATAAGACTCAAAACATTTTGTTCTAGACTCAACAACGTTAGTGATTCAATCAAGCAGGGGGCTCCTAAAGTCGGGGAAGGCTCCAATTACCAACTTGTAACAACCACAATGCGGCTATATCTCCCACGTGTCGGGGCACGACTTAGAGGCATAGCCGCATGGTAGGTTTGTCACAAGAGGGGTAATCTTCACACAATCCCATGTACTAAATAAGAAAGGGATAAAGAGTTGGCTTACAATCGCCACTTCACACAAATACAAGTTAAACATACATCATCCATAATACAATCAAGGTCCGACTATGGAACCAAATAAAAGAAGAAAACCCCAATTGCTAGATCCCCGATCATCCCAGCTGGGCCCACTACTGATCAAACGGAAAAGACACATAACAACGACCAAGATCTTCATCGAGCTCCAACTTGAGCTGCGTTGCGTCCCCTGCACTCGTATCATCGGCACCTGCAACTGTTTGGAAGTATCTGTGAGCCACGAGGACTCAACAATATCACACCCGCGAGATCAAGACTATTTAAGCTTATGGGTAGGAAAGGGTAGTGAGGTGGAGCTGCAGCACTAAGCATATATGGTGGCTAACATACGCAAATAAGAGCGAGAAGAGAAGCAACGCAACAATCGTGAACTAGAAGTGACCAAGAAGTGATCCTGAGCTACTTACGTTCGAGCATAACACAAGAACCGTGTTCACTTCCCGGACCCCGCCAGAAAGAGACCATCACGGCTACACACACGGTTGATGCATTTTAAATTAAGTTAAATGTCAAGTTTCTACAACCGGACATTAACAAATTCCCATCTGCCCATAACCGCGGGCACGGCTTTCAAAAGTTCAAAACCCTGCAGGGGTGTCCCAACTTAGCCCATCACAAGCTCTCACGATGAACGAAGGATATTCCTTCTCCCAGGAAGACCCGATCAGACTCGGAATCCTGGTTACAAGACATTTCGACAATGGTAAAACAAGACCAGCAAGACCGCCCGATGTGCCGACATCCCAATAGGAGCTGCACATATCCCATTCTTGTGCTCTGTACAACTAAAACCAGCCCTCAAGTTTCCCCGAGGTGGTGCTGCAAAGGACTCTAGTTCGGACCAACACTTAGAGAAGCACTAGCCCGGGGGGCGACCCGAGGGAAGGGTAGGTGGTGGTGAGGAAAATGGTAAAACCAAGGTTGGGCCTTGCTGGAGGAGTTTTATTCAAAGCGAACTGTCAAGGGGTCCCCATAACATCCAACTGTGTAAGGAACGCAAAATCAAGGAACATAACACCGGTATGACGGAAACTAGGGCGGCAAGAGTGGAACGAAACACCAGTAATAAGGCCGAGCCTTCCACCCTTTACCAAGTATATATCCATGTTCCAAACATGGATCAAACTTCAGCTTCACCTACAACTAACAACGCTATAAGAGGGGCTGAGCAAAAGCGGTAACATAGCCAAACAACGGTTTGCTAGGAAAGGTGGGTTAGAGGCTTGACATGGCAATATCGAAGGCATGGTATAGCAAGTGGTAGGTAGCGCGACATAGCAATAGAGTGAGCAACTAGCAAGCAAAGATAGAAGTGATTTCGAGGGTATGGTCATCTTGCCTGAGATCCCGCAAGGAAGAAGAACGAGTCCATGAAGAAGACAAATGGACGTAGTCGAACAGATCCTCACAAACATGACGTTATCGGAACTAACCCGAAGAAGCAACACTGGAAACAAGCAAATAACATAGTAAACAACCATCACAAGCATGGCATGATGCACAACCAAGAATGATGCATGTCCGGTTTAATAAGGCATGGCATGGCAAAGTGTAACAAACAATACTACAAATTAAGTGGAGCTCAATATGCAACGAGTTGCATATTGACGGATCACCACATCAATTATTTAGTTCACTCTCGTTTATGTACCCAACAATGTTAAATGTTGATTAACATGGCAAGAGGTGAAGCATAATGAAAACTACCTATCTAGGCAAGTTTAAATGAGGCCGGAACAACAAACAACAAGTCCAGAAACTCCTCATTTGCATATTTTAGGTTTGGCACTGTTCTGCCCTAAACACAATTTTAGAGTTATTAAACATGCAAAACAAGTACACCATGTTAAACTAGGCATTTTTCCACCCCATTTACATGTAAAGTTTGTTAGGTTTGGAGCTACAGTTATTTAGTTATGAATTAAAGCATTTTAGCATGGCACTTAAGCAAAATAAAGCAAACATCATTTTAAACATTTTTAACATGCATGAAAGTGGAATATTATGAAACTAAACAGAAATCGAAGCATTTTTCATATATAAAACATTTCCATCCGATGCATGGTTTGAGAGTTATTAAATGCATGATGTTGGAGGGCTAAACTGTAAAACTGGCATCCTCTGGATAAATTGAAAAATTGACAGACGCTAAAAAAACATACGCGGGTCAAATTTGGCTGGCCCAACGGGTGAAAAAAAATAAACAAGAGGAGGGGCACTTGGGGGCTGCTCACCCATGGGCCTCGGCCTAGTTCAGAGGAGGAGGAGGCAGGCCCGCAGCTGGTCTAGCAGATCTGAGCCGCGGGGAGGCTTGCGGCCCAGGAGGCTGGTCACGCTGGCACTTGAACGAGTCAACGGGGACGAACGCCGAAGAAGAGCAGCGCACGACAGGGGCCAGTGGGCATGATGTAGAGCAGCGGACGAGCTCCGGCGAGCGGGTAAGGCAGAGGGAGAAGGGCGGCGGCGAGGACCACTCCAGCGAGGCAGGTACTTGGCTCAGGGTCAACGGTGGTGCGGCAGGAGAGGTTCATGACGACAACGGCGATGCAGGCGTAACTCCCGCGTCGCGCTCGCTGGTGCAGCGAAGGAGGCCAGGACGGAGAGATCGCCGGGACCCTGGGTGATGGAGGTCGTCGGAGGGCGAGGTCGCCGGCAGCAGGTCCAGCTCCTTCTCGAGGAAGGAGGCGTGCGAGGTGGTGCTGCGACACAGGAATTCAAGGCGGCGGAGTCGACGTGCTCAGGAACAAGGGCGCCATGGAGGAGCTCGGGGCAGAGGAGAAGCATGGCGTTGGACTTGGCGTCCTGCAGGTCCGGCAGGGACGGCGGCCTGGAGGCGTGGATTCGGCGAGGCGGCAGAGTTCCTTCGGTAGCCATGGCGCCTGGCGTGCTCCCTGTTGCAGTGGTACAGAGAGAAAGATAGACGCGTGAGAGAGAGAAGAGAAAGAGGGGAACGGGCATGCTGCGACCTGGAGGGACGAGGCGGCCGGTGGTGGAGCGAGCCAGCGGGGCCTCGGGGTGGCCTGGAGGTTGAGGTCGCCAGCGAGCAGGCTCGCGGGAGTGACGCGGTGACAAATTTGAGGTGCTTGGGCGCCATGGAAGGAAACGGCAGCAGCAGCGGCATCCGGATGGGCTCGACGCCCTGCTGGTCGCCGGCGGGAGCGCAATCCGGCGAGGCTCGGGAGGAGGGGATCGAGAATAGGAGGTGGGATGGTGTGGTGCTGAATACGAGGGAGGAAGGAGGCACGGGTTGGCTCGGGATGGATCCCGATGAGGATGCGGCGGCGGCGGGGTAAGGGACAAATGCCCTAGATTTTAGGGATTAGGCAAGTGGGTCTATATATAGAAAAGGAGGGTTACATTTGGACCCTCTGATTAAATCGGACAGTCGAGAATAAATGGCTTAGGGGAGTCCAAATAAAAAACGAAGATGCTTTATAGATGTTTGGGGATGATCCGGATCCAACGGTGTCGACTGTCCGGGTCGGGTCCGGGACAGCTTTTTGGACGCGCGTGTGAGGAGGGTCGCGTGCTGACGAGAGATGTCAGGTTGGGCCTGGTGGTAGGTAGAGGACTATGGAGAAGGCCTCGGGCTGAGAGAAGATAAGAGAGAGAGAGAGAGACCCGGCAGCAGTTTCCGGAGACCGAAAACGTCCGACGAAAAGACCGACTACTATTGCCGCTATATTTTAACAGTTGGGCTCAAACGAGCTCTGAATGCGATAAAACTTGGCAGGCGGTCTACCTACAACATCACAAGACCGCACGCCAACTCTCATCCAATTTCGAGAACATTTCCCGGCCACTTATAAAATACTATTTCGGATGTGCTGCGGGCATGTGCAAGTGTGTTTGGGCTCAGTACGGACCACAGAGAGAACGAGGAGACCGGGACATAAGCAAGTTTTAAAAACATGATGGTGCAATGCACATGATAACATTGCAAGATGCGAAACGCAAGCACATGACAAGGCAACAACAGCAAAAATACTGGAAGACACCTGGCGCAACGGTCTCGGGGCGTTACAAGATATCCTAGGAGCTACTTGAATTCCCACTTATAAACTCCTGAAACTTTCTGGTTATGCAATCAGGTGTTGGGGATACAGGGAAGCATTATATCTCACCCAAACTAACAATTCCTACATCCAGCTGTATCCATCCTTCAACACATAACCAAGAAACCTTCGGAAATCATGTACCTCAACCTTCGAAAAGCATACGTTATACGAGTTATGGCAATACTCCCAAACTCCCACCCCAGTACTAGGTGGCATCGAGGTTATCTCACCAACAACTACATAAAACAGATTTTCGATGTCGGCAAACTCAGGTATTCCGGAACTGCAACGATAAAATTGTGATGACAACACCCCGGAGACTCACCGGGACACTGCCACAACCCCTAAATGTCAGGAGGCACCAAGAACAATGTTCTCGTCACAAGACTATGGGAATGATTCCAAGATACCCACGTGATCCTAAAAAAAATTCGTGAAATTTGAGGAGAGAAGAGTCAAAACTTCTACGTCAGGAGGCCTCACCAGAGCGACGAAGGGACTGAGGAGTAAAAAGAACCCTACTCTCCGATATATATAATCCTAAGACTCAAAATATTCTGTTCTAGACTCAACAACGTTAGTGATTCGATCAAGCAGGGGGCTCCTAAGTCGGGGAAGGCTCTGATTACCAACTTGTAACAACCACAACGCGACTATATCTCCCACGTGTCGGGGCATGACTTAGAGGCATAGCCGCATGGTAGGTTTGTCGCAAGAGGGGTAATCTTCACACAATCCCATAAAATAAATAAGAAAGGGATAAAGACTTGGCTTACAATCGCCACTTCACACAAATACAAGTTAAACATACATCATCCGAAATACATTCAAGGTCCGACTACGGAACCAAAATAAAGAAAGACAACCCCAAATGGTAGATCCCCGATCGTCCCGACTAGGCTCCACTACCGATCAACAGGAAACGAAACAACACAATGAACACGATCTTCATCGAGCTCCCTCTTGAGCTCAGTTGCGTCACCTGCACTGGTATCATCGGCACCTGCAACTGTTTGGAAGTATCTGTGAGCCATGAGGACTCAGCAATCTCTCACCCGTGAGATCAAGACTATTTAAGCTTATGGGTAGGATAGGGTAATCAGGTGGAGCTGCAGCAAGCACTAAGCATATATGGTGGCTAACTTACGCAAATAAGAGCGAGAAGAGAAGCAACACAATGGTCGACAAGCTAGAAGTGATCAAGAAGTGATCCTGAAACTACTTACATTAAAGCATAACACAAGAACCGTGTTCACTTCCCGGACTCCGCCGGAAAGAGACCATCACGTCTAGACACGCGGTTGATGCATTTTAATTAAGTCACGTGTCAAGTTCTCTACAACCGGACATTAACAAATTTCCATCTGCCACATAATCACGGGCACGACTTTCGAAAGTTCAAACCCTGCAGGGGTGTCCCAACTTAGCTCATCACATGCTTGCACGGTCAACGAAGGATATTCCTTCTCCCGGGAAGACCCGATCAGTCTCAGAATCCCGGTTACAAGAGATTTCGACAATGGTAAAACAAGACCAGCAAAGCCACCCGATGTGCTGACAATCCCGATAGGAGTCACACGTATCTCGTTCTCAGGGCAACACCGGATGAGACAGGCTACGAGTAAAACCATCCCTCAAGTTTCCCTGAGGTGGTCCCGTAGGCGGCTCGGTTTAGACGAACACTTAGATCAGCACTGGCCCGAGGGGGTTTAAATAAAGATGACCCTCGGGTTGGTCGACCCAAGGGAAGGGTAATAGGTTGTTAGGCAAAAGTAAAACCAAGGTTGGGCCTTGCTGGAGGAGTTTTATTCAAAGCAAACTGTCAAGGGGTTCCCATAACACCCAACCGCATTAGGAACACAAAATCAAGGAACATAACACCGGTATGACGGAAACAACGACGGCAAGAGTGGAACAAAACACCAGGCATAAGGCCGAGCCTTCCACCCTTTACCAAGTATATAGATGCATTAATTAAATAAGTGATATTGTGATATCCCAACATATCCATGTTCCAACATGGAACAAACTTCAACTTCACCTGCAACTAGCAACGCTATAAGAGGGGCTGAGCCAAAGAGGCAACTTAGCCAAACAATGATTTGCTAGGAAGGTGGGTTAGAGGCTTGACATGGCAATATGGGAGGCATGATATAACAAGTGGTAGGTAGCGTGACATAGAGGTAGAGCGATCAACTACCAAGCAAAGACAGAAGTGATTTCGAGGGTATGGTCATCTTGCATGAGATCCCGCAAGGAAGAAGAATGAGTCCATGAAGAAGATAAACGGACGTAGTCGAACGGATCCTCACAAACATGACGTTATTGGAACTAACCCGAAGAAGCAACATCAGAAAGAAGCAAACAATATAGTAAAGAACCATCACATAAGCATGGCATGATGCACAACCAAGTATGATGCATGTCCGGTTTAATGAGGCATGGCATGGCAAAGTGCACAAAGAATACTACAAATTAAGTGGAGCTCAATATGCAACGAGTTGCATATTAACGAAACACCACATGACTTATTTAGTTGTCTCTCGGTTATGTACCCAAAAATATTAAATGTTACTAACATGGCAAGAGGTGAAACAATAATAAAACTACCTATCTAGGCAAGATTAAATGAGGCTGGAACAACAAGCAACAAGTCCGGAAAATCCTCATATGCATATTACGAATTTGGTACTGTTCTGACCTAAACACAATTTTATTTTTGTTAAACATGCAAAGTATTCCCACCATGTTAAACTAGGCATTTTTCCACCCCATTTACATATAAAGTTTATTTAAAACTGAGCTACGGTTATTTAGTTATGAATTAAATCATTTTAACATGGCATATGAGCAAATTAATGCAAACAGCAAGTTGAGCATCTCAAACATGAATGAAAGTTGGATATTGTGAAACTAGATGAAATTCTAGTCATTTTTCAAATATAAATCATTTTAATCTGATGCACGGTTTTGGAGTTATTAAATGCATGAAGGCTAGGGACTATTCTGCAAAAGTGAAATTCCCTAGAGAATAGATAAATTCGGTGATGAAAAAAATAGAGTTGGGCCGAACCTAAACAGTGGTCTGGGCGCTAGGGTGAGTGACCTCACCATAGGCCATGGGTCATGGCCCAAGCCGATGGAGGTGGGCTGGATGGTGCGCTCGGCCTTAGGTTGTTCGCGGTCCACGAGGCCCAGAGGCATGTCGTCCTCGTTCCCGATCCCGCTAGATCGAGGGAAGCCAGGGGTGGTGGCGCTGGGAACCAGGCGAAGGTAGAGGTCAGGGACGGCGGGAACAAACAGATCCGGCGATGGGAACCCGGATCCGGCCAAAGGACGGGTTGGTGACGCGGCAACGACAACGACTGCGAGCACGGCGGTGACGTTCATGGCATTCATGGCGTGCTATGAGAGAGAGAGAGAGGGAGAGAGAGAGAGAGAGCTAGTGAGGCAGGGGAGAATAAGGGCGGCGAGGTCGCGGCTCCCCGGAGTAGGTCGCTCATGGCGGTGCGCGCGCGGCCCCCAGCGAGGCGGCGGGGTCGGGCAGGCGGCGCAGGGAGACGGGGTCGAGCGGGAGCTCGGTTCCTGGCGGAGCGCTCATGTGTGGGAGGAGCGACATCGATCAGGCTGGCTCGGCCCACTTCGGGCCCAGGGCAGGCTCGCGATGGGCCTCCAGGGCTGCGGCGGCGGGGAGTGGGTAGGAGGACGTGTGGAGGCGCGGGAGTGGTGGAGGCCAGCGGCAGCGGCGGCACCAGCCAGTGGGGATGCACCAAGTGGCGGCGGCAGGGTGGATCGACGCTGAAAACGAGGAGGAAGCGGCGGCTGTAGGTTAGGGGAGAGGGTAGGGGCTAGGTTTAGACAGAAATGGAAGGGGAAGGCCGTTCATTTATAGGCAAGGGTCTAGGAGAGGGGGGTTTAACCGTTCGATCGCCATCGGACGATCTAGAGCAGAGGGGGTTAGGTAGATGGGCTAGAAGGGCTGTGTAGAGGGTTGGGCTGAGAGGAGGGGGAAGAAATGCAGCCCGACACGGTTTCCGGAGACCGAAAACATCTGACACTTGACCGACTATAATGCCACTATAGTTATCCGTTGCGGTATCAAACGGAGTCCGAATGCGATGAAACTTGGCAGGTGGCCTACCTACAACATAAAACGACCGCACACCGACTCTCATCCCGTTCTGAGAACATTTTCCAGCAACTTATAAAATAATATTTTGGACGTGCCGCGGGCGCGTGCAAGTGTGTCTGGGCTCAGAACGGACAACGGAAAGAACTTGGAGACCGGGACGGATGCAAGTATTGAAAACATGATGATGTAATGCACATGATGACATGACAAGATGCAACACGCAAGCGAATGGCATGGCAACAACAACGAATAACTGGAAGACACCTGGCGCGTCAGTCTCGGGGCGTCACACAACCCTACCTTATGGGTCCCGCGTGGGTCACCTCCACTTATTCCAGCACCCATCCACTTCGTCTTCCTCCTGGAAAAATCACACCATAGCTCAAACCCATGTTCTTGCTCAGTTTGCTACCATTTTCGATCTCCTTGTTCAAAGCTCCATTTAGAAAACTGCTTTCGGGGATTGTTCTTAGGTATGTGACTCCTCCAATGGTCCAATTAGTTTTTGTTCTAGTCCTTTATCTATTGCAAACTTTTGCAGCTATGCTGAACCTGTTCTTGAGCTTGCATGTCAAATTTATATGGTCCAAGGTAGTTTTGATGCATGATATAGCCTCTAGGCACTTGTAGGAGTAGTTGCTATCAATCCTATTGAGTCTGGTTCACTTTTATTTTGAGTCACTAAAAATTTCAGAAATTTTTAGAGAAAGAAAATGATGATGAGACTATTGAGAGGCTCTACGAGCTGGGGTTCGAAGGAAAAAGAGAATGAGGAGAACGAGAAGCACAAGTACAATCCTCCTCGCACGGTGGAGATTCGGTCGTGTGAATGGCCATGTGATGCATTCTTGGAGTCGGCCGGAATTTCTGAGGATTTCTATTATTTGGCTGAGAATGCAGGGCTCACTGACTTCCTCCATGACCTGTTTGAACAGTATCTCCTACTCACTAATACTTTCGTGCAAAATTCTAATTTTCATGCTAGGAGATCACCACCTACGGTAGAGTTTGATTTATATGATTAGCATAAGGAGATGACACATTATGACTTGTGAGGTTTGTAAAATACCATATGAGGGTAGCGTCGAGGAACCACGTCCCAGAGATATCGAAGATTTTATTGCTGAAGTTACCGTAGGGGAAAGGAGAAAGGTGTCAGAGGCGAGAGTGGCTAGTTTACATTTGCTGGGAGATGTTTAATTGGTCGTGGGGAAAGTGGAGGCCTTAGTGTTCCTGACCTTGCCATTTGGCGCCATGCTTTACTTCGTGATAGAACTTTCAGTTTAGGCGCTATGGTTGTTATACTGTTGAGTTTAAACCATACAAAGGTTCCTATTTTCGGAGTTATCTTCGCCTCCCGCCTTGCTAAACGCTTTGAGAAACCCATTAGGCATGATGAGAAAGAGGAGAAACTGCTACCCACTATATACTTATATTATGACAGCATAGTCACACATAAGTTTATTTGCTATGATGAGGAAAAGCGACTCATTTATAACTTGATATTTAGCGAGGATACTTTTCAAATTATTACCTTGACTGCACCTACTTTGTTAGATATTCATTCAGGCAGGTACTTTGTTTTTCCCACAGACATTCATGTATACTGGGAAGGGACGCAATCCCTAGTTCCTGAGCTAGAGCCATCACCTGACCCATATCAGGAGTCTCTTTATCAGTGGGTGCCACAGGATCCCGCTAACAAGTGGAACCCCCAGGATCCTCCTTAGTACACTGGACAGGGTTACTTTGACCCATGGCTGTAGACCAACTTAGGCCAAAAGCCTAAGCTTGGGGGAGTACGTATTTCTCACCGACATTACATTCATATTCACACATTCATTCCAGTTGTCCGTGTTCATACTTTTTCATTGTATTATCCATGTTAGTTTATTTTTTTCCAGCTTTCCTCTTATGTGTTTGATAAACCTTAAGAGAAAACAAAAAAAAATATTAGTTGTAGTTTGTTTCCTTTCTATGCATGCTTAGTAGTAGTATTAAAAGAAAACCCAAAAAGATTTCTCGTTCTTCTTTTGCTTGTTGGGAGCTTTCCTGTGTAAGTAATTTTTCTCATTTTTGTTTAACTTTCTTTCGAAAAACAAAAACTCCAAAAATATTTCAGTGTATTTCTTTGAAATTCTTTTCTTTTCTTTAGGGGTCGAGAGGAGAAGACCACGATGAAAATGTTGAGTGGCTCTCATATGCACTATTGTTCACCTAACAAAGATGCCCACATCACGTTTTCATCTCCTTTGAATAAATGTTTGCAGATTCCAGCTTAGTCCGATGCACATGCACTATTATCATTATTCACACCATTCGGTCATGCAAGTGAAAGGCAATAATGACGATATATGATGAAATGATTGAGATGAGGAAAAGCTAGTATGAACTCTACCTATCTTATTTTTGTTAATATGATATGTTCATCATTCCTGATTCAGCATGTTATGAATGAAACAAGTTTGCAATGACAATTAGAGATTATAGTTACTCATGCCATGCTTAATTAGCTAGTAGTTTATAATGGTTTACCTTGTGTGTCAACATGCTTTTAAAATGGTTGTGATGTAGTATGATAGGTGTCGGTGTACAAAAGTAGGGTCCTTTCTATATCCCTTTACTTATGCACGGGCAGTCGTAGCCACACCTGTGGCCATGCTTGGTGGGGGCAGAGGAAGGAAATATACGAGACTGCCAAGGCAGTACTCAAGCCAGAGGTGCGAGGAGCAAAATGACAGGGAAGACTTCCCTCGGCAAGGCCCTTGCCGGTGCATCCTACATAGCCCCGGCAAGAGCCTTGCCGGGGGTGACTGGCCCAATAAATAGCAAGGCCACCGCCCTTGAGCCAGAGAGTTTTGACACCATCAAAAAGATCAAGACCAAGGCTCGGGGGCGCCTGCGTAGTGGCATGCTGTCTTTGTGAAGCACCAAAGGCCTGCAAGCCTAGATGAGAACCAAAAGACGAAGACCCCCAGCAAGATCATTGCCGGGGACAGATGAAGGCCCCCGGCAAGATCCTTGCCGGGGACGGCCACGAGGCCCCGGCAAGATCCTTGTCGGGGACGGCCACGAGGCCCCAGCAAGACCCTTCTCAGGGGCATCTGCGAGGCCACAGTTGGGCCTGCACCCACCAACATTTCTCTGCCCCACGACCGTGCCGACACGGTAACCAGCCCGCCAACTAGGCAAGCACCTATGTGGCAGCATGCAACTTCTGGGCCAACTAGTCAAGCACCTACGTGGCGGCATGCAGATCTTAGTGAAGACCCTGTCACGGCACCAGCACATCAGCCAGCCAGCCAGCATGGTGCAGCATGCCTCGTCAGCTTGGATGCTCATCGACGCAAGGCGAGGCGGCAACGGATGGGATGAGCTTCATTGTCGTCCCCGATAAAGCAAGAGGGCTCGTCGGCAGCGCATTAAATGCGTTTTTCCTATTGTGCCGTGCAATAAACTTGTACACTGTAGATACTGTTCAACTCCTGTGTGCCACTGTGGTGACCCCTATGACATATAAAAGGAGGCCCGAGGCATACTTTGGAAGGATTCAGAATTTTTTGGACTGGGCATGTACCGCAGCTAGTTCAAGAACTCAAGAACACCAAATATACACAAACAAGCAGTACTAGGGTTTTACTCATCATTTGCGGCCCGAACCTAGGTAAAAATCCCCCACGCTAATCTTTTAGACTTGCTCTTTGTGAAGCTCCCCGCCTCGCCAACCATAGAAAGTGGTTCCCCGGGATCCCATAGGTGTCGTTTCCCTCGACATCTTTGGCGCACCAGGTAGGGGCACTGAAGCTGTGAAAATCTGGTTTAAAAGTTAGCACATCGACTTCTTCATCGCCATGGCTCGGAAGTAGAAGGTTGCCCCAGTGGTCGGCTCGTCTGCAGCTGGTCTGTCCGTGCGAGTGCAGGCAGGCGACAGGGTAAACGCTAACGGCGGAGGAGTCAAAGTCATCTCCATCGCTCTGGCGCCATCAGCCAGGCGAGCGGCGTCATCTGCAGCCACAACATCTATTTGTGTGGTGACGGAAAGCTAAGTCACCTAAAAGCTTGAACAATTTCCTTTTTTTTACATAAGGTTATCTTCCTCGAAAGATCGTGCTCCTTGTATGGAAAACCTGCACGCGAGGTAACCCTTCCGCTATTGGCAACACCCTTGTTCTATTTCGAGTCTGCTCAACAGTTCGGGCGGCTGCGCCGAGAATGGCAAGGTGGCTTGCCCGGCGGCACGCGCCCCCGGCAGGCTCCTAAGGATCCATTCCTCAAAGCACCACAACACGGGTTTACGCACTGGCAAACCTATCCAACTAAGCGTAGGGTGTGTACGTACAAAGAAAGATCAAACAGGAAGATAACACACACTATTTCAAATTACTGCGAAGTTATATTACATCGATGGTCGCCGCGGTTCTCTTGGTCCTGAACTCGCAGCGGCAATGAGGAACGGGGTGGCTAATCCCGGCGCTGGCCCTCGACCCTCTTGACTCTGTCGATGCAGCTG